>NC_137099.1:21998583-22598583 GCF_949357685.1 Gobio gobio
CACGCCCTTAATTATGCAGAACTTTAAGGCTTTATATAATGTAAATGAATTAGTTATAAAAAAAAATTCACCCCCCTCACAGTTGTCATGAAGGGCAAAATTAGTCATATAGACCAAAACCACAATTTGTACCAGGCTGTAAACATGTTTTTTTCTGCTGGGCATTTTAACATGGGGCTCAATGAGATTCTGTATTGGCTTCAAGAGAAACTGCAGGAGGTTGCCACTTGGTTTATACAGAGGCCAAGTACTTTGATACTTAAGACACATTGCAGTGTTTTGATTTCATTGCGTTACATAAATAAATGCCAAACTAAGTGAAATCTGCAAACCTTTGATGCATTTGATGAATTCTTACTCAGCAGGTGGGTGCATAGAATCACTTCAGCCATTCACAGGCCATTATTCATAACATGATTTCTCACTTTCTGTTTAAATGTATGCAACTGTAGATTTTTACTGTAGTGAAGTTCCAACAGTTTGCTAATTTGCTTTTAGAAATAATTGTGAAACTGAGAAATCCGCACGTAAATTAGACCCAAATAACCTATAATCCCAATAGAAATGCATAATGTTATTGTTACTATTTGAGGGAATTTTTTTATATTGACTGTGATCAGCCAAGGTGTGATAATTTTTGTCCAGCCTGTGAAGGTTAAGCAGTTAATTCCCATCTAGTTGTCACATTGCCTCAATCGAGCACAGAGAATTCCACTCACTGAGCATACATGAGGGCAGTTTCTGCGCAAAACACCATCAGAATATACCAGAGCGTAAAAGGCCCATTAACACAGATAAGGTCTTGAGACACACTGTTTGAAAATCAGTCTTTTAACTTCACATGCTATTCCAAATGAAATATCAGTATGCAAATAATGGGTCTCATACAATGATATTGATGTGATGGTTACATTTTTTTAAAAAGGTGACGAAAATGGGAAATATAAGAAGAATGTACAAAAAGTATACTAGGTTTGTGTCTTAAGTGGAAAGATGAAAAACATTAAATAAAAATAGCAAGTGTGCAAATGATGTCACACTTTAATAAAACAATTTAACTATACCTTTGAATACTTTTTGGTTGGGAATATTTAGAACAGTATGCAAGCATCTTGCAATATAGGAATCTGCAGTATTGCATAGAATAAGAGCTTTCATGTTCCCGTCTGAGAGGGCGTCTTCATGGAAACAATATACATTCCTATAAGATTAGGTATCTTCCTGTGTTGTAAAGATGTCTATCTCTCCTTCTCCCCACTGTCACTGTGCTGAGAGTCAGTGACACCTCCCTTTCTTTGTCTGAGCCTCCCCATTAATCTCTCCATCTTCACATCTGTCCATCTCCGCTAGTGTCTCAATCATTCATTCAGCCTGAGGTTCTGCAGAAGCTGTTCTCTATAATAACTGAGGTAATGATCATAAGAATGGAGACTTTTGTGTATACTCAAATGACAATTTTTGAAAACATTCCAGGGCAGGCATGAACATGAACAAGTTTGTGTTTTTAAGACATAGAACGGCAGAATAGTTGTTTTTCAGCATGCTAAAATGTAACATTAAGACAGCCCAACAATTAACTGTTTATTCTAATCAAATGGACAAGTTTCTATCTTGCTCAAGACATTGTGAAACATCTTGAGCAACAGCGAGACACATCCAATTGACTAGAATAAGTCTACTAGACATTCAACAATGACCTGGAAAACTGACAAACTTCATAGGCAACACACAACTACAGACTATACAAAAGGTTAACAGTAACTCTGTTCCAAAACCTAGTGATCTGCCTTCCAAGACTGCATTTATAAGGGCATTTGAAATGATTGAAAATGATGATATCACACATTTTGAATATTAAGGAGATATAAAGTGGTTAATTTAATCAAATCATTGCAAAAGTTTGGGGTAGGTAAGATCTTTTGATGTTTTGAAAGAAGTCTTTTATGCTCTCCAAGGCTGCATGT
Organism: Gobio gobio; assembly: GCF_949357685.1. Taxonomy (NCBI): domain Eukaryota; kingdom Metazoa; phylum Chordata; class Actinopteri; order Cypriniformes; family Gobionidae; genus Gobio; species Gobio gobio. Next base: position 22,000,548 of record NC_137099.1, read on the forward strand.
ATTTGATCGAAGATACAGTAACATTTTGAAATGTTATTGCAACTTAAAATGCTCCAAATAGCAATTAAACATCTAAAAGTATCTTTATTTGTATGTTTTCAGTAGGGCTGGTCCGAATACCATTTTTTGAGCTTCGAAGCTTCGGTGGTAATCAACACCGAATATTCAAAGCTTCGGAGGGAAGGGAGCTGAACATAGTCTTCTCTCTAAGAAAGGCAGGAATATCAAGAAGCGGCGCGCCTCACGCGGGTAGGGCTTATATGATCCGAGAACGGACACTGCACCAGTGATACAAAACACACAGGTCTGTTACATCCCAGTAACAAGCTCCAGTATTTCGAAGTAGATTCATTTAGATTGAAAATAACGGGTAATATTAGGCTTGCTGCGATTGCAGTGTTACAGGTGTTCAGGCATAACACCGGTTACATCACTTTCCCACCGTGGCACTGCCCCCACCGTCGGTTTGATATTTTATAGTAGTAAAAATTTTTGTTCAGTTAGAGAACAGATTAACTACAATTAAAAACTGAATGTGCAGCATGAGCTGAACGAGAGTCGCAGCACATCAGCAGCAAGAGTCAGATCTAATTCATCACGAGAGTGAGGAGCTGAATGACAAGATGATCACAGAAGATTTGGTTTCAAAGCAAAATGTAAAAGTGCCTATTTAAAGAGGTCATGAACTGAGAAATCAACTTTCCCTTGAGCCTTTGATATATAAAAGGTCATGGTTAAGAATATCCAGTAAGTTACAGAGCTGAAAACTTCCTTGTTAATCAAAGAAAATATTTTACTGACACCAGGCCCAGCAAACAATCGATCTCAGAATATGCCACACTTTGACGTCATCGTGTGGTGAATACCACAATGAATAAGTAAATCCTACAAAGTTTTTGGTATTTTATAAATTTTTTTAAACACTATTTTTATTACACTAATACTTTGTATTTAATTACTTTTGCATCAAATTACAAAAAAAAACAAGTTACCGCTGCTGTGAGGGTATTTCTGATACACTATGGGAGTGATGGTAAAAAAATGTTGACTGCCGTTATCAATTTCACTCTATTTTTTCCCTCTTTTTGAAAGTTGTGAAATCACTATTGTTGTGTTTTTCTTTTGCTATTCGAGCAAATGGGGACACAAAAAATATATTTAATGTATACTCTCATTCACCGCTATAAAATGTTGCACAACGTTGTGCTGCTTAATATTTTTTGCAGAAACCATGAAACAATTCTTTTCAGTATTCTTTGAGAAATAGAAAGCATTTATTTTAAATAATTTTTTGTAACATTATAAATGTCTTCAGTCACTTTTGAACAATTTAATGCATCCTTGATGAATAAAAGTATTAATTTCTTTAAAAATAAATTGACAGAACATTTTTAAGCACAGTAGGGTATATTAATATAATAAAGAAAATACTTTTATTTAATTCAATGCTAAAGAGTAAATTTAAATATTTAAAAAAAAAACATTTATAAATAACTACATTTACAATTTAACCCGACATTTGAGAAATCTATGTATTTTTAGAGCAGTCAACCCTTTTGACTTCTCAAGGCCCCACTATGTCCAAGACAATATTTGAAGGCCCTCCTATTTAAGCTGTAAAAAAAACCCCACCAAAAATACCAGTTTAATTATGTACATCCAAATAAATATTATGTTAATATAACTAAATATAAATAATTTTAATAATTGTTAGTCTTATTGTGGCCTCACTGGAAGTTTGCAGAGGCCCCTAGTGGACACTGGCCCCCGGGATGAGAACCACTGTTTAATTTTTTTTTGTAGTTGTTAAAATAGCAACATGCTAATGCTTAATTCTATTGGAATCAGTTGTGGGACAAGTTTTCTGTGTGCTTCATGAGAGGAGCGATATTTGTGCAACAAGCACAGTAGTTTCCTATCGAGAATGTCTCAAATTGGTCACTTATGAGGTTCCATTTTAGTTAGATGGTGCCTATGTAAGCTGTAGGCAGCAATGCAGTTCACTAGGTTTTGGCACAGTCCCATTGTGTTTGTAATACTAACCCAAGTCTATGAGGATGGCATGCTGTTGAGATGTGAGCTGCTTCAGAAGCTCTTTGTAAGGAGCGTTATTGTTAGGAGGTTTGGCGTTGGGCACTTCTTTCCTCAACAAATACTGCTCTGAAAGAAGCTTCCAGATCTCTCCTCGATGCTGACGAGGAACGCCTGAGAGAAAGAAAAACAGAGAGAAGAGTTTCATTGATGGATCTTTGCTGGAGCTTTGAATGTTTACATGCCTTGAGCAGAACACCAAAGTTTGTGAGTGTTTTTCAGTCGTGTGTGATCTCATCCGACATGTAGATGGAGGTCCATACAATCACTTCAGGAGGACAAAGTCAACATTGGCAACGATTGACGTAATTCTCCATTCGCACGCATCCGAAAATGACGTTTACAAACATCACAAATCCAAAAACAAACTACAGGCTTAAAACATGGTTCCTTGTGTAATTTATGTGCCGCCCACTAGCATGACCAAAAAGAATGACAAACACTCAGCATTTTGTCTCCACCGCAGCATATCATACATAAATCAGTACGATCATCACTTTGCAAAGAATTACACTAGATTCACTGCAATAGCATGGTGAACTATGTGTAACATCTTTGTATGTGTAGGTGTACGTGAACATTTCATATAAATGCCACATTTCAACTGAACTTGAACAGGTGTGTAGGTGTGTGTGTGTGCACGTTAGTGCGTGCAAGCTCGCCATTCACAATAACGTTCTGCAGAACTACCTCTATAAAAAAAACGACTATCAAAGAGACAGCTCCTCTATCATGCACATATTTGGCATACACCATCAAATATGAAAAAACAATAATAAACAATAACTTCCAGCAGGAAAAGTTAATTAAAAGCTTCAAAATACATCCACACAGTTAATACTCTTCTAAACTGAAAACTGATACATAAACTGTCTAAAACAACATATTACATACTCCTCAACCAATGTTCAGTTTTAGTTCTGTTAATCCAGGTGTCAAAAAATACATAGAATATGCTGATGCCAAACCTCAGGCAACTGACTGTCACATCAACATTCTTATGTATCTATGCGTGTGTGTGTGTGTGTGTGTGCGCGCATTTTAATTACCTTGTCCCACAGCTGTGTGGATCTCCTCTGTGTCGAATCTGACCTTTGACCTCCCAGTTGTACTGAGCATTCTCTCCCAGACGAGAGTGACGTCTTTCAGACATGGAGTGATCTCTTCATAGTCAAGCTTTAGTCGTTTGCACTGCAGATCACTCTCTGATGCTGTACACACATTGAAAGAAAGGTTAAGAAACTGAAAATGTGCAGAATAAAAATAGTGGAACTAAAGATTAGCACATTAACAATGACATTACACCACTGAGCATTTCAATTAATTACTTACGGCCGTTTCACACTGCAAGCGTGAGCAGTGCGTGAGCTTCACGTCAGCACTGCAGCTGCAAACGCGCGAGAGTATTCACACCGTTTGTACAGCGTCACAGCAGCGGCTCCAATGCTACATATAATGCTCACTTATATCATACAAGTGAGTATTTCTTTACAAAAATGTATTTGTTTTAAGAAGTTGGTCATTTATAAACTTGATAGTCTTGAAAGTTTGTTAACATGGGGAGGTGTCGGTTACAACATTCGCATGTAAATGGTAAACAACAAACACAACCCCCCAAAAAAAAGCTCTGATCATGTGGTTTCATTCATACTTCGATATGTTTACAAGACAAAAAGAAAGAAAAACGCGCAGTCGATTCTGGTAGTGCTAGAGCCTATATATGCTACCTGTCTGTGTATTACATAATAAAGTAAAAGAAAGTTTGTATACATTTTTGGGGGGCTAGCTTACTTTAGTTTTTTTTTTTTTAATAATAGGCCTACACTATACGTTCGCCCAAACTGAATAATTAAAAACAAGTTTAATGGGTAAATCTTCTATAAATACTTTATAGATTCTTTCTTTTCTTTTCTGACATAATCCAGTTCTTGTTAAAACACACTAGACATTTTGAGTACTTTTTGTGTGAAATTATATTTATTTTGTCCATCAAAAGTGTGATTTCTCTTTAATTGAGCGTTAGCAGCACAGCAAAAATACGCTCGGTTGACACGACACGCTGCTCCTGCTCCCGGTGTGAATGCACTCACTGCTTAACATGCACGCTGAATAAAATATGTGCTGCTCACTCACGCTTGCGGTGAGAAACGGCCGTTACTGTTTGCATGCATTAATTACTTTTTTTCAGTAAGATTTATGGGTTCTGATGTGATAAACTCTTAGCATTTAAGCCTAAATCACATATACCTAAAACCAGCTTGAAAATACATTTAAAACATTTATATCTAAAAACAATGGCTGTTGTGTTGCTATTATTAAATTATTATTTAAAATATACATAAAATTTTGCCATAATCAAGCTGTTTATCAAAAATTACCATAATTAAAAATTGGTTTTACACATTAGTTATCGGACACAAACATATTAAATACCGTTTAGAAAATTAAGGGGTCTGCAAGATTTTTTTTATGTTATTGACAAGTCTCTTATGCTAAGTATTTTGTGCTTTTGTGGAAACTGACACTTCAAAAGAAATAGAAATCCTTTGTGACATTATAAATGTTTTTACTGTCACTTTTGATTTAATGAATCATGAAAAAAAAAATCTTCTAACCCCATACTTTTGAACATTAACATCCACATAAAAAGTTTGACCCTGGGTTATGAAATTCTGTGATGTGGTACACCGAACTGGGAAAAAGTATATTGTGTGATATCCGTATTTGTTATTGTTTACATTTACATTACATTAAAGGAACACGCTGACTTTTTGGGAATTTAGCTTATTCACCATATCCCCCAGAGTTAGATAAATCCATACATACCACTCATCTCGGTGCGTGCCATAACTCTGTCTGACGCACCCACCGCTAGCCTAGCTTAGCACAGAGACTGGAGGTAAACAGCTCCAGCTAGCCTACTGCTCAATAAGGGACAAAATAACGCCAACATTTTCCTATTTACATGTTTTGATGTGTATAGTTGCATTGTGTACTAAGACCGACAGAAAATGAAAAGTTGCGATTTTCTAGACCGATATGGCTAGGAACTGTACTCTCATTCCTGCGTAATCATCAAGGAACTTTGCTGCCGTACCATGGGTGCAGCGACACAATGATATTACGCAGCGCCTGAAAAAAGTCCCCAGCATGCTCTGTGCAAGCAGGTTGTCACATTGGTTGTGTTGATGGAAGTAAGCCTATTTTCAGGCTCTGTGTAATATCATTGCGCCTGCTGCACCCAAGGTACGGCAGCAAAGTTCCTTGATCATTACGCAGGAATGACAGTATATTTCCTAGCCATATCGGTCTAGAAAATCGCAACTTTTAATTTTTCGTCGGTCTTAGTACACGATGTAACTATACACATCACAACATGTAAATAGGAAAATGTTGGCGTTATTTTGTCACTTATTGAGCAGTAGGCTAGCTGAAGTCGTTTATCTCCAGTCTTTGTGCGAAGCTAGGCTAGCGGTGGGTGCGTCATACAGAGTTAATGCACGCACGGAGATGAGAATGGTATGGACTTATCCAACACTGGGGGATACGGTGAATAAGCACTAAAGTCCCAAAAAGTCGGCGTGTTCCTTTAACATTTGTTAATTTACCAGACACTTTTATCGAAAACGACTTACAAATAAGGTATACAACAAGCGATTCATCACAAAGAGGCAATAAACCAGAGAATTGTTTCAGACATTGTTTAGAATGGGAGAGATTAAGGGACAGTGAAAGCAACAGTGGAAGAATTTTTTTCAGCGGGAAGCAGTTAAGTGCTGCTGGAAGAGATGAGTTGTCAGCTGTTTCTTGAATACTGTCAGGGATTCGGCGTTCCAGGTAGTGTTAGGAAGATCATTCCACCAGCAAGAAACAGTGAACGAAAACGTCCTAGACAGTGATTTTGTGATTTTTCGCTCTGCGGCTTCTGGAGAGGATGTAGACTCAGAAGAGCGAGTGGAGGTAGGAGGGTGCATACCAGTCATGCTGCTGCGTTCATTTGTAGAGGTTCGATTGCACATTATGGAAGTCAGAAGAGCATTGCAATAGTCCAGCCAAGAAATGACAAGGGCCTGAATGAGAATTTGTGGAGCCTGCTCTGTTAGGAAGGGCCTGATCTTCCTGATGTTGTGCAGTGCAAACCTGCATGATCGTGCTTGTCCTTGCAATGTGGTCTTTGATTTATATTTGCCTTATTGTGATTTATGTCATTAAAAGCGAGCTGTAGTAAGTCTAATCGCACTTACTACACCAGTGAGAATTCTCATTCAGACACACGCACAAACACAGGAAGAGATACAACAGCAAGAAGGGAAATTTCAGGAACAAGAGAATAATACCCTCCCCACCCATCCTTACCCACGGGACAAAAAGAAACCATAAAAAAAGAAAGAAAGAAAGAAAGACAGAAATAGAAGTCTCCAAAGTGTCGAACATCAAATGTCTTGTGATTGAGAGGAACAGTGGTAATATAAACGCAAGCTAGATGTAGGGCAGACAGTCTTCCAAGTAAACTTCTTCTGACCCACTTTTATATACCCACACCCTATTCAATAGGTCTGGCTGCTTTCTTTTCAAGCTTCTGTTCATTCTTTTCAGGTCATGAGAAGCATGACTGAGCATGGCAGGGCAGGGCAGGACATGACACTGCCAATCATGAGCACACCCAAATCAGAACGCATCTGTGCGAACAAACCTCTGTACCTTTCATAATCATCTCATAACCTGCAGCAGAAACATCCAGGTAAGGCAGTGCATGGGTGTGCCGGGTTGTGCAAAAGTGTGTGTGCGGTACTGTTTATGGGAGATGCTTTTGGTATACTAGCTGATTGTAAAACAGATACGGTAAATCATCAGCAGCCTAAGGCCGGTTTCACACTGCACACGTTAGCAGAGTGTAAGCAGCGCATATCTTTTTCGGCGCCCATGTTAACAGATTAGAGCAGGGGTCTCCAAACTCGGTCCTGGAGGGCCACTGTCCTGCAGAGTTTAGCTCCAACCAGAGCATATGAGCGGAGTGGAGCGGTGAGAATCTCCGCTCATCGCTCACGGAACTGTTCACCCCTCCGCTCCCCCGCTCAAAGCTACATCAGGCCGCTCCGCTCATTATCGCTCAGCGCTCAACGCAGTTTGCTTTGCGCTCCACTCAAATCGCCCCCCGCTCGCTCCAAAAAAGAAAAAAAATCTACATGTATATCACTTTTAGCTTAGACCACAGCCTTACCTCCTAAAGAACTGAGCAACAACAACATTTTTCAAATAGAAATGTTTTATTTCAAATTACAAATTAGGCTAGTCACAAAAAGTCCTGTAAAATTAAACAAATAAATGGGCCTAATAATATAAATACAAATGATATAAACAAAAATATACATAAAAGTTTTAAAAGTAAATTAACTATTAGGCCATAATTTTGATTAGTGAACTTCTGCGCAACGCGCATGATTAAAATTTAAATTGGCTTATATCCATCCATTGTACACACAAACTGCTGTAAAATTAAATGAATAAATGGGCCTAATAATATAAATTAAATGTAGGCTATATAAACAAAAATTTACAAAATCCACAAACGTTTTAAAAGTAAATTAACTATTAGGATTAATTTAAATTTAAATTGGCTTATATCAATTGTACAAAAAAAATGCTGTAAAATTAAACAAATTAATGGGCCTAATTATATAAATAAAAATATACAGGCTATAGGCCTAGATCAAAGTTTTAAAATTAACTATTAGGCCAAAATTCTTAACTGAACTTTTGTGCAGAGTGCAAAAAAATATATAATTGCTTTCCATGATTGCATAACGAATTAACAATTCATTACCACCCGTCAGCATGTTTTAATAATTTGTTTCCTCATTTTAATTAGATCGTGGCCATATTGTAATAATCCGTTCCCGTAATAGTTTTAATAAAATTGGAGAACGAATTAGTTCAACGTGGCCACGATTTACTTAACCAGGGAGAACGAATTAAGAAGTTGTGGGAGCGAATTTAATTCGTGGCTACGATTTAGAAATGAGAAAACAAATTCTTAATTCATGGGAACAAAATATTAATTTGTGGCCAATGGCCATGGTATATTTTTGTCTGCATGTAATAAGAGCAGGGCTCCGTATACACGATAGACCTACCGCGCCTTACCTATTTATCTATTAATTTATTATCGAATTATATATAGCTCACCTTTTGCTGCACTGCCATGTTTGCGTAGCACATCCTCGTGCTTTCTGGCAATGTGTCGCTTTAGATTCCAATATCTTAGCTAACTCTCACAATCTCTCCACACTCTCCACACTTTCTTCTCCCTGCTCGTTCTTAACTTTGTGCATTTATGTATAAGGCTCGCAACTTCATTAAAACAATATTTGAACTCCATAACCTATTGCTCCACTATTGCTTAGCTATTTCACAAGATTCTAGATCTAGCAAATCGCCAAAGGGCATTCTGGGTTGAGCGAGTTGAGCAGAATCTTCAGAAAGGCGCTCACCGCTCTGGAGGAAATATTACCGCTACGCTCCTTGCTCACATGCTCTGGCTCCAACCCCAAATAAACACACCTGAACCAGCTAATCAGTATCTTACTAGGCCCTAATAAGATACTGATTAGCTGGTTCAGGTGTGTTTAATTGGGGTTGGAGCTAAACTCTGCAGGACAGTGGCCCTCCAGGACCGAGCTTGGAGACCCCTGGATTAGAGCATTCACGCAGCAAGCGATCGTTTCGCCGCCAAGTCTATTTTTTCTGCACTGCTCACGCTGAATGAAAGCCACAGTGCATTGTTCTTGATCAAAATGACCTAATTAACATGAAAATTAACTAATTTCACTTTGACATCATGTAGTGAAGTGTTCCGTGTGTTTCACAATCACCATATGACATCCAGCAAAGCCAAAATATTTGATAAAATACACAAAAACACATCACTGCCAGAAGTTTTTGCCCAAACTTCAAAGGCCCATTTAAATGATTAAAACTAGAGGCATATCTTAACTTTAAGATTACTTTTATCATATAAACAACCTATATTCAGCATGTTATATGCATATGTGTTTTGGACATAGGCAACCCTCTACGCATACCGTGGCAACATAATCGCCATTGGCTAGTAATTTTTTTATTTATATTAGTGCTGTCAAAACGATTAATCGCAATTAACCGCATCCAAAATAAAAGTTTGTGTTTACATAATATATGTGTGTGTGTACGGTGTATAATAATTATGCGTATATAAATGCATGTATATATTTAAGAAATTATTTTTATATTTAAATGTATGTGTGTGTATTCAAATATACATAATAATTATACACAGTACACACACATATATTATGTAAAAAAACATTTATATTTTGCGATTAATCATTTGACAGCCATAATATAAATTCAGGACTGGTGGTGGTGCTTAAGATATTGTTGGTCATTCAGTGTTTCTGTAAAAAATTATAATAGTGATAGATAATAGTTAATTATTAATAAGATAATAATACTACTCCTAATTCTACTTCTAATAATAACAATACAACGCACCAAGTATTGCGGTTTGCGCATTAGTCCCGCCCACTACAGGAGAAAAGCTGAACAATTCCAAATGAACTCTGTTGTTTTGAAAGGGAAATACAACAAAGAATATGGTTTACATGCAGCACGTAGATTCTGCGTGCTATGCAAGACTCTCTCTGTGGCTCTCTCTTTGCGCACTGTGTGTGTGTGTGTGTATGTGTGTGAGAATCACAGCTAGCGCTCTCAGCAATGCAACAGCGAGTTGTGCGCCTTCACACTAGAGTTTACGGTACGCATCCGTTGAGCTGAACTGAAATAGACCGATCGCTTGACGGAGTGTTCAGCGAGTGAAAATATATCTATGCTAAACTTATTCTTTGCCTCTAACACACACTGGCGAGTAAAATCTAAGCATTTATTAGCCAATGGCTAATGATAGATATTATTTAGTCGCCCAGAGTGAACATTTACTCACTTATGCGAGTGATATGCTCACATTATAGAGGGTTGATAGGGGAACGCGGTCACACCACAGCAGATATGCTGCCCATCATAAATCAAAGCACGAGACAGGGGTTGGAGGAGAACACCGGAAAACGTGACAGAATGGACGATATTCATCTGTATTTGCAATACACATGCCACGGTTCAGCTGCCAATGTGAAAGCACAATGGGCGCACGCTGCTCCCACTCTTCATGCGCACAGCTTCTGTGCTGCCACCGCACTGCTTGCGCGTGCAGTGTGAAACCGGTGTAAAACAGCTCTGAAATCCAAAGGACCACAGAAGGGAAAATGTTTTAATGCTAAATAGCATTCAATGAATAAATCTTAAGGGCAAGAACAAAGCTTTATTGCCACATAATACATAGTAATCAAGATTTTGCGATCTCATTAAAACAAATGTAATATTTTGTACAGGCAGAATAATATTAATAATAACCTTAAACAAGCTAACATAATGACCAACATTTAACTGCAATGGTGAAGATAAACTAGAGCTAATTGGGAAAACAAGTGAGCCTTTTTATGGTCAAAATTTTCCTTTAACAAACGTCTGTAAAGGCATCCTACTGTTTGTTGGATTACTTGGCCATTTGTATGCTGAAATTAAAGTGTTCACAATGATAAGAGCCACTGTATGTGTGTTTGTGTTTTACCTTGTAGTTTCTGATTCTCTTTCTCCATCCGCAGCAGGAGGATCTGTTGAAGAATGGCTTTCCTCCATAACTCTCTTAGCTCTGCCCCACTCTTCTTTCGCCTCTCCTCTGGCACCACCCCCAGGGTGCAGTCCCCGCTACCCACTCCACCTCCCAGTGCCATTCTGCTGCCAACCTCTAAGGTGGATTCTGAAAAATAAAGAAAAATGTAAAGTTTGTCATAAGACAAAAATCAACCTACATTAACTACCAATGTTTGCCTATATAAATGACTAGCTACCAACATCACATAATATCATCTACATAAACTAACAAAATCATCACATCTACGTTTGTCATACCATCATTTCAGCAGTCAATACCAATAACAATGAAGATTCTGCATTCTGGTATGCAGTCAGTAAAAGACTGTAAAATGCTACAGTAAAAAGCTAAAGGTTTAACTTGACGTTACCTTACATAATGATATCATAACTGTAAATGGTTTATCAATGCGTTATATGAAATTTAATTATAAAATAATGTAACATTTACATTAAAAACCATGACTGTAATAATTTCCAAATAATTTATAATGAAAACAATAAAAGGACATTCTTAGAAGTGCTTGCGTGACATATCATTAATTATTCACCCTCATGTCATTTCATTCATCTTCGGAACACAAATGAAGATATTTTTGATGAAATCCGAGAGCTCTCTGTCCCCTCATTAAAAAGCAATGTAATTAACACTTTCAAGGCCCAGAAAGGTAGTAAAGACAAAGTTAAAATCGTCCATGTGACTACAGTTGTAATTTTATGAAGCGACGAGTATACATTTTGTGCACAATTATTATTTTTTTTAAATAACGCCTTTACTCAACAATTTCTTCGGACTATTTTAACAATGTTTTTACTACCTTTCTGGGCCTTGAAAGTTTTAAAGATATTGCTGTCTATGGAGGGGTCAGAGAGCTCTCTGATTTCCCCAAAAATGTCTTCATTTGTGTTCCGAAGATGAACGAAGGTCTCACGGGTTTGGAACGACATGAGGGTGAGTAATTAATGGCAGAATTTTCAATTTTGGGTGAACTAACCATTTAAAATAGTCCATGTGACTCCTGTGGTTCAACCTTAATTTTATGAAGCGTTTATTTCACAAAAATAACGACTTTTTTCAACATTTTCTTCTCATCTGTGTCAATTTAATGATGTCTTTACTACCTTTCTGGGCAGTGGTGATTAAATTGCTGTCTATGGAGGGGTAAGAAAGCTCTCCAATTTCATCAATTGGAAGATGAACGAAGGCCTTAGGGGTTTGGAACAACATGACGGTGAGTAATTAATGACACAATTTTCATTTTTGGGTGAACTAACCTTCTAAGTAAATATTGTTGCAAGGTATTAAATAAACCATAATAAAATAAAGACAGACAGAAATTACAATTAAGACAAATAATATGGGAAAGGGTAGAAGGACCAAGTATTCAAGTAAATGTTCAGAAATCTAACAAGGACCCACAAAAACAAAAGCATAAGTAATAAAAGATCAAAAAATATATTTTTTTAAATAATTTTCATTTTTACAGATGTTTACAATCATTTAAGACAAACACGATTGTGTTTACTTTAATGTCTCGCCAAGCAATTTCACCTTGAGTAGCTCCCAATCCTAAACAATCATCTCTCTAAATCAACAACACCTATATCAATTACCAACAACACCATCACTTATCACCTATATCAAATCTTAAACCATAAAAGCCTTCATGTATTTTCAAACATTACTCAGGTTAATAAACCTACACCAAATAAATGTTTGTATTCATGTCTATAACTACTAAAACATGTAGAGTTAACATACTTCACAATAAACTCAAAATACTGCAGCTCAAAAGGTGCTACTAAAAGAACTTGAAATGAGTTTGTAATTACACCACATTTTAATAAACGACAGGTGTATTGATGTATTGACAAGTGTATTGTAACAGATTCTCCACAAGATTTTGTAGCTTTCTCTCGTGTTTGTAAAAATTAACACTTAACACAAGAGCAAACCACAAAACACTCACAGAAAGACAAACACATGCATCACACTTCTATACACATGTCCATGCGTACAGGCAGAGGTGTTAAAAATAAAACGAACGCCACCCAAACTATAGGGTGGATCCGAGACCTCAAAATACCGCTTTTGTTTAGAAAGTGACAAAATGTGCAAAAATAAAAAATACAATGTACTGTTATTTATGGTATAAACAGAGTGAGATAACCTGATAAAGTGGTGCATATTACAGGGGGAAAGAAAAATCTAATCAAAGAGTGTTGAAATAAACTTCAGCCACGCAATGTACACGTCTTTCTTTTATCTCACTCCTGTAACATACAAAATAAGATCTTGTCTAAACCCGCTCTAGTTCAGCCGTCTTCCCACCTAAAGTTTAAAAACAAAGATGACAAAAAAATGTCACATGTTGACTCGATTTAAATGTTCAGACAGCACCAGCAATACAGCTCATTTGCATAAATATAAATGTTGCAGAAATGTCTATCACCAATTCTGAATGAAAGTGTTTCTGTTGTCAGCGTGATAAGCTTTTAAGGCTCATAGGGTTTACAGGATTTTCAAACCCGTGTTCGATTTTCAAAATGAAAGAGTTCACACTATAAATAGTACAATGTAAAAATACTTTATACTTAAAAAATGTTACACTGATATGATATGTAGACTCCAGTCAAACAGTATCAGTAGAGTAAAAGCAGTTGTATTTCACATGAAGCAGGTCGCTGCATGGGGGCCGCCATGTTGAGATCACATGACCAGCCAAATACTGCTTAATCTTTTTTGGCATAGCCTTTCTAAAACAAAAATCATTTTGGTGGCAGGTGATGATTTAGGCTGTAATATTGGGAAGTGAGATGGAAGGTCCCTTTAGGGTCTCTTAGGGTGTCAAAATGACTTCTGCAAGATATGTGGAGTTTATAACTGACCATTTTCTGCTGGTATATAAAAGATAGTGCCTTCTCAAATAAAAGGATTTTCATGAAGGGCAACACACTATCTGATGCTGCAAAATACACCACATGCTGCTTTTTATCTTCAGAAAGACCTTTCTTCCTCCCCATATTGCATGAGAACTGTGATTTGCTTAATAATGTGGAATAACCTCTGTAAATAGGTTTTACAATTTAACTAAAAACTACTTTACAAACCTGTCTGAGATTGATACCAATTTACATTAAACATATATGAGAAATAAAACAAATTAAAGCTGTAAGCAACAATGAAATGGCCCTTGCGCCCGTGCCACCCCCACCCGGTGGCTTTAGGAAAACAGAGCACGGTGAGTAATATGCATTTAAACATATAAAAATAGGAGGACTACGTCAGTCATTTGTATGTGGCACAGTTCCTGCTGCCAGCTGGTGACTAACTGAATATTGTCATGTAGATATGTTCAGTGCAGGAGTCTTCTCAAACATGTGAAGTCTGGGGCAGATTGGACATTGTATTACAACAACTTCCTGTTTCTAGGCAAAACATCAAAGTTTGTCAGGCTGCCACAGACACACCCTTCAACGAAACTCAAGATCTTTGCAATTTAACTTTGCTTAAACTGACCAAATATGATGTTGATCTGATTAAATCTCTAAGAGGAGTTCATTAAAGTACAACGTCTGGAAATTACAAAATGTGCAAAAACTTTGCAGAGATAATTCAAAATATCTCACTTCCTGTTGGGGTTTGTTGTAGAATGTTACATGCGTCTACCGAATTTCATTCTTGTACGTGAAACGTAGCGCGAACAGCGCTTAATTATTTTTTTTTTCGTGCCGCTATCGAGCCAATTTGCCACACCTAATTCTGAAACCCATATCAGACGTAAATTTAGTCCCTCAAAAATTTGATATAATACATAAGCAATTGCAATAGGGTCCTCACACCATCGGTGCTCAGGCCCTAACAAGTACTTTCTTTGTAGTGAAATCCTACTGATATGTCACTTGCTTAATAATTTGGAACACATTATATAAAATTATAGTAAATTTGAAGAGTGGACAAAGAACTTAATTCCCACACAATCCTTGAAATTCCTGCATACACACAGTAATATACAATTCAAGTATGCTATGAACAAACTTCTCAAGACACAGAGAACTGAAGTGCCTCCACACACACAATCACAATCACATTTGGTCTTAGTCAGTCAATGTCTCTGCATCACATAATTCATGGCTTTCAGCAGACGGGCCATAAAACCTCTGTCAAAACAGCAATTTCTTATGTGAAGAATCATACACACACACACACACACACACACACACACGACCCAGTTCCAGTGGGGTGGAGCAGCACATGTGTTTGAGTGTAAGTGTGGAGATTTCTACAGCGGACACTGACGCACTCGGACATTTGGGCGCCGGTCACTCCCTCTGCAAACACACACGCGTGCACACACGCACACTTGCCACTCCCTCTGTAAATAAGTGGCGTTTCTGCCCAGACCAACGCCTTGCGAGTGTGCAAACACACATATGTAAGTGGGTCAATAAGGCCGGTGCTTTCCTGTAGATATCTGTCAACATGACCTCCTGCAAAACACCACACCCAACTCTCACACACACGCATATATTACCTCATTAGCACAAACATTACTTCATTCAGCACAGACACACACTTGTCAAGACACACCCAAATATACTAGAGAAACACACACACATACAACAGCCCTCTTGGCACGCATTTTACTTTAAGGAAGTGTACTCATATTACTGCACTTACACCAACACGTACATGTTTTTGTAAATGGCAAAAAGAAGTATTTCAATTCCAGGCAGTTCCCCAGAATCAGATACTAAACACCTTTTAATTGAATACACAAACACAGTCGACATAACTATGGAAGCCTGTTTTCGCCTCAAAAGTAAAAAAAAGAATGTATTTGAGACTTTCTCACAAAAAAATGGCAATTTTGTTTATAGCAATAGCAACTTAATATTGCACAATCTGACTTTATTTATTATTTTAATCTCACAATTACCTTTTTTCCATATGATTTTTTTTAAAAGACCATTGTTTTTGACCCCTAACCATAAAAGTAATCGTGTGCCCTTTATTCCAAGTCTTTTGAAGCCATACAATAGATTAGGAAAATACTAAAATTGTTCTTGTCTGTTATAACATATTTGTATATTCTTCTCTTCTGAGTAGGCTATACCCCAACATAGTTATATGACAAATGTCAAATTGATACAACCAATAGGTGTAATTAAACTTTAAGCATAATTAAACTATTTTAAAATATTTTTGTTTTATTAAATGATCATTATTCAGTGCAATGTTGATTTATTTCAATCAATACAATTTATAAGAATATCTACATATTTTACATTAATTTATTATGAATAAAATAATTCAATGTAAATAAATGAAAATTAAATGAGTGAAAATTCATAAAATGTCCTGCCTTTTAATTTTGGAGGTTATTGGTAATCAAGCATGTGTGGGTAAATGGTAATACATTATATCATGTGAATAACACTGTGAATAATTATTTATTATGAATTATTCAGATTTTTAGAATCCATTTTAAGAATACTTTTCCCATCAACTGGACATATCACTGTATACTGCGTCAAAGAGGCATGCGCACCGGCATGGATGAGCAGCGAATGGCGGAACGAGTGAAGGACAGCAGATGGCGCTGATGGAACAGCAGAAATGTAGGCTGCGTCCGAAACCTGGAAAATGCTGCCTTCGGAGGACACATTTCAAGGCAGAAAGGCACCAAGCACGTCCGAATCTAATGTTAGCTTCACTTCCTGTTTCCTGAGATACCTTCATCTGATCGATTTTTGTATCCTTCGCTGCCTTTGATATCCCACAATCCTATGCGTTGCATTCTGTGACAGTTGAGCTGGGGGGAAAAGATGGCGTACGAAAGTTGCGTTTGCTGGTAAGTTTGTGTGTAAATGTATGTTTTTTACCAACATTTTCCATTTCTGATGTCATTTCTAGCAAGAAATTACTAATGTAGTGATTCAATATTTGTTTAGTTCTCAATAAAGCTCTCTCTATTTTGCTGTTGATCATTAAACTGTTACACTGCCTTAGAAGTCTGTCCGAAATTAGTTTTGTGAGGTGCCTTCATGCACAAACGCTGCCTTACAAGTCATTGTCTGATAAGGCACAGAGGCAACGAGTCAGCTGCCTAGGTTTTCGGACGCAGCCGTAGTCTTTGCCCCAGTCGTTAACAAAGCAGCTGCACTACTTTCTGTTTCTGAACAGTATTTAAATGTTTTAAACAGGCATTCCGATTTTTGTATTTGCAATGGTGTTCATTGCAGCACCAAATTCCTAAATACTTAGACTTAATAGGCAATTTTTTTCAAAGTTAAACATTTTTACATTTTAATCAGGACTACAAAATGCCATAGATATTGTTTGAAAATGTTCTGATTCTTTATTGTTCAGTAATACTTTACAATAAGGCTCCATTAGTTAACATTAGATAATTTAACAAACTGACAATGACAATTTCATTGATGTTATTTAATTGAAACATTTTATAAAAAATAAAAGAAAACTGTATTACTCAATGGACCTGAGCTAACATGAACTAAGAGTAAATTGACAAATTTCAGAGGAAAAAAAGACAAAAAATTAAAACTTAAAATAATTTGACGCACAGTCCTGCAGTGTGGCTTCTCCTACGACAACCGACAAATAAAAAACCAACAGGAGCACCGAACCTGATGACGCAATTAGTGAGATAACAACAAACCACCACTTGCTCCAGACATTCGACACATCGTCATTTTTTTTTCTCAAGAGAAGTCATGATAAAAAAATAATGCTAGAAATAATTTTTGTCTGCTAGCCACCATTTCTATCCCACATGAAAATGCAGCTCAAGTCTCCGAATGTGTCACAGATTGATGATGTAAAACCCCAGATGTAAAACGCACCTTGACTGCCGTACAGTCTGACATTAACAACAACAGTGTGACATGGCTTACAGCGGGGATCATTTTCATACAGTCTGACAAGCAACAGTCATGACTATTATAAATCATACAGTGTGCACCCGGCTTATGTGCACGCCCTTTTATAATTGGGTCTTTAAAATTAAGTAATCATCAAGCTCATGTGAAATAGTACACACCTGTCTTCAACTGAAGTGACACTGTTCAACTCCAAATAAATCTCAGCTCTTCTTTCAAGGTTTTTCTGACATCTTAATTGCATGATACAGTAAGTGTCATGGGCCACAAAGAGCTTATAAAGCATCAAAGGGATCTCATTGTTGAAAGGCTACAAAAAAAAATCCAAGGCATTAGATTGTGACACAATAGTGACATTATCAAGAATATGGCATCCATCCAAAATTTATGAGAAGACAAAAAAAACAGGGAGATTGTAGATTGTTAGGAGTTGCAGCTCTTTCTGACAAGTACTGGTTGCTCCTAACAGTATATGCGACAACCATCTCCCATATTCTCCATCTGCCTAGGCAAAGAGGCAGGGTGGCAAGACAAGCCTTTCTGACAAGACAAAAAAAACAACAAACATCCAAGCCCGGCTAAACTTAGCAAAACCATATATCCAGTTTCCCAAAATCATGTGGAAAATTGTGTTACGGTCTGATGAGACCAATATTTTTTGGACAAACTTTTTGGAGAAAATTGTGAAAAGTATGTTTGCCGCAAAAACGACACAGCACCTCAGCAAAAGAACACCATACCCACGTTATAGCATAGAGGTAGCAGTCTCATTTTTGGTAAGGTGGAGAGAATCACTTTCAGCTTGACAATAATCCAAAAGGGCCACTTCTAAGGGCGTTTTTCACACCTATAGATTGTTTTGTTTAGATCCGAAAAAGGGACTCAATTTGTTACAATGTTGCATTTTCTTCTTGGTTCGGTTCGCTTTCACAGGGCAACACATTTCAAGGCGTACCAAAATGTGCTTATGCACGTCACATGCGAGTACAACTGTCCTCTTATTGGTCAGAGTTTCCTCTGCATCATCCATCAAGATAATTGACAAGTTTGCTCCATGGCTTTATTTGTAACTTTCGAGACACACGCAAACACAATACGAATGTTGCCGTCATTCCGGCTGTTAAATTATATACTGTCAGGGTTCTGTCACTTCAGTCTAGTTTTGCTCTTGGGTTTGTGACAGAAACTGAAACTGCTATATTGTCATGTTTTGGGTGAGCACATGGTTTGTCATGTGTTTCTTTTGTGCCATGTGCTCTCATGTCTATTGTATTGACCCAGCCCCTCTTGTTACCTGATAATTGGTTAATTTGCCCCACTTGTCCTCCCTCATTTATTTCCTTGTTTGCTCCCTATTTAGTCTCCTTGTGTTTGCAGTGCTGTGTTGGTTCGTTGTCTATAGCTGTGTCCCAAAGTGAAGGGGGCGCACTTCGGAGGCCGCATTTGAAGTGTGATTGCGTCACCGCGGCGCAACGAAGGCTGTCCCAATGTGAAGAGCGCGCACTTCGGAGGCCGCATTTAAAGTATGATTGCGTCATAGCAGCACTACGGAGGCTGTCCCAATGTGAAAGCTGCACCTCTGAAGGCCACATTTGAAGTGTGATTGCGTCACAGCGGTGCGACGAAGGCTGCCGCAATTCGAAAGCGACATCAAAATGTACCCTCCGTTTCTCAGGCAAAGGAAGGGTATAGCAGATGGACCCTTCCCAGCATACCTATCCCAGATTTCATAGCACACCTATATTTTCAATACTGAAAAATTATTTTCATCAATAGCCTACTGTCAACACCTTAAATATAGGCTAAATCAAATATGACATCTGTCACTCAAATCTATAAGCCAAAATACAAATCAACGAAAACTGTTGGCTTATAGCTATACTGCAAATGCAAAATGAAGTGTTTTCCTATATGAATGAATGAACGAACGAATGAATGAATGAATTAATAAATTAATGTCGCTCACTGACGACGGTCCATTAACGAAAGTCTCCTTCAAACCCCGACCACAAAGGCTGAATGTTATTCTCTATGCACAGAATTTTTTTAAATATATATTCTTTTTTAAAACAAAGGCCTATACTTATTTTTTTAATGCAAGTTATTTATTAATGTAACAAAGTAATTGCTCCATTGTTCTTTTTTTTGTATGTATAGGCCTAAGTTAAAAAAGAAAATGTTCTATAGCCTATATTTATTATTGTAATGTAAGTTACTTGTAAATTCACCAAAGTAATAGCTTACTATAGCCTACATTTTTTATTTTCGTTATGCAACTTGACATGTGTAGGCTAAATAAGAGAAGTGATTTCTGTACATTTGTTTATTTTTGTAATGCAAGTTATAATTTGTACATTAAACAAATTCTTCAATACATTTATGTTGTGGTAAATTAAAATGTGTAAATGAAAATAAATTGGTAGTATAGGCTATACATTACTTTAAGTACTTTTACAACTGTTTATACACTATAACTTAAGTTTAACATCAGAAAAAAACAGAAATTTAAATTAACAGCTAAAAAAGAAGAAAACATTTGTTTGTACACTTTAATAGAGCTGATGGGGAGACGCTGGTGCTCCTGGACCGCGATGGGCTGTTGTCACACACCTGCTATTGGCCATTTAACGCCGCTCGGTCAGGTGTTGCCAAGTCTGTAATTGGGATACTTTTACACTGTTGCTCTGAGTTGTTTGTAGCCTATAGTCGTCAGGTTTAAGTTGTCTTTACTATAGCAATAGTTATTTCGCCCACCCCTCACGTTTTGCCCGTGATCCCGATTAGCAATTGGAGGGGTTTTGTTGTGCAGACCTGGCAACCCTGTCCCTCGGTTCAGCCTTTGTGCACTTCGAAGGCCCATTCATGTACTTTGAAGGCCTGGCCTGGCCTTCAAAGTGCGCACCATGTATGTATTTTGAAGGCAAGGCCTGGCCTTCAAAAGTGCGCATCCTTCACTCTAGGACACAGCTATTGATTCCTGTCCTTGCTTCATGTTTCCTGGTTCCTTGTGTGTGGTATGTTCTGGTTTTCCCCCTCGTGGGTAGTTTTTGTTTGTTTTGTTTATGTTATCAATAAAGCCCAAATTCTCCTGCACTTGAGTCCTCGCACCTTTCACCCATACCAGTCACGTGACAATATACTACATTTACAAAATACAATTACACAACATTTCAAGGTGAAGAGGAGCTCTTTTGGTTTTCAACTGTGATGTGCTGACTCACAGAAACAGACACTACTGCTATTTATACAGCACATTTCCCGTTATGAATTATAATACCATTTGGTTCGTTGGTCCGTTGGGTCGGATTGCTTTCACACCTCAAGTGAACCATCCCAGAATTTGTTTGCAATCAGGCCGAGACCACCTGGATCAGACCTCAGTCTCGGAGCGATTGTTTTGGTGTGGATCCGAGAACGACTTCCATGTTCACATAACATATGCCTAAACGAACCGAACCAAGGGAGAAAACACACCAGGTTCCGAAACAAATGCTCAGGTGTGAAAGCACCCTAAATCAAAAAAAAATTGTTACTTCTGCAAAGAAACATTAATGTTTTGAATTGCCCAGCCAGAGCCCAGACCTGAATCCGATAGAAAATCTATGGGGGGACCAGAAGAGGGCCGTGCAAAGGAAATGCTCTTGCAATTTAACAGATCTGGAACGTTTTTACAAAGATGTGCCAAGCTCCTAGGCTCCTATCCAAACAGATAATAATAAATAATAAAATCAAAAGGGGTTAACCCCTTTTATAAAATAAAATAATAAAATCAACCCCGGGTAAACTGAATCCTGGGTTATCTTGCTTCAGGTTTCACACTGCTCATAATTTACACAGGGTTAACAATTAATCCTGGGTATTCATAAACTGACGTTTTACATTGTACATTCCTAAACCCTGGGTTAACGTTCTTATTTGCATATTTGCAGAGTCAGTGTCATTGATTGGATGAACGCAACATGCAAACCGTTTACATAAAAGCTCTAGCATTGCGCATCCTCGACTTGTTGACTGTACTATCGAGGTTTTACTGAATGGCTACTTCGGACTATAAAAGGTAAGAATTAAACTTTACTCAAGTCTCTTCTTTACTCAAATTGTAACCAAATTTAACCTGAGGTTAAAAGCGCTGTTTAGAACGACGATAACCTAGGGTTAAGCGCAGTGTGAAAAGCCCTAAAGGGTGCTTTTAGTAGTAGTTCAGGTGTGTGTATACTTATGCAGTTACAGTCCAGGTTTTCCTGAAATTATATTGCATAAAATTATATTTTTTACATTAAATGTGCAAATGTTCTGATATGAGTAATCTGGTATGTTTTGTCTTATCTGATAGAAATTAACTTGTAATAATTACTTCAATGAGCTCATTGTTTATTCCTAAAATGAATACATGATGTTAGCTAACTGCGTGATTTGTATATGTACATTTCTGAAATGCATTACTTGGACACAGTCAGTGATAACATCACACTAAATTGTATACAGCTCTGGAAAAAATTAAGAGACCACTTAACATTGATTTCTCAATGTTAAGTGGTCTCTTAATTTTTTCCAGAGCTAAATATATATATATATATATATATATATATATATATATATATATATATATATATATATATATATATATATATATATATATATATATATATATATATATATATATATATATATATATATATATATATATATATATATATATATATATATATATATATATATATATATCTTAGGGGTGGCACGGTACATGAAAAAAAAAAAAAACATTTGGTTCGCTTGTCTCGATTCGGAGCGTGTGCGTCGCACGGTTTCGACGCATGCGCAATGTATCCTCGTGCCCGTATGTTACCTCAGACAGTGGGTGTCCTTTTCGCGCGAAATAAGAGGTGTGTGTGTGTGTGGACATACAGTAAAATTAAGTAAAAGTGCAGTGCTGCAGATCACGTCACGTGTAGAAATGCAAGTGGGAGAGATAAGGAAGGCTTGCCGGAGTTGGAGGATGCGCCAGCGACGTATAGCAGGCAGGGCAGACCGGGAGCCGCGCGCGCCCGTTGTGCAATCACACACTGGCAGTGTTTGTCTCGCGCAGCTGAACCGCGGCTCGTGTATTGCAAATACAGACAAATATTGTCCATTCTGTCACATTTTACAGTGTTCTCCTCCGACCCCTGTCTGTCTCGTGCTTTGATTTATGATGGGCAGCATATATCTGCTGCAAATGCGACCTTGTTCCCCTATGTCTCATACACACATGCATATAACATGTTGCATATAAGTAGTTCACATGATAAATGTAACTTTTAAAAGTTAAGATAGGCTTCTAGTTTTAATAATTTAAACATGCCTTTGAAGTTCGGGCAAAAACTTCTGGCAGTGTTGTGTTTTCGTGTATTTTTTTTTTCTTTTCACAGCACTGGATGTCATATGGTGATTGTGAAACACACGGAACACTTCATGGTGAAATGTGTTAATCAGGTCAGCTGAATTAGTGCATTGTTCTGATCAAAATTGACATGAATAGCGCCTCAACCCGTGCACGCGCTCATGAAGCTTAAGGAGTTAACATGAAAAATGTTACGCCAATGTGTCGGACTCGGTAGACAGCCAGTTAGGAAACAACTTCTAGCCTACATGATATAACAATTTTTTTAATACTGTATCCTAAATTGTGGATGATTTAGCTATATATCATATGCTGAAGTACATTTCTGGAGTGTTAACGATTAAAAAAAAACAACAACAAGAACCGTACAGAACCGAAAAACAGTGACCCTAAAACCGTGATACGAACCGAACTGTGGGTTTTGTGAACCGTGCCACCCCTAATAATGTTTGTTTTATTTTTGAAAACAACAAAAATCATCTGTTTTCACAGGGGTGTGTAGACTTTTCATATCCACTTTACTTCTTAATTACACACACTTTCAATAGACGGACAAAAATGATAAGAGAGAATATTAAAGGGGTACTTCAGCGCTGGGAAGATGAATGTGTATTTAAACTGTGTCATTTATGCAGTAGAAATGCGAAATTATTTTTGAATTTGGTGCCTTCTAGACTGAGAAAAGACACATGTGGATGAAAGACAACAACTCCCAGAATGCACTAGCTTTGCTGCCCTACGAGGCCACTCCCAAAGCCACGGCTATTGGTTATCAGTTGCCCACCGCGGCACCGCCCCCACTGTCGTTTTTGATATTCATAGTAATAAAATCATTTTGTTCAGTTAGAGAATAGACACTACAATTAAAAACTGAATGTGTCTTTTCAATAAAGTGTGAGTGAGCCGAAAGAAAGTCATGGCACAGACGCAGCAGGAGTCAGATTTCATTCATCACGAGAAGAGCTGAGTAGAGCTGAGGTAAGCGGGGCTGTCATTCTCGGACGTGTCCAGTCTGGCACGTTATCAGATCGCATGTGGAAGCTAAACTTTCATAGGAATTCATTGAATAGTTGAAACACTCACTTTGCTCCGCTCCGTTATGAATGCCCGAGCCAGGCGGCAGTGGCCATGCGTATTTACATTCTGTGAGTGAGATCCCTCCCCTGTGGGCGGGTTGAAAACATGCGGAACTAGCTCCTGTAGTCTCTAGGCTTTGGCCAAAAATCCTCAGATGACGCAAAATGACGATATTTGCATAATCTGAGGATTTTTCCAGAAATAAAATGCATAATTATCTCGTCTCAGGGGGATATGAGGGGAAAAAGAACCATAATTCGAATATACTACCGGG
The DNA here is from genome assembly GCF_949357685.1 of Gobio gobio. Classification (NCBI taxonomy): domain Eukaryota; kingdom Metazoa; phylum Chordata; class Actinopteri; order Cypriniformes; family Gobionidae; genus Gobio; species Gobio gobio. The sequence goes on from NC_137099.1 coordinate 22,025,018, forward strand.
TTTCTACTGATACAAAGCTTAATGCTAATCGCTGAAGTAACCCTTTAAAAACAGCTTTATTTTCTTTCCGAAGATGAACAAAAGTCTTATGGCTATGGAACGACATGAAGACCCTATTAAGTTCTACATTGATGGTCATTCAAACAGATGGGTCATTTTGCACAGAAATAACACACTTGGCCTTTTTAACAAAAGCACTGATTTGTTTAACCCGTGCTTTACATGACCATAACTTGCAGACATTTAAAGGTGCAGTGTGTAAATATTAGCGGCATCTAGTGGTGAGGTAGTGAATTGCAATCACCCACTGCTCACCCCTCCCTTTTGAAGCACATAGAGAAGCTCCGGGGGCCGACACAGGACAAAAATGCTGTTGTCAGAGAGAGCAGAGAGTGACTAGCGCTCTGTAAAGAAGTTTGTCCGTTTAGGGCTACTGTAGAAACATGACGCCGCAAAATGGCGATTTCATTGTAAGGGGACCAGCGGTGTATGTAGATAGAAATGACTCAAAGGTAATAAAACATAACGGAACATTATGTAAGGTCTTTATACACAACTGAAACATGTATATTATATTGCATTTCTGTCACCAGATCCTCATAAATACTACACACTGCACCTTTAATGTTTTGGGCCTAAGAAGTTGAACAACATTGTGGATAATTCATGATAATTTCTCTCATTCACACTCACACACACCTGAGGGGTGTTTTGACACTCGGATCAACATTTAACTGTGAAGTACTGCCAAGACTCTCAAGCTAACAACTTCAAAATAAAATTGATATGCTGTTTTGGCAGTTCAAGAAAGAAAGACAAAACAGGTCAAGGAAAGAAGAAAAGCGAGAACTGACAGAGTCATGTCTGAGTGTGGGGGGAAATAAAGAGAGTCATAATAAAGGTAGTTGTAGTTGTAGGATGTTAGCTGTCAAACTCACCCACATGAGTTCCTTATTGGTCATTAAGAGCAAGAGTGCCACCTGGAGGACACCAACAGTAACCGCAGCATGTAGAGGCACTTGCTGCACTGTACACTGTTAAGTGTAGGTGATATTTTGTATTGATGTAATCTACATGATGTGTTTAAGTAGGGTATTACCTTTGGTGTCCGAGCCCTTCTGTGGTGTGGCGACTCTTAAGAAAATCTGTTGTCTCCAGGAGTGTCTCCGGCTACGTAACGGACTGTCATCCCCAACGACACACATTGCACCAGGACTGGACAGGGCTGCCACGTCACTAGTACACACATACAGAAATACATAAGCATAGGCATCCATTCACAAATATACAAAAACACTGACAGAGTTACAGACTTCTGTCAGAGTAGACATACACATTTCATTTGATTTAAAAAGCCCATTCCACAAGACCAAACCCAATTTCAGATCTGTTTAAATGCAATCCTAGATCAAATCATTACTAGCGATAGGCATTTAGAATCTTAAAAAAAACCAACATACTTTATCAAAAACTTAGTTGCAGAACAAGTACTCGATTAGTTCCTGTGCACATCCTGATTTATTACAAGAAAATGTATTCTTTATTCACTCCAATGAGTCTTTATCCACATCTGCCTATGCGGCAGGTGCAGAAAAAAACAGAGATGGAAGACAGAAAAATGGAAAGATGGATTGGCAGAATGTGAAACAGAGTACCTCTTCCTCTGAGAGTCACAGGTATCATCACTCTCCACTACAGGGGCCAGAAATTTGAGGAAATTTGGAACAGAGGAGGAGGAGTGTAATCTTGCTCTAAAGCCACTCAGCCCTGATGGACTGAGAGATAGAGCGTGAGAAAGAGAGAGAGAGGCCACAGAGTAAAGGAGTGAGACAGAGACACTGAAACCAGCACAAAAGCAAACTCTATCTTGCCCTTGTTGGAGCAGACACACTGGGGTGAATTCACATGTATGCTAAATGTGTGGGCAAAACCCTGTGGTTTATTCATATAATTAATTCATTTTTAATATATTATCATATACTTCCGTAATAATGCTGAAAATTGTTGTTATTGTTAACTTAAACTAAAAATTGTGTTTGTTAATTGAAATAAAGCTGAAATCAAATAAAAGGTTAATATTATATGATAAACTTAAAAATTAAGCTAAATAGAAATAAACAAACAATATAAAAAAGAACTAAAAGTAATAAAAATGCACATTACAAAATTACTAACAAACTAAAAATAAAGTGAAAAATAAAAATATGAAAATATGAAAATAAAAGCAAAATACAAAATAGTAATAAAAAATATAAAATAATACTAAAATAACACTGTAATAATGCTGTTTCTGAATTAAAAACGATGATCCCAGTACTTGGACTTGATTTTATCCACCATGAATTGGCTGGATTGTGGAAAGTCGGTGTTAAACACAATAATAATAATAATAATAATAATAATACATTATTAAATTATGTTGGGAAAATTATTGATTTTCATTTTTAGTTGTTTTTTTTATGTTTAGACAAAATAGTATCACATTTTAATTTTGGGGCCATGTATCGGTTACCAGCCATAACATAAAAATAATAAATGACCAGAATTGTTTTATATTGATGCAACCCTAATCTTTTGGAGAAAGATTATAAAGACATAAACTGATCAATCATTGAAAGTGCACTAAAATAAATAAGGGGTATTTTTACATCATCTTGACTTTGAGTCATTTAAATTTACGTTATTTTTTGGCAAACCTGGCTCTATGCAAATGAGCCTCATTACAGTATGAACCAGATTCAGAAACAACAGCATTTTTTTTCCTGACGCAATTAATGCCCACAGAAAACTGACGGTATATTTTATTTGAAAGGGATTTTAGTATTTTCTATTGATTGAGGCCAATCATGGTAGTCTCCTGTGTCCTCAACAACCTAGCACCCAGAATCAGCCTGTAAGTGAAATTCCCCATTGTGCTTTCACAAACTTTTACACAAAAAATTCAGAGGAAAGAAAGACAATAAAACAATTTTATGGAGAAAAAAAGTACCCTGACCTGTTTGTGAACGACAGTAGAGCAAAGAGACGACACATATACACACACACACACCTCACCTCCGCTTGAGGGGCCGGGTGAAAAGATCATGAGCAAAAGTATGAGGCCTCAATGGCCGCTGACACACAGGAGAGGAAGAGGCCGGAGGGGAGGAAGGACTGATGAAAATACAGAAAGGATGGAAAAGATAAAGGAGGGTGCAGAGGGATACAAAAGCAGAAATGCACCGAATGAAAAAAGTGGAGCGCACAGTGAACTGAATTCACATTACAGACTAAGAAATGTGATGATATAAGAACAGGAAACTTCCACACACCCCACTCCAAAAACACCACCCACAGTAATTGATTGACAAAAGTCTGTCACTGGTGATGACAGACTGCATGAGTCTGTAAACATTTGCATTTAACAAAAGTTGTACATACCGGTGCATGTAAACAAAAATTATATTAAACTTTTAATTATGTTTGAATTATGACTAAGATTGGATGCACAACTAGAAAAAATAACTGCACATTTTTCAGCAATATGTTTGTTGAAGTCTATGCTTCATATAGAACAATATAATATAGATCACACTTTCATTGGTCCTGTTTACACCTGGTCACTTCATGCATTTTTACTGATCGGATAGCAATCCGTTTTGTTAAATCTCTTCCATTTTCACTTGACCACAATTTGTCTCTGCAACACAAAATATAAATCCGATCTTCAATTCCTGCACAATATGCAAATTTAAGTTCAATCAACAAATGCAACAGATATGAGCTGCAATTTATTTATCATCACCTAATTTCAATATCAGAGACCGCAATAGGAGAAAAAGTGGCATTAACACTGGTAAAATAATTTCGTCTGACTCTCACTACTTTTAATGAAGATGATTGTTTGTTGAGCTTCAGGATGGAACGGTGAACTTTCATTTTTATTTTGCGGCAGTTTGTGCGTTGGAGAGATACTGCAGCGGGTCATATTGCAGTAGCGCTGTCATACAGTATGCAGTGTTCGGCATGTTACTTGTTACTTATAACTAAAAGTAATTAGTTATAGTTACTAGTTACTTCTTACAAATAGTAACTGAGTTAGTAACTGAGTTACATCATTATAAAAGTAACTAATTACCAGGGAAAGTAACTACTGTGTTACTTTTTTTTTTTCAAATGTTCAAATATGTCAAATAACTTGGATGCCCCCAATATTAAATATGTTAAATGAATGAATTGAACTAAATAGAATAAATTATTATTATAACACATTGTACATTAATGTACACTTTTGTAATGTTGCGGTGGGACAATGTGAGAGACACCTATCAAATTCAATACATTATTGTACATATTATCAGTAGGCCTACTATAGTGTAAATATAGTGTAGTGGAGCTCACATTATCACCTGGGTTTTGTGATAATTTGATAATTTGTGGTAGTATAGTTTTTGATAGTTTTGTGGCATGTGATAATTTGAGGTGCTTCATTAGATTAGAATTACTTGCCACTGACGTGGAGAGACTCTTTCTTCCTGGACATAAGTTCCACGTTACGTAAACATTCTTACCTTTCACCTCAACGAGGGAAAAGTAGCGCTTATACTTCCAGTTTGCGAAAGCTACCTTTGAAGTCGTTGGACTTGCCATCGCTCTGACGCTCTTGGTGTGTGTGACTGTGCATATGCATGTGTGTGCGTGTCATAGGTGTGTGTGTGAACTCAACCTATCAACCTCAACCTTGTCTCCCACCCACCAATCATCATCAGTTATGTGTACCACCCCACCCAACACGCATGGCATGTACGCCCGCACACACACGCACCAACCAACCAGAAAAAAAAAAAAACGTTGCAGGTCCGACTGACAGAGAGCCTGTTCGGATGAAAACCGTTTCAGTGAGCTCAATTATAGTAATGCCGCATTTTATTCTCAGTAACGCTAACGGCGTTGTAACGGGAGAAACAGTAATTCGTTTGATTACTCGTTACTGAAAAAAATTATTCCGTTAGTAACGCCGTTTATCTATAACGCCGTTATTCCCATCACTGACAGTATGTGACTACCAAGAACCGGTAGCCTATAACACACTCTCACACATTTTTTTTTAATAATCATTTTGGGAGGTGTAAAAATGTACAGATGCATTTACACTTGTCCAGTTTTGTCTAGAATGCATCTCAAAAAACCTCCTGAAATGCTGAAATGTGATCGGATTTAAATCAGTCTTGAATGCGCTTCAGGGGGCATTTACACCTAGTCTTTTCACGATCAGATAGCCATCCGATCAGAGAAAGCGCATGAAGTGACCAGGTTTAAACAGGCCTATTGATGTTTTATTAATTCCTGAAGGGAACTTAAAAAGCATGGTATAATACAAACTTTATGAAAAAAAATCAGATCTGCATTAACACTAGTAGCTGCTCTTCCACATAATTCACTGCCTGTTCCCCTCATTAAAGTTCAAAGGGAAGTATAGTCAGATATCACCAGAATAAAATAAGCGATCCCCCCGAACCAACATGGTACTAAATGAAAAGACAGAAAATGTATGTTTAAAGATGCAGTGTGTAGTATTTATGAAGACCTATTGACAGAAATGCAATATAATATTCATAACTATGTTGTCAGTGGTGTATAAAGACCTTACATAATAAACCGTTATGTTTTTATTACAGCGCGGGTAAAGAAAAAAAAACAGTATCGGCTTATCAAGACTACATAAAATCGTTTTAGCTGTAAAAATCCAGTTCGGAAATCTGTACTATGTTGATTATATAGTTATCAGTTTTTAAATAAGTTTTCATTTTAATTGATTTTACTTGATCATTGCATCGCATATCGAATATTGCATTATTTAACAAGTTATCGCTTATCGCATTTTTCTTAAATATCATTCCACAGACATAAACTAAACGTATGTGCAGTAATCAAAAGAATCAGCAAACACACACACACACACACACACACACACACACACACACACACACACTGTCTCACTTGCTCTGGTGTGGGGAGTCTGTGCTGACGGAGTAGTGTCGGACCAGTTTGGGCTTGGTGGCGGCAGTAGGTTGTAGAGGGGGGAGACTTGGCTCAGAAGATGACAGCATGGGAGAGTGACTAATTGTGCTTGCGCGTCTCCTGAAACCCTGAGGCGGGCTCTCAGGATCCTCCTGACCTCTCGCTGAGCCTTCTAGACGCTTCAGATCCCCTGTGGAATTGTGAGAGCGGAGTGGACTGGAGGTTAGGAGAGAGCAGAGGGGCTCCTCCAGTGATGTTTCCTTAAAAAACATAATAGAAAATGTCAACAACTCTGATGGAACAAATCATTCTTCAAACAAAAAAGCTTTTTTTAAAGGCTTTTTAAAAGACATCTTATATAACAAATAGTTCTAGCTCTAAAAATCACAAAATCAAATCTAAAGTTAAAGTTACGGTAAAACCGTAAACAGCTAACAGTATCGCTAATGAAAAATAATGGACATCTTTTTTTTGGAAGAAATATTATCAGCACTTATAAATTAGCTTATTTATTGTACATTGGGTGTTTCTGCAATTCTGTCATAATTTACTCACCCTCATGACGTTGCAAAACCTGCATGCATTTTCTTTTTGTTCTGCTGAACACAAAAGAAGATATTTTGAAGAATGATGATAACCAAACAATGCTGGTTCCCAATGACTTCCATTATATTTTTTTCCATACGGTGGAAGTCAATGGGAAACAAAACTGTTTAGTTATCAACATACTTCAAAATATCTTCTCTTGTTTTCCACAGAAGAAAGTCATACTGGTATGGAACAACACGAGGGTGAGTAATAGTACACAGAATTTTTGTTTTTTGGGTGAACTATCCCTTTAAGTATGGTGTCAGTAAGATTTTTTTAATTATAAAGAAATAATAATTGTATCCAGAAAAGATTCAATAAATTGATCAAAAATGAAATTAAAGCCATTAATAATGTTTTCTACTTTTTATTTAGCAAAGAATCCTGAAAAAAATGTTTACAGCTACAGTTTCCACAAAAATATTAAGCAGCGCACCAAATCAGCATATTAAAATGATTTCTGAAGGATCATGTGACAAGACTGGAGTAGTGATGCTGGAAATTCAGCTTTGAATAAATGAATGACATGAATAAATTATATTGTAAAATGTAATAATATTTCACAAAGTTACTGTTTTTACAGTTTTTTTTCCCATATATTCAAGTCATGAAACAAGGATTGCAAATTGGATCTATTTCTGCTCTTTTGCTAAATTAAATGGCCAAATAGTAATATATGTTTGGCTAATTTTACATTCTCAAAAAAATCATCACAAATTTATTATGAATATTCAAAATATTGTCCAGTCCTAAATGACAGAAAATATATTGATGATGTGCGTGTTGTTCAGACCTGATATGTGCTGTTCAGTGTGGTAGAGCTGGAGGAGTTGCTCTCTCCTTCACTGTTCTCTCTCTGGGATTTGGACTTACTGCTGCCCTATTACATGGAGACACATTTTTTCCCATAAGTTATATTTATATAGATAAACGGTATTATAGTTAAGTTCTTTTGTTCATTTGGACCAACTAAAGCTGCAGCACAAATTGTGCTACATGCTCTAAGTCCCATACAAGGCTTGCATTACTTGAATGTTAGATGCACATAAAAACAGTAGAGGGGGCCAAAATGTTCAAAATGCGTAAAATGTTTGCGTACCTTCCAAATCCCCTCCAGTGATTCAGTGAGGGACCTTTTTGCTCTAGTCTTGAACTCTTCAAGACGCACACGACTAGAACTCACGCTGCTTTCAGCATTCACAGCAACCTCCTGGAAGTCCAACACATTCATGTATACAGTATTGTATAGGAACAGGCATCCACACCCAATTCTCCCAAGATCCCAGGGTTCATATTTCCGTAAGGATCTTTATGAATTAAATGGAGGTGTACCTTTTTTGTTTGTCCGTTGTGTGTGTGTGTCTTTTGTCTGCCCTCATATAGTCGTCTTAGACATGACACAACCATCTCATTCTCTTCCTGATCTGACTTAGGCCTGGCTTTCTGTTCAAATACACAAACAAATGTGTTATTTCTCCAAATTTACACAAGGTGGCATCAGCGATCTTACAAAACACACTCACGGTCAATGGGAAATGTGACAAACAGAGAGCAGAAAGAATTTACACAAGGAATTACTCATTTATTACACCATTTACACTAATTTCAGCTAGTCTGAGCATTTTAAGGTGATCAAAACTTTCACATATATAAAAGTTATGTGAAAACAGGGGCATATTTAAGTGAATTATATTATATTAGCAATATTGTTAAGACAACTTCCTGTTTGTTCCACCCTCAAAGCTGATATTAAATTTAAACCATTATCTAAAAGTAAAGTAGAAAAACAGTTAATGCTTTGGTCCATTCATCAGGTTGATAAACGTTCAGGTTGATTGAGGTTTCAGGATGCTAGACTAGTGGACTAACCGGTTTAATTTATACCAGTCACACCCTCTGAACAACAACAAAAAAGAAAAAACACACATTCCTTGAAAGCCACACTTAAAGGATTTGACACACACTGCTAATCCAGAGAACCGGGGAGCTAAAGCGTATTTGTGTAGTGTTATAGTGGTTTTAAAATTGAAATAACTCACCATGGTGCTCTCAAACACAGCTGCCTGCTCCTGATTATCCAGACCTGCCAAATGCTTCTGCAGTTCCAGCTTAGCTTTGGATGGATGTAGACCTGCACATAAACAGTGTCATGCCATGCACAAAGTATGCACTGTTGCAGCCAGCAGAACTCTAAAATGAAATCTGGGAGCCGAAAATCTGTTGGAACCTCCTAATTCATGTTCAGAATAAACATGTTTTTCATTATTTTGCCATAATTAACCCAAATTTAATTCCAAACCGGTATGATTTTTTTTCTTCAGTGGAACACAAAAGGGCATACTGTATGTTTTTATTTTTTATTATTCTGACAGTTTTTTTCCATAAAATGTAAGCATATAGTGACCAGGCACCCAGAAAGGGCAAAAAAGCATCATAAGAACTTGAAGTACTATAAAGATATTATATACAGATTATGTATGACTTTTTTAGCTTCCTGAAGCTGAATGGCAACATGCTACACTGCCGTAGATTTTTTTTCTTTAAAATAAATTAATATTTTTATTCAGCAAGGACACATTCAAATTGATCAAAAGTGACGGTAAAGACTTACACATTGTAACAAAAAATATATTACAAATAAATGCTGTTCTTTTGAACTTTCTTTTCATCAAAGAATCCTGAAAAAATGTTTCTTTCACAAATTATTACGTTTTCAACACTGATAATAATAAATGATACTTGAGCACCAAGTCATAATATTAGAATGATTTGGATCATGTGACACTGAAGACTAGAGTAAAGATGCTAAAAATTCAGCTTTGCCATTACATTTTAAAATATATTCAATAGAAAAGTTATTTTAAGTCATAATTTATAATATTACTGTCTTAACTGTGTTTTTGATCACATCAATGCAGCCTTGGGGGGGGGGGGGGGGGGGGGGGGGGTTGATAGTAGAATTTTATTTTTTGGATGGACTATCCCTTTGGTGAACAGGGAAGAGGGAACTAATAAATCGGTCCCAAAAACATTTTAGAGTCTGCACTAGAAGTTTTGTTATTCTGGACCTTTGACAGGTGCAAAACATGAAGATATCCAAAAATAAAGAGCAATGGACTGATGCAGAGATAAAGCATGATATACTTGAGTGATACGACAAACAGTAGACATCTCACCCTCTATTCTGTCACACAGTTTGTGCAGCTGCTGCAGGGGACAGCTGTCACACTGCTGACTCTGGGTCCTACTGTTCTGCTGAAGGGCGGCCACAGAGAACGCCTGCTTCAAAGTCAACATGATCTCATCCACCTGAACATGAAAGAGTGACATTCACACAAAGCAACTCTGAACATCTAACTTGACAGTATGGAACATGTTTAAAAAAAACAATAACTGCATCCTGTGAAAATATTAAATACTAAAAATCTCATGAGGGGATTGAAATAATTCATTTGCAACAGGTCATATCCATTTGGCTTCCTATGTGAAAGACCACAGTTATTGATTTATTGTAATTGTATACATAAACTGAACAATTAGCATTGTTCTCTGTGTGCTATAAACACTAACATAGCACTTTGTATTTTCATCCTCACTTGACTGAAAAAAATTATTATCAAATATCATAATTCTCCTGTCCTCTAAAGGAACGAATACGTTCTTCAGATGGAAACAATGTTTTCATCCCTCCATATATTTATCCATGGTTCTCACCAGAGCTTCATTAGCACACTGGAAAACATAGCAAACAAACTGGCAGCCTCCACATTCCACCGACTCCCTGCATATGAAGCCAAAGTGGTCCACATGACGAATACCCTAAAGAAAGAAAGAGAAATTCATAAGGGGAAACAGAATCAAGGAGCCACCTGTAATGGGTCAACTAAACAACTACACTACTGTTCAAAAGTTGGGATCGTATGCTGACCACAACCGCATTTATTTAATCAAAAATAGGCTACAATAAAAGTAATATTGTGAAATATGATTACAATTCAAAATGTCCTGTTTCCTAATATATTTTCAATTGTAATCTAATCCTGTGGTAGTAAAGCTGAAAATTTAGAAAATGTTTAAATACCATAATGCAGCACATGGATAAGAATATTTAGAAAACAAGTCTGGACGAGTGCAAAGACAAAAGGGCTGATTTCTTTTCAGCTGTGTTAATGACGCTATGAATTCAGCTAGCTTGAGGTCTTGCTCAATCAAGCCCGATTGTTGCTCAGATCTCCATTTGACTAAATGTCATTATGCAGACATAAGATAATTAACTGGACACAGCTTAGCATCAACATGACGAAACAAACCTGAGAACAGAAGGAAATCTCTCTGAAGCTCTTCTCTATGGCCACTTTCTTAGTGTCTGGACTTACAAGAAAGATCTGAGAGCGCCCAATCTGCAACAGACAGACACATTAATAAACGAATGTGCATGAGTAGATAAAGATGAAGGAGAGTGAAATTCACTTTTCAAAGAGTAAATATATGCATGTGCGCACATTAAAGACATTAATGATAGCTCTTCCGGGGATGCTGACCAAATAATGTCAGCGCTGAGGCTATTTTACAGCGTAAACAACATGTTTGAAATTCAAATCAGTGTGTGTGTGTGTGTGTGTGTGTGTGTGTGTGTGTGTGTATGCTTTGGGTTTCACCAGATGACCATGCACATATTTGCTCTGTGAGACAAGACCTCAGCGCAACCACTATATTATTTGATCCGCCTCCAGTTTTCCTCTGTAGTACTACAGATGAGATCATAACTTCATAGTTTTTGATACACCGAGCATACATTCATGCAGGATATTCACTGAAGAGCTGGATGAGAGAAATAACTTAAAATAAACCATTGTCTTGTTGCTTAATTTCTCTGTTCACCCTTTATGTGAAAATGTCCGTCTGGCTACACATTTTATGAACCTAAATACACAGATCAGGCATAACATTATGACCACCTTCCTAATATTGCTTTTGCTGCTAAAACAGCCCTGACCTGTCGAGGCATGGACTCCACTAGACCCCTGAAGGTGTACTGTGGTATCTGGCACCAAGATGTTAGCAGCAGATCCTTTAAGTCCTGTAAATTGGTCCATGGATCGGAATTGTTTGTTCAGCACATTCCACTGATGCTCGATTGGATTGAGATCATAGGAATTTAGAGGCCAAGTCAACACCTCAAACTCGTTGTTGTGCTCCTCAAACCATTCCTGAACCATTTTTGCTTTGTGGCTGGGCGCATTATCCTGCTGAAAGAGGCCACAGCCACCAGGGAATACGCCCGTGGTCCAGTTCTGATGCCCACTGTTGGTGCACAGGGGTCAGCATGGGCACTCTGACTGGTCTGCGGCTATACAGCCCCATACGCAACAAACTGCAATGCACTGTGTATTCGGATACCGTTCTATCAGGACCAGTATTAACTTCCTGGGCAATTTGAGCTACAGTAGCTCGTCTGTTTGATCGGACCACACGAGCCAGCCTTTTCTCCCCACGTGCATCAAAGAGCCTTGGCCGCCCATGACCCTGTCGCCGGTTCACCACTGTTCCTTCCTTGGATCACTTTTGATAGATACCGATAGATAGATACTGACCACTGCAGACCGCAGGAACACCCCACAAGAGCTGCAGTTTAGGAGATGCTCTGACCCAGTCTTCTAGCCATCATAATTTGGCCCTTGTCAAACTCGCTCAAATCCTTACGCTTGCCCATTTCTCCTGCTTTGAGGACAAAATGTGCACTTGCTGCCTAATATATCCCACCCACTAACAGGTGCAATGATGAAGAGATAATAACCGATTATTCACTTCACCAGTCAAGCTGTTATGCCTGATCGTTGTATATACTGAAAAAAACAATACTACTTTTGGTTTTAATTAAAATACCATTTACTGAATCAAAACTCATAAACGTCAGTAAGTGTCATATATTCATTCAGAAACCACTTTGATTCAGAACTGAAATAATTTGTTAATAAAACACTGGTAACGCTGTATGTTTGCTTTCTGCGTGCAGCCAGCAAACTTGTGTTGTCTTTGTGATGAAAGAGACTGGGTCCTATATAATAATATATTCAATTCAGACTTCAAACTAACACCTTGCAGCACAGCCACTAAATAAAGTAGAGGAAACATTGCTTTGATTTATGGGCAAATGCTATCCTGTCACCATGGATAGGATCACTGACTTCACAACTTTAATAGAGAACGTTAAAAACACAAGTGCACACTGTGACCTTTGCTTCCCCTATGGATTACTTAAAAAAATGACACAGTAGAAAACACATCACCACACATTTAATGTGACTTCCTTATCAAGAAAAGAACAAACAAATAAAACTGGAACAGAGTGACCACAATGCAATTTCATAACACTGGGCTGGGGCTGCTACTGCAGGCAATTCAGTAGTTATTTAAAAATTGCCAACTGTGATGCTGCTCGTTGTTGCTATGTAATTTCCTGCTGAGGAGCTGACTGCTTCCTGCCGGTCAGAGAAACAGGAAGTGCTGAACAGATCTTGCAGTGTGCATCTTTTAACAATAAATTAAAAGTATTGTTGCTCTGCCTAATAAAATCACCAGCCAGCTAAACATCTATTTTAGAGGTCTGCTACCCGACGGGTTCCAAAAAACTCACAGGTTTCGGGTCAGGTTGTGTTTGTTTCCTTTCCATGTATTTGTTTACTGATAGCTGCATGCAACAGCATATTGCAAAAAGTAATTTGCTGTGCAGACCTTTTATCCATTTTATATACTATCATTCAATAGTTTGGAGTCAGTATGATTTTCTTACTTCTAGTGAGTAAGGATGCATCAAATTTATCAAAAGTGACAGTGAAGACATTTATCAACATTACAAAATATTTATATTTCACAGGAATACATTTATTTTAAAATATATTAAAAGAGTTATATTTGTAATAATATTTAACTACATTACTAATAAATGCAGCCTTTGCAGGCATAAGAGACTCCAAAAAATCTTTTGAACAGTAGTTCTTTTTGTGAAATGTTTTTTATTTGAAAAGTGTACTACATTTCACTAAAACAAATGCCAATTGGTTTGATATTTTGTGATGTAATGCAAAGACATCGATATATTTTTAAGTGTGATTTATGTGTCCAATTACAGGCCACTGCAGGAGTACAGATTTAAACCGAAGCAGTGATGGTTTTAGCACAGACTTGTTTAATGAGAATCTATACAGTATGTGCTTCAGGCTACAACATGTGCTTCAGGCCACAACACTGACATACCATCATCCACACTCCACTTGAGGGAGAGGAAGACAGAGAGACAGAGACAGAGACAGAGAGAGAGAGAGAGAGAGAGAGAGAGAGAGAGAGAGAGAGAGAGAGAGAGAGAGAGAGAGAGAGAGAGAGAGAGAGAGAGAGAGAGAGAGAGAGAGAGAGAGAGAGAGAGAGAGAGAGAGAGAGAGAGAGAGAAAAAAAGCGGGCAAGAGAGGAAGTGATAGAGGAATTGCCTCATAGCATGACTCAAAAAATGACCATAAATACTGATCACACCTGCACAAATGTCCATGCATGCATATACATGCGTGCACACAGGCGTCAGGCATGCTGACCTTTCACACACTTACAAGCGTCACAATTACCACAAGTCATGTTGACAACACCACTGAACACACACTTCAAAATGTTTAGTTGTGTGCCGTATCTCTACAGAGAAATATTAAGATGAAGAGAGCTTCTTTGAAAGCATTTAGCAGACTTCCAAACAGGTTTTTGCATGGCTTCAGAGATAATGTTTATGTGTTATACATGTTCATGTAACATGTCTACGCAATTTTTGGGAGAATCATCATATAATCTTGAATCACGTTTCTCATGAACAAAGACAGCATTTCAACTAAAATCCGTTTTGTGGATTATGTCAGGAAAGCAGATTTTATGTGAAAAGGTCAGTGTGAAACGGATATAGATGTGATTCACAAAAGAACAAACAAAAGAGCCGGGGCTAAACAAAGGCGTAAGAGCTGTTGTTCTTTGTGACCCTATGAATGCTTAGTAACCTCAGCAAAGGGCTGTATATTATTTGTAGGCCCATATTGGTTTTTGATGGTCGATGCCGACAGCAGAGTGTCCGATGGCCGATATATATTGACACTTTAAATTTATTTGAATTAATTTTTAATAAATCATAAATAAATTATTTTAAAAGTAAAAAATAAATCTCTAATTTAAACAGACTTACTTTAGATGGCAACTTCTTGATTCTGTACTCGTATTACAGTATTTTTCACAAATGGAGAAATTGTTTGAAATATGAATAAAAAGGAAGTACTGTAACCAACAGGGCACTCAGTAATCTGTTAAGCACTGGGAATAAAACATTTTCAAATAAATTTTACATCCAGCACATAGTGAATATGACATGAATGACATAGAGGGCAACTGATTATAGCGCAGCATAGTTTGAAATCAAGGGTTTAAAGTCTGTTGATCGTGCAACTCCAGTGAAGCTGAACTCTTCTCCTGTCCAAATTCAATTCACACGGACCGACCGGCACACACAGAGTAACAAGTTCTTGCAGGCTACAAATGCACCCTTAAGAATATCTGACAGTTGGATTCGACTAAATTTGCAAGGTTTGTGAAATTGAATGTATATTAGATATTCAAAGATTTGTTTAAATTATATAAATGCGTATTTGCTGAATGCTGACGGTAAAACACTACTGTGTATTGCCAATTAACTCATAAGCAACACATCCGTTACACCCCTATTATATAAAGATTAGTACTTTTGGATTATATTGACAGTCCTACCTCTGATTCTGGTGTTTAAATTTGCTTGTGTGTGTGTATGTGTCACTCACCGTGAACAGCATGGTTCTGTTCTCCTGTAGGCTAGTGGGTTGGACCCCGGTGGCTCCGTCAGCAGCTCGTCGCTGGAGCTCAGGTGATAGGCCATTCTCATCCAATGCCTGCAGAAACGGAAAACTCTGATCTCTTTTGAAAAATAGAGGTCGTTTTCCTCCTCCATCTGCTCCATCATTTGTTCCATTGACCACCTGGAAGTGAAACACAATTGTCTGTTAAGGTCAAAACTTACTTAAATATTTAACATTTCAAAATGGTCAAGCGAATGGTGCTATGAAAATTGATAAAATATAAATATTAAAAGTAGATATTTTATATTATATAATAATTCTAAAATATTATATTGCCTTAATAATATAATATAATATAACACAGTGAATATAATGAAGTAAGTCAGTCCATAAACTGTGGGGAGGGATGTTTTATTTAATTCTTGCAGATTTTGATTGAGTTGCTAAATTTTTTGCAAGATTTTAACAGATAGAAGGCCCTAAAATTATTACAAACTGTTGAATTTTTCAATGCGCTTATGCAAAATCACATTTACATAAAAGTATTTTCTACAACAGTAAAAAATGGCGCACAAACTTTAATCTAGTAGTATAACCACAATCTAGCATTATGTAAAAACTAAATTTGGGTGTAACCTGATTGAGTGAGAACGCCCGCCTGATGCCTGCTGCAAGTGAGCCTGTGACGCTGACACGTCCAAATTTCTCAATACACTCATCTATCAGTGCGGGTGGTGCTTTCTTGTGGGCCACCACCACTCGCCCACAGAACAACACTTCAAACTTCTTAGCAAAGGCTGTTGCTGCATCGACTGTCGTTGCTGTGGAGCAGGAGGCATCTGGCTGATCGTTGCTAGGCAGAGATGAGGTAGTGTCTTCTTGTCGAGCAGAACTTTTGCCGGCCTGCCTGAGAGTGCTGATGATCTCTGGAACCTGGAGAACAGACGTGAAAGAGAAAAAGGATGAGGTCAAGTAAACAGTGTAAGTCACCAATATGCATCCCAAAAGTTTTCAGTAGGGCTGAAACGATTCATCGAGTTACTCGATTACAAAAATTCCTTGAGGCAAAAATTCTGCCTCGAAGCCTCGTTAAATTCCTATGACGCGCACTATATGCGCAGGGATCTGATTCACACGGACCTCTGTTCAATGTTCAGGAAGCACACCGCGTGAAACATTTTGAATTTAGTTTAGATTCTAGATGCCCAGAATCATAATAGTAACTGCATGTTTTGCACAGTTTATACACGTAAGTTGATTGCCGTTCTTATAGCTGCCACACACACACACACACGGCGCGCGCAAGCCCCGAAGCCAGATCGCTTTCACTTTCGTCCTCATAAAGTTTGTCAAATAAATGCGTTTAAAGCCTTGCCAGTTTCAACATTGAAGCGATTGTGCACTATTCAAAAACAACAATACGGAAAACTTATCCGTTCAGTGCTCAGCTTTTTCTGTGACACAGAGAGCCGAGCCGTGTCGTGTCGTGTCTCTGACAACGAGCGCGCGCCCTGAAGGCAGACCTCTTTTCACGTGAAGATCGCGCGCAGAGAGCAGCGCAGAAACGCAGTGTCAATGCTGTCCTGTGACTAAAGTAAAGTCACTAAAGTAGCTTAGAAACTCAACTCAACCGTTATAGGCATATATTTGAATACCTTTGAAGTAAGTACAAACCACAGCTTCATAATGAATAGAGACGGTATGAGTAATTCACACACACACAATCTCTCTCTCATTAATGCATTCAAATAAATGTAATGTAGGCCTACTGTGTTAATTTATCTGTAGCCTATCTGATGTAAAACAAACATAAATCTGCCCCATAGACAATAACTGCTGAATGTGAACCGTTTCCTTCAAGTATTTTAAAATCACAAAGAAATGCACTTTTTGCATTTGTTGGAAAAATTTCAACTTTAAAGGATTAGTTCACCCAAAAATGAAAATTCTGTCATTAATTACTTACCCTCATGTCGTTCGACACCCGTAAGACCTCCGTTCATCTTCGGAACACAAATTAAGATATTTTAGTTGAAATCCGATCGATCAGAAAGGCCTCCATTGGCACAATGCACTTTACACTCTCAAGACCCATAAAAGGTACTAAAGACGTCGTTTTCAAAGCCCATCTCACTACAGTGGTTCTACAATAACTTTATAAAGTGACAAGAATAGTTTTTGTGCGCAAAAAAACCCTAAATAATGACTTATATCATGATGACTGATTTCAAAACAAGGCATCATGAAGCTTCAAAGCGTTATGAATCAGTGAGTCGATTCAGCGGTTTGAATCGCCAAAGTCACGTGATTTCAGCAGTTTGGCGGTTTGACATGCGATCCGAATCATTATTCGACTCGCTGATTCATAACGCTTTGAAGCTTCATGATGCATTATTTTGAAATCGGTCATCACTATATAACTCGTTATTTAGGGTTTTTTTGCGCACAAAAACTATTCTCATCGCTTTATAAAGTTATTGTAGAATCACTGTAGTGAGATGGACTTTGTAATGACGTCTTTAGTACCTTTTATGGGTCTTGAGAGTGTAAAGTGCATTGTGCCAATGGAGGCCTTTCTGAGCGATCGGATTTCAACTAAAATATCTTCCTTTGTGGTCTTACGGGTGTCGAACGACATGAGGGTAAGTAATTAATGACAGAATTTTCATTTTTGGGTGAACTAACCCTTTAATAGTAGAACATATTTACAGTAAAAACCTTATCAGGAACTTACTCTAAAACCTTATGAGGACAAAAAATGGAAAGCAAAAAAAAAAAGAGCAAAATAATCGTTCATTAATCGTAATCGAGGTAAAGTGTTCAATTAATCAAGGTTTTTATTTTTGGTCAAATCGTTACAGCCCTACCTAAGCCTATACATTGATGTTCGCTGATTTTAATCCCATACTGTATTTGTAGCGATGTCGTGATGCGGGTTGACTAGATATGATGTTTAGCTTTGATGTTTTTAAGTAGTAAACGTATTACCGTTCAATTGCAAGAGAGTATAGCCTAAAAAAAAAAGAACCCCTTCACACACACACACACACACACACACACACACACGCGCATGCATGCATGCACCCTCGTCTCTCTCACGCGCCAGTCAGACCAATCGTGGCAATGCATCACATATGCTTAAAAATTTTATATAGCAACGCAACAATAATTTCAGCATGCATTCACTGTATACACCGGGACGTGATGTGACGCGATTTTTCGAACGGATGCTTCACCTAAAATGCACCGCAATGCAAGTGATGCAAGCCGCAGCTTTCTATTGAAAATGAATGCATGTATTTCTGCCATTCCAAACTGCAATGAAGCCTCACGCACGGCACACGTGCGTGTACGCACACACAAGCAGGTTGCTAGGTTACCATAGCAAATAGGCTCACCCCAGAAATTATATATTATTTGTTAGTAGCCTAATGGTAAATGCTGTAGGTGTAGAAATCTACATAAAATATATTTACTTTGATGTGAGGGCTAGATTACAGCATGAAACCTGTTGTGCATATTAATAAATTAAATTGCTTTTCCTCTTAATTTTTGTTATGTAATATTTGTTTTGTTTTTTTAAAAACATGCAAAAAATTTGTATCCGATTAATCGATCGATTAAGTGCTAGATTAATCGATTACAAAAAGAATCGATAGCTGCAGCCCTAGTTTTCAGTGACCAGTCCAATTGTATGCTCTAACCTAAAAGGTTGGCAAACATTACCACTTTCTGTAAAAAATAAATAAATAAATAATCATGGTGAGAAACATGATAGATAATAAACTCACACTTCCATTTCCACACAATATTCTTAGTAGCTAGGACGATTATAAAAATGATACTTTGTTGAATTACAAAAACTCCTAGAAGTCTTACATGGTACATTTTTACATTGTGTGAAGTTCTATAGTTTTCTCTGTTATAAATGAGATTATCTAAAAAATATTTAAATTCCTCATCCCTCATGTAGGGTCATAGATTATTGTGGTTAAAAAAAGAAAGGAAGAATGTACAAAAATGAACTAGATTATTATATGGTTTGGGTCCATCTAGGGCTGGTCGATAAAAAGATAATGATAATTATCGCAATATAAATTTCCTTGATAAAACGATAACAAGAGTGCAATAAATGTTAGATATAAGAACGATATCGAAACAGCGTTACTCATTTGAACTGCACAACGCAGATAATTTATACATGGCTCAAAGTTCAAATGTCAGCGCCACTCACCGATCGGTCTCAGTCAAGTAACTACTAAACAACTGGTGCTGTGAGAAGAATCCAATAAGAAGTGCTTATGGCTTTTCAATCTACAAATCGCCAACATTAACTGCACCATATTATTGTGGCAAAAATGTGAGATATTCATATAGAATTGTATTATATTATTAATGTAGACATGTATTAAAGGAGTTATGGAATATAATTACAGTATGTTAACATGGTGCTGAGGTGCTATATGTGTTTGATTAAGTGTATGCTACTATGGAACACCAATGGTTAATTTTAATAAAGCTCAAACAGTCAGAATAGTTAAATTTGACCATATAGAAATCAGGTTGTTACCATTTTTACAGATGTAACTGTTTTTGTTAATGAACATAAATTTACATCTGCATCCTAACTCAAGCTATTACTACAGTTAACTCAAGCTACTGTCAAATGTGCATTTCTAAGAGACAAAACATGTAAAATTAATATTGCAGACTGCCCTGCAAACTGTACTGAAGATACGCGTCAAAATCAGGCCACATCCACACCAAGCCAGAGCTTTCCCTATCCAATCTTTTTTCCCCTCGTCTCAAGAAATATCTGCATACACACAAAACCACTGAAACTGACTCAAAACGATGTAGTATACATGCCAGGCCAGTATGTGGCAGTGCAATTCTGCCACAGAAATGCATTAAAAACGGAGAAGAAGAGTTGTGGCTAGAAGGGGTAGAGCAATGGTAGGAAGTGAGGCAAAATCTCAATATAACATAATATAAATAAAATAAAATAACAATAAATAAATTTGCTACTTACCAGATGTGTTTTATTAACGCCTACATCTACCCCAACCCTAAACCTTCCCTTACAATAATGCAAATACAGTAATTAAATGACGCAATATTGATGTGCACATGCCCAGTGGCCGTAGCTGTATCCCTTTCTAGTCTTTACCGTGTGGAATGTGGTGTGATGACATCACTGTTTACAAAATATACGGATTGGCTGTACACATGAAAACGCAAGGGTGTCGGTTTCAGGTTTATTCAATCTGGGACCCGGTTTCAAAAAAATACTGGTTTCAGGCTCCTAAAACGCAGAATCCGAATACAAAATGTTTATGAATACAGCTAAACGTGTCTCCGTGTGGACGGGGCCTCAGACAACACAAACCTGTATCGTGATTTGAAACGATAATCACCTGCTAAAAACATGCAGAAACTAAAAAATAAATGTTTCTATTTATATATTTATTCTGTTATGGAAAAGTGACTGCAAAAGTGTAAAAAATTCAATAACATTTTTGTCATGTTCTGACAATAAAAATTTGTTTAAAACCACAATTTACCGTCTGGTTTCTACAAGTTGCACATGAGCAAAAATCTGCCTTTAAACTTGAAAGAAATAAAGATTTGACATTTATCGTGATAATAAACTTTTTCATATCAGTCAATATCAATAATTATGATAGTGTTTTTGTTAGCCATAACACCCAGCCCTAGGTCAATCAGTTGTTTTCTTTCTGCTTTATAAGATTGAAAATTATCTGATTGCTTTTGTAAGTAACAGAATACATCTTCAACACCAAAAGACACACAATTTAATTTATCATTCCTGTCCATGAGAGAAATGGTGGGACAAGTTGTTTAAGTATGCATAACAGTAACAGAGTTACAACTTTAAATTCCTTTGCAGAAAGGCTATTCTGTACTAACGAAGCAATACCACTCTATAACTATTTCCCTTGATACTAAAAAGAGTGAAACTATCGGAGCATTTAAGGGCTGGGACTGTAGATATTTTCCAAAAATCCTTTTTTAAAAAGGATAAAAAACAGATGGATGTATTTGGTTGCAAAGGCTGTGCATTTTGTCATTCTCAGCAAGCAGTGGTTGAGTTAATGTAAGTCAGGAGTACTTATGTGTGTCAATTGGATAATGTGTTTACAGTGTATTTATGCCATCACGGCACGCCCATGTACTTATATTTAATCAAGACAATTCATGGTATTAAAAACATGCTATTTCAGATCTAATTCACTGACAGACTACAGCAAAAATGATCACCTTTCTATAAAGGGCAAAAGAGTGTGTAGTTTATCTTTCTGCTAATCAAATCTTAATTCACTGGTATGCAGAGCTAAGTCAAAGTCTATTTCAACAACATCCATAGAAAAAACAAAAAGGTCAAACAGGCTGGCCCAGGAGAAAACAGCGAACATCGGGAAAATACCTCAGGCTATAGTACAAGCTCAATTTGGTGTTGTTTCATAAGCACTGAATGGTACAGGCATGTGACCAGAAATTCAATGTAGTTCCAACACAATCTACTGATTCTTGTATTGTCATTCAATAACTATGAAAGTATAATATTGCCACCACTTTGAATAGTCTTTCATGGGTCATAAACATTATTAAGGGGTCAAAAACAGTGTACTATGTGGTAGTACTGGAATGCTGAATGTGCAATGGCCCCAAAACTTGGACATGTCCCAGATAAAGATGCTGTAACCGATTTTGTTGGTTTTTTCACATGCTCTCTGTAAATGGCAAATGGCCATTTTTCTTGCATATCAGAAAACAATCAGGGGTGCATTTCCCAAAAGTGTAGTAAGCCATCTATGGTCAAATGTCCGGTGATTATCAGCATAGTTCAACGAGTCTGTGTTTCCCGAACCCATAGTTTCAATGAACATTCGCAAACAGCCTCGCAAAGTTGTGAGATTGGAAGACATCTCTTGGCTTCTTGCTTGCATGACATGTGGACTTAAAAATCCTTATCTTGAGCAAAATAAGCAAGGTGACATTCAGTACAATTTATATCTTTCATTTCAAATAGACCTTTCCAATAATATACAAACTTAATTTACGTCAAGAGATTTAAAGCACCGTTTTTGAAGAGTGCGCATGTGCGGACATGCTCTATAGGCCTACATAAGAAAAAGACAATGATTGAATCGGTAAATAAATAAAGCAAAATAACTGGGGAAAAATGAGAATTATAACCCCCGGCAAAAATTCTGGAATCACCACACTTAGAGGATGTTCACCCAGCTTTTTTACTTCATAGCAAACAAACAAATCAGAAGCCAAGCACTCCCTTTTAACTGCTGACTAATTCAAATGTTTAGCCATGTCCTGGTATTTGTTTTAGAAATGGAAATTAAAAGATGATTCCATACTTTTTTCCTCAACTTGATCTAAAAAACGCATGCCATTAATATATAAAGTGTCAGTGACTTTTTTTTAAGTATGTTTCATGAAGCCAGAATTTAAAGCTATTGAACAAAAAAAAATGTTGTGCCATATCTGTGATTTGTTTGTTTGTTATGAAGTAAAAAAGCTGGGTGAACATCCTCTAAGTGTGGTGATTCCATAATTTTGCCGGGGGTTGTAGTCCTCAGAAGACATGTCTGCAATTTTAGCAAAAAAAATCTGCCATTTAATTAGATCTCAAACTGATTAATTAAAATAATGTATTACTCCACCACCTGCATGACATCATTAACCAACGGGGTTGAACGACAAATTTGCGACAATATGGTTTCAGGAAACAGTCGATTTCTTCAACGATGCATCGTACTATACTAGTAAAGCACCCCAGACCAGCCATTCTCTGCCTGTGAATTATTTTGCATGCTCAGCTTTGCAAGAATTGGGTTGGTGGACATATGTCGCTTACAGTGCCTTTAAAAACACACAAATGACAGCATTACAAAAATATCACAGCAAGTTGCATGAGATAAGCAAAACTAAATATTTTCAAAACTGACTAGTCGATGGGTTGCCTGAGCAACTAGTCGACTAATCAAAGCATTAAGAACGCCTGAAGACAACATCTAAAGCTAGTTGCATTTAAGAAAAACATTTGTTGCATTTCGTAAAACAATATATTCTGTTCAAAATGAAGACACAAATTTGGATACTTTCTGCTTCTTAAATGTTACAACAAATGACCTTGGGTGAAATTGGTTAAAAGTGACATTAGTTCTGAGAAAAGCTCTTGCATCATTTGTCATTTTAATTGTGGCTTGGCTTAAAGTGTGTAAATATATTTGCACACACAGGGAAAGAGGGTGACTAGTCAATTAGAAAAGAGAACGCAGTTAACTAGTATTAGTACAGTACTAGTACTGTGATTATATCTGCTGGTTTAAACATACTAAACTCTCAATTATCAGATGTAGATGTGGAGTAACACGATCAGCTAAAGAACTCTTCAAAAGGCCATCAAAGCAATCGCACAGCTGAATGTTTCTGAATGAGTGCTTTTCATTAGACCACTGCCACTGGTCAGAAACCAATCCAGTGCATGTTGGTACCTTGAGTGTAGATATCAAAGCATTTTCTTTTTTATGTGCCTGGGTCTGATTCATCCTGCCCTAATGTGAGTCAAAGTGTGTGCATGTTTATGTAAAAATGGTTGGGCCTGATCATCAGAATTTCAGGATATGAGAACAGGATACTGTGATGGATACTAACTCATCACGATCAAAACACATTTCTCTTCGTCAGATAAAGGTGTTAAAAGTCTTACTGTGAATGCAAAAAACTTACTGTGAATCACAGTAAAAAAAAAATTATAAAAAAAAGTCTTACTGAATCCAACAATCAACCATTGTCTAATGTTATCAGATCCAAAAAAAAGACCCAAAGAAGATATAGCATTCATTGCATAATTTTACATATTTCATAGTGAAACAAAATATTCAATATAAGATAAAATAATGATCTTGATTTTTCCCAACATGATTTTATCCATCATGATAATAATTTGATGAAATGTGGGTGTTCTATTTATATTTTTTGTGGAGGGCGGGGGAATAACATGCACTGACGAACTGTACACAATAAGATCAGGAAAAAATTTTAAAGAGAGAGTTGACCCAGAAATGACATTTCTGTCATCATTTACTCACCCTCAAGTGATTGATGAAAGAATTTTCATTTTTGGGTGATCCTTTTAAGGAGGTAAAAATTACCAATTTTGACTTGAAATGCCACAGGTCCAGTCTGAAACCAAAGCAGGCCTACAGTTCAACACTTAGATCTATAATCAGCATTGAGTAAATCCAAACTTTGATTCATTTACCAATTTTACAGTCAAAATAACTGTGTATTTATTGTGCATAATTGCATTTCATAAAGCTGCAGTAATGCCTCATAATTCCAAGGTCTGCTTGTACCTTGCTTAAAGGTTAAGCAAAGCTTAGCTAGTTCACCCAAAAATGGGTTTAATCTATTTAGTGCAGCATTATAAAGGAGTGATTCGATTGGCTACAACAGTGTGAGAGTAATTTCATTGGCCATCTTTTATAAGAAGAGGATTAGGAAGAAAACAAATGAAAGAGAAGAAATTTTACCAACAACCTGGATGCAATGCTAATGGTGAAAACGACAGAAATCTAGTTAATGATATTCTGCAATGGAAAACCACATAGCAGAAGATCATCAATGGTCTTATGATATTCAATGGACCTTAAAAGGCTAGATTTTCAATCTATGTCAAACAAGACACTTCTTTTTGTTAATAATCTCATAAATCCAACGCTACAAACATTTGTGCCAAAGATGATGAACTTGTATATTCAAGTATCAACAAGACTTGTCTTGCATAACAGGCAGTTGCAAACAGGAATATCAGAAAATAATTGGCTGCTAGCTAAAACTATATGCTTAAGCAGACTATAATGTCAGTTTAAAAGGCCAAAATAAGACATCTAACTAACCACACAACACAGTTCAGATGCTTCAAGGGTCAAAGTTTTGCTCTCAGCCTAATCGTTGAAGACATCAATGGGAACCATGCTGTCAAGCATATGACCAGCAAACAGAAAAGCTTTAAGGAATCTTAACAAATACAATGACATCCATATTTTCCTTACACTGGAAATGTTGTGCTCATAAATGACAACAATGCACAGAATGGTCTTGACACACTCACATACGCACTCATATAACTTACCTGACTCAGCCATCTACGCAGAGAAGGCATGTCCAAACCTGATCGTCACTTTCCTGTGTTCTCCCTCATCCCTCCATCTCAGCTAGATCTCTTTTCCTCACTTTCCTGCGTCTGCACCTTTACTTTTCTGTACCTTCAAATGCTAAGTGCAAGTCCCTCAAAGCTTTCTCTGTTCTCTTTTATGTCCCTCCCTCTCTTAGCTGCTCCTCTGTTTTATTGGGACCTAGGGCTGACTCTGGGTCCGCCTCCCATGCTGATTCAGAACAATGTGGTTCAGTCAGAGCACCGCACCATGACATCTTTCTAGGAAGATCACCTTCAGAAACACAGCAAAGTTACAATCTTTCATAGCCTCCTCCTCCCTTCACTTCTCTCTCTGGGATGGCTTTATCTCTGGTAACAGTGTTTGATTGTGTGGAGGTTTGCTTACATTTTCAAGATACAAGCCTGCCAAAACACTGGCAATGTGTTCGTGGGTGAATCTCACGAAAACATGTCTAGGTCAAATAAACAAAATAAACTGGGGAAAAAAAAAATCAGTTAAGATTATTTTTGCATTGTGACATTTTTTTATGCAACAAATACTATGAGATTTTCAAAACAGTTAAAGGTGCAGTGTGTAGTATTTAGGAGAATCTATTGACAGAAATGCCCAATAATATACATTGTTGTGTATAAAGACCTTACATAATGAACCGTTATGTTTTTATTACCTTAGAACGAGCCATTTCTATCTACATATACCGCGGGTCCCCTTACAGTGAAGTCGCCATTTTGAGCCGCCATGTTTCTACAGTAGCCCTAAACGGACAAACTTCTATACAGAGCGCTAGTCACTCTCTGCAGTCTCAGGCAACAACATCTTTGCGCTGTGTCGGCCACCGTAGCTTCTCTATATGCTTTGAAAGGGAGGTAGGCGGTTGCAATTTGCCGCTAAAATTCTCATTACTGTAATGCATGCATCAGAATACTTTTCAGTTTTTTTGCAATTCCCATTATTATTATCGATTAGATTATCACTACTGTAATACAGTAATGAACATTTAATCAAAATATAATTTCTCAAGACATGAAATGATGTGAAATGCACCTTTTCAAAGTTGGCCACCTTTCATCTGTACATTCACTGTTTAATGCAGTAGCTATATATGACATCTGACACCTCCAAACTTAAATATGTTACTGCTTGTTCGGCATCCCTCTCTGTCGGGAACAACCAGCCATGGTTTTCTGTGGCCAAGAACACTTAAGACAGACAAACACATGGTCTGTTCTTACTTAGTAACACACACACTCACTCACACAGAGGAAGTCAGGAGGGCTGGAACACTGAGTAATCCAAAAATAAAGAGAAGTCAGTGCCCTTTCAGCTTGGCATGAACACAGAAGAGCAGAAAAACCCCTAACAAACAGCTCCTGTCCCTCGCTGGAAGAGTGAAAGTGGCGAGCAGCTTTGGTGAAGCTCAGGTCATTATCAGCACAGAAAGCCAAGCACCAAGATCTGGACTCAACTTAAACCAGACAAAGTGAATTACTGAGGTTGAACTGCTTTGGGTATTTTAACTAAATATACCTAGACAGTCAAGTTGATGAACAACTTGGGTGAGTCACAAACAGCGTAAATGTAAAAAATAGCTCGTCTCAGCACTTTGATGCAGCACCAAACCCATTAACATCTAAACAAGTGAGGGGGAGAGAGAGAGAGAGAGAGAGAGAGAGAGAGAGAGAGAGAGAGAGAGAGAGAGAGAGAGAGAGAGAGAGAGAGAGAGAGAGAGAGAGAGAGAGAGAGAGAGAGAGAGAGAGAGAGAGAGAGAGAGAGAGAGAGAGAGAGAGAGAGAGAGAGAGAGAGAGAGAGAGAGAGAGAGAGAGAGAGAGAGAGAGAGAGAGAGAGAGAGAGATAGACAGAACACAAGGGAGTCTGGGAAATGCCACACAGCTCCAATCCGGGGAAAAAAAACAGCTTTGACTTTATCCAGACACACACATACACCTATAGACACACAATGCTGAAAAACTTCTGGAAAACAGGGACAAACAATCCAGACAAATGTCAAAGATAATGTACTTTAACATTCTTTTAAATCACTGTGACATTTTACAAATATTTACATGAATGTATCTGTCATTTTCCACTGTGTTATAGACTTTTAAAACAACTGTGATAACACAAAAGGATTTTCAGCACACATTACTCCACAGTGACAGCGCACACCCACTCACAAGACCACAATCTCAAAGTTCAGGTTTTTGAGGTCAAGTCACAGGAAAAGAGGGGAAATACTAGACGATGAGGTAATCTAATCGCCACAATCCAACTAAAAACAGCATAATTAGTCATATGATAATGAGATAAAATGCAAGGAGCTGCCTATATCCAGATAGTTGCCTGACAAGCAGTGTCAGCAATGTCCTGTCGTGCTAAATGCTATATTAATTTATTAAGTATTTTAAACAGCATTATTGTATAATTATTATACATGCATTATTATGACCTCAAATTATTATTAATTTATACAAATATTTTAAAATAAATAACATTTATCAAAATAACGATTTAATAAACACTTTGAATAAAATAATGACAGATTAATAGTTTAACAGTCCAAAAGTTTGATTCTTTTGTGTGAATAATTTAATAAAACATTTATTTTATTTGCTGAATATATTTTAATAAAACAAAATAATAATACATTTTAATAATTAGAATAGTTCCATTAAAACCCACGGCCCTAGAGATGATAAGAAGGGAAATGGACGGATGGATGGAGTTAAAACCTGGACTAGACTATTTATGAAGTGATTCATAACTCCGATTCAACCATTAATATTACTGCTTTCTTGCTGCATTTAAATGAAAATGAATACATTTTTGGCAACAATTTTATTTGCTCGCATATTGCACAACACTACATGTTCAAGTTCAGTGTTAAAGTATCTCATAAAGTACGAATACAGACAAATAGGTTACGGAACTCTTTGAAAGGAGGGACCACTGGTCACATGAGGTGGAACTGAGTGCAGGACATGTGACACACACCTAAAAATGAGGTGGTTTCATTTAGGCTACTACTGAAGAATTAGTTGCAGCACAAAAACACATAAGAAATCCTAATGAAACTGAACTACACTGAGCACAACACATCTAACAAGTTAAAAGAGCCGGACAATCAGATGAACACAACAAAACACGCAACACATTATGATGGGCTGGGAGAAAAATGACAAATTATACTCATTTCCCTCATTCATTCATGAACAAAAACAGCTTTAAAGTCTATGTAAATGATTGACATTTCTCATACACACTTCCCCATTTTGCTCTTGATATTCCTTCTCACAATGCATATGACACACCATCAATATTACTCCACAATGCCTCAAGTGTCTAGGAACACACTGCTTGAATGAGAACACTTACTGAACTGAACAAACTGCACCACCCTTTTATTCTCAACAGGAACTGTATCTCACTTTGAATCATTTTTCAGCATGTTTGATAGAATATGTTCAATTTAGTACAATAAAAAAAAAGCATTTTAACAAATCCCTTTTCCAAATAGAGATAAATGACTGTATTACAGCTAACTTACTGTTGACTGACCTAGCCTATCAAATAACCGACATCTAACGTTACGGTCTTTATTTACCTGGATTTAGACCAGTAGCCTATGTAACGTTAGACCATTTTAATCGTTACAACTACCTTTTAATACAATATTTGAACTATTATTTTATCAACAGACTGGCAGATAGACTACCCGTCTCAAAACATAGCGACCTGCCTCCCTAGACAACATCGTGAACATCACTGGCGCGTTATGAACATTTGAATCAATGCCCAAAAATGCTGTCTAGATAGGCAGCTCGGTAGGTTTTGAAACACAGCCATTAAAACAACTTTACAAAGAAAAACTTTATTATCTAGATGTACTGCTTTACATAACGCGTTATTCACTCTTCACGAGAGAGAAAACTATATAATTGAATTAAATAACAAGGGAATACATGTTGTTGCAATGGGCTAATGCTCACAAAAATCTCTCATTAGTGGCTAACCGACAAGCTAAGTATGCTAACACACATGCACTTTTCAACTAAACAAATTCCAAACAAACTTTATAAAGATACTCACTGTCTCCTGCTCGCTTTTCACATCCCTCCGCAGTAAATGAAAGATGTGAAAGCGCGCTTTCATCGCTTCAGCCATCCAGATCTCATGGAGAAAGTGAAACTAGTGGGAGATTGTAGAGTGACCGTTTGAGCGGCGCTCAGTGGGATGTGACGGGAACATTGAAACATTCACGATGATGAGAGAAAATTACACTGAAGCAGCAGATCATATCACAGCCAAGGGAATACAAACGCTTGTCATTAAACTGTCTTTTGTTTAGTGGAAAATGTTCAATTATAAGCTTTTTTTTTCTTCATTTAGATCCCATGGGATGGGAGATGAAACTAGGCCTAGTTGCAATATAAATACAACCTAATTTAGTTTATTTTACTTAACTTATTTATAAATAATACTGAAATAATTATTTACTCTCCATGTATAAGAGATTTCCAATATTCAGGATTTGACCACCACCTGGTGGCAGATAGGATTTACAGTCACTATATATAAACTGACATATTTTTCTATTTAATAAAATACATTTAATCACAAATTATAACACTGTATAATCTGACAGACAGTAGAGTATTTTTCTCCTATTTAGTAAAATATTTTTCATCACAAATTTATATACCTAGTGACTTGTGTAACCCGAAGGTTGCGGGTTTGAGTCTCATGTCCTGCAGGAATTGTCAGTGGGGGAGTGAATAACTAGCGCACTCCAAACAAGCGCAACTGCTTCCCGGGCGCCGCAGCAATATGGCTGCCACACGGTTCTGGGTGTGTGTTCACGGTGTGTCTGTGTGTGTTCACTACTGTGTGTGTGCACTTGGATGGGTCACCACTTCACTTTCACTTATAACTATATACACCGATCAGGGATCAAGCATAACATTATTACATTAATACCTTCCTAGTGTTGGTCCCCCTTTTGCTGCCAAAATAGCCCTGACCCGTGGAGGCATGGACTCCACTAGACCCCTGAAGGTGTGCTGTGGTATCTGGCACCAAGATGTTAGCAGAAGATCTTTTAAGTACTGTAAGTTGAGGGGTCTCCATGGATCGGACTTGTTTGTTCAGCACATCCCACAGATGCTCGATTGGATTGAGATCTGGGGAATTTGGAGGCCAAGTCAACACCTCAAACTCGTTGTGCTCCTCAAACCATTCCTGAACCATTTTTGCTTTGCGGCAGGGCTCATTATCCTGCTGAAAGAGGCCACAGCCACCAGGGAATACCGTTTCCATGAAAGGGTGTGCATGGTCTGCAGCACTGCTTAGGTATGTGTCAAAGTAACATCCACATGGATGGCAGGACCCAAGGTTTCCCAGCAGAACATTGCCCAAAGCATCACACTGCCTCTGCCAGCTTGCCTTCTTTCCATGCACTCTAAAAAAAAAAGGTTCTATATGGCACCAAAAATGGTTCTTGGCTCGTAATCATAGGGGAACCTTTTTAAGTGCTATATAGCACCGCTAACTAAGGTGCTATATAGCACCGCTACCATGTACAGAACATGTTAAGATATGGTGCTATATAGCACCAAAAGTGGTTCTTCTATGATTACGACGAAGAACCATTTTTGGTGCCATATAGAACCTTTTTTTTTTAGAGTGTAGTGCATCCTGGCGCCATGTGTTCCCCAGGTAAGCGACACACACGCACCCATCCACGTGATGTAAAAGAAAACGTGATTCATCAGACCCGGACACCTTCTTCCATTGCTCTGTGGTTCAATTCTGATGCTCATGTGCCCACTGTTGGCGCAGCATGGGGACCCTGACTGGTCTGCAGCTATGCAGCCCCATACACAACAAACTGCGATGCACTGTGTATTCTGACACCTTTCTATCAGAACCAGCATTAACTTCTTGAGCAATTTGAGTTACAGTAGCTCGTCTGTTTGATCGGACCGCACGGGCCAGCCTCGCCACTGTTTCTTCCTTGGACCACTTTTAATAGAGACCGACCATTACAGACTGGGAACACCCAAGCTGCAGTTTTGGAGATTCTCTGACCCACTCGTCTAGTCATCTTAATTTTGCCCTTGTCTAACTCACTCAAATCCTTACACTTGTCCATTTTTCCTGCTTCTAGCACATCAACTTTGAGGACAAAATGTTCACATACTGCCTAATATATCCCACCCACTAACAGGTGCAATGACGAAGAGATAATCAGTGTTATTTACTTCACTTATAATGGTCATAATGTTATGCCTGATCGGTGTATAGGCTATTAAATATACATTTTTGAATATCTTAGTATTTAACGTCATTTGCTTTAATGACAGGAGCTAACACTCGTGTTATCCAATATAATTTGAGAATGGTCCAAAGATCATCTTGTGCTTCAATATAAAAAAACAATTCATAGTTTTCATGTGATGTCACACGCTTATAGGAAGGAATGAATAGGCCTATTAGGGGTGTGCGATATTGACAAAAAAGGATATCTCAAAATTTTCTGGGATTTTCTCGATAATGATAATTAGACAATATTCTGATGAGTGTGTTATTGTGCTGGTATACCTTGGCAGGTGTAGGACTGCCGTGGTCAGCTGGCTCCTAAAGTTTATGATATTCTTCATATTCTGTGTGGTGGTCAGTTCACAGCAGTGACAGAAATCATCTTTTTTACCTTTTTAAAAAAAATTAACCTAATTATATGCATGCATCATCTTTTGTGTCAATTTTATAAATGTAATAAAAATGTATTATAATAATAAGACACAATTATTATTACAAATAGCAATCAAATTAGATAAGTATCAACAAATTTCATCTTTGCAGTGTAGAGGAAATACAGAAGCTGCATCTGAAGTGGCATTTAGATAATTTAAACAGACAGTCTTAGATCATTTAAGACTCTTTAATGCAGCTCAGAGGCGACAAATTAATAACCTGTAGTTATGCATAAATTATGTTTTGATGTTTAAAACATAAAATGTTGAATATTGATATTTGAAATTATTTAAAACATGAAGATACTTTAACTGTGAAATTAAAACCGCCAGTAGGTGGCAGCAAGACTCTCTTAAAGCTACACTGTGTAACTTTTTTAGTTTATTCTTAGCTAAAAACACTTAGGTCTTTCAAAAATATATGTGCTCATTAATGTATATTTACTTCTTTCAAGTAATAAAGTATTCTCGTAAGTTTATAATATGCCATTTAAAATACATACGGGTGAGGGGTTCGAATGCAGGTCGCCATGTTGCCCCTCCATCTTGAAAGAACATTAGCCAAAGAGGGACATACCCGTAAATTCAAGCTTCGCCTTTCGCGTTTTAACACTCGATGGCACTGTACAAAATTCCCTGCCTCGCGCATGTGCGCGTGAACTTGTTCAGACTTGTCTGGTGCATGCGCAGAGAGTTTTCATCTCAGCAGCTCCAGTAACAGAGTTATACAGAGTTTTCCTGGCTTGTTTATTCCTCAAAAGTCTGTTTTTCCTTGTGTGGTATTTCTGTGCGTTAATAACTCCGTAAGTAATAATAGTTATTGTCATTGTAGATGTGTTTCAGAGTGTGTCATCGCGTAATTCAGTTGATGTCACCTCAGAAGTATTTTTGTGTCAACATACAATAGCGTAATGCTCACCTATTTGAATAATCATTCAGTTATTTTGTTATCAACAATGTTTATTCGTTTATAGAAAATATTTGCTTGTAATGTATGTTGATGGAAATATGTATCAGGTCTGATCGGCATATTAACAATTGTTATACAGAGCGCACTGCAGTGCTAAAGCTGCGCACACACTTTTGTAACCGGACACCGCTTGTTAGCAGCAGCAGCGGCAGCTCCTCCTTTTAATGCAGCTGCATTTAGCGCCTATATATGGTACAATAAGCTCCGGTTTACGGTTACATTATACAAATGTAACTTATAAGTATAGTTATACAGTTCTTAACTGTGTATCTTCTGTCATGTCATTATCATGTGTATTTACCATCCTTATTTGTTCTCTCACAGAAACCACATTTATGTACATATCCACGCAAACCTGTTTATGCCTTGCAATTGGATGACTGAATAAACATTACTATCATCAAAGTTCACTCTGGATTAGCTGCAGTTCTTTCTAGCCGAATAATTAGGCCAGTTGAGTTCCAACCATCCCACTGCGCACAGAATATCCCACAGGCACCGTGTCGAATGTGGACGAGGTCGAACTGGAAGCCATGTTAATCTTGGACTAAATCGGCCACCGTAGGAGTTAAAACGAAATCGGAATTGAGAGGAACAGAAACTAAAATTCACTGGATGGTCATATACCTTTTCACCGCTAGATGGGGGAAAATATCACACAGTGTAGCTTTAATGAGTGAGTCATTGAGATTCAACCGATTCATTCAAACGGCTGATTCATTCAAGGAACGAAACATTTAGGCTGCGTCCGAAAACCTAGGCAGCTGACTCGTTGCCTCGCTGCCTTATCAGACAATGGCTTGTAAGGCAGCGTTTGTGCATGAAGGCACCTCACAAAACTAATTTCAGACAGACTTCTTAGACAGTGTAACCGTTTAATGATCTACATCAAAATAGAGAGAGCTTTGGTGAGAACTAAACAAATATTTAATTACTACATTAGTAATTTCTTGCTAGAAATGACATCAGAAGTAGAAAATGTTGGTAAAAAAACTTACATTTACACACAAACTGCCAGCAAACGCAACTTTCGACCGCCATTTTTTTTCAGTTCTACTGTCACTGAATGGAACGCACAGGATTGTGGGATATCAAAGGCAGCGAAGGATACAAATATGCTGCCTTCAAAAATTGATCAGATGAAGGTATCTCAGGAGACAGGAAGTGAAGCTAACATTAGATTCGGATGTGCCTTGGTGCCTTCCTGCCTTGAAATGTGTCCTCGTTTCGGACACAGCCTTGATATTAATCAAGCTCGTATTAAAAACTGAAGCCAAAATGTCTCGATCACCCCCAGGTGGTTGGTCCCAGTATAGCTCATAACCCTCGCCCCTCCGTGTAATGGACGGCGAGACAAACTAATCAATCAAATTACACTTCATATAATTTTTTCCCCAAAGTTGGTTTCTGTCATTTTAGGCAGTTTTTAAAAAAGGTTTGGTTTTAGTTAGTTATTTGATGCTATAAAAACAGGGGGTGTGACGTCATGATTGACAGCTGAGATTGACCGCTTCTCTGAGTGAAGTTGTCACTGAGGCACCAACTGACTTTTTTTCGGGATTTTCGGGAAGAGATTGGAGCTTTAGCTTTAATTTCTACATTTCCATAACTGTTTATTTCACACGACATAATGAATTGTTCTGCATTTGCGAGAGTGTGGGCGGGCTTTTGATATCACGGCTCTTCTTCCTGCTCTCTACTGCACATACTCTGGTCCCGAGGTCACTACTGTCCCAAATCTGCGCAAGATGTCAGCGCCATATTCGGACCTCCGGCGGCTTCACTTTTCTTCAGCGGAAGAGGATGAAGTCACGCCGTCC
Organism: Gobio gobio; assembly: GCF_949357685.1. Classification (NCBI taxonomy): domain Eukaryota; kingdom Metazoa; phylum Chordata; class Actinopteri; order Cypriniformes; family Gobionidae; genus Gobio; species Gobio gobio. The sequence goes on from NC_137099.1 coordinate 22,060,226, forward strand.
ATATTTTTTACGGTCTAGGGTCTTAATCTATCTTAGTCATTGAATCATTGATTCAGCTGATTCGTTCAAAGTGCTGATTCATTCAGCAAACAGATGTTTACACAGATTAAATGAATTTACATTGACATATCATAAACTTACACAAGTCCTCGGTTCACCCGTGCTCATATTATCAGCACAGCATCAGTTGTCCGAGAGAAACAGTTCGGTTCAGACGTGCTGTCACGCATGCTCACTTTGCACAGTCTCTCAGCTCATCGGTTCTCAGTTTCAAACGTGTTCGAAAGAACGAACATGTCCGAAATAAATGGTTCTCAATTCTGTATTGGTGATCCGAGAACCACTGCAACCCGTTCCTGACTCGAGAACCGCTGTATCAGTGTGTGCTGAGCTGAGAACTGCTGCAAGCTGAATATGTAGTCTATATCAAAACTACTGTTTGGATTATTACATTTTAAGATTTATATCAACTTATTTAGAAATTAAATAAGCTGTTCCTGAAAATATCATGCATTATTGATAAAACAAATAAATGTTTAGTTTGACCGTTTTACAATCCATTAATTGTGTTTCCAAACTTTAAAATAATACAATGATAAGACAGCAATTATGTGATGAACATGTTTCAAACATGATTAATTTTATACACTTGAAACCTGCATTTTGTTCCTATGAACAAATGACACGCATTTTCAACTCATCGGTTCTCAGTATCGAACGTGTTCGAAAGAAACGGTTCTTGATTCTGTTCTGGTGATCCGAAAACCGCTGTACATTCGGTAGTACACGCATGCTCAGCTCATCGGCTCATCGGATCATCGGTTCTCAGTATCGAACGTGTCTGAAAGAAACTGTTTGTTCGGATTCGAGTACTGTTAACTCGAGAACCGTACGTTCGGTAGTACACACGCATGCTCAGTATCTGCTGCTCGTGAGTTCTCATCAGTTCTCTCAGCACAACATGTCTCAGTTCAGTGAACTGTTGGAGTTACTAATAACATATACTTCAGGATATTAGTTTATTTGTAGTCGGAGGGACTGTCACTCATGTCAGAAAGTGAGAAACTTTAGTAACTTGTGGATCAGCGCTGACTCGAGATGTGAACCGTTTAGAACAATTCAGTCTGATTTGGTGAACTGGTTCGACCGGTTCACTAAATAGAACCGGTTCAAAAGAACGATTCATTCACAAACCGGACATCACTAATCTCCAAAGCCACGCCTCCTTCAAAACACGTGTAATGAATTCCACTGATGGCAAGTTTGAAGGTGAACAGATGCAAAATAAACAAAGACTTGACTTGATTTGACCAAAGAACTCACCTTGTACGCATCTCTCTATACATATAATTAATTCAAATAAATCCTTTAATTCATTCATTCAAATAAATGTAATCTTACGCACTACTTTATCTCTGTGTCTGATTCAAAGCGTGCAGAATGCTAGATCTAACGAGCTGTAATTGACGAAAATAGCCGTCAGTTTTACCCTTCCGGTCAAATATTGCGCTGAAAACATCAACAACAGCTTTAAGTTGTCAATGCCGGCAAATTACCATGGTATAAGCAGGATTATCCATGGCTAGCTGTGCATTAAACGATTTTAATGCACTTCGCTAAGGCCTCCACGTTGTGCATTAAAATAGTTTAAAGCTCAGCTAGCCGTTGATTATCCTTTACATATAAATACATTTAGACCACTTAATTTAGTGATTGCTATCAGGATGTAAAGAGACTTTCAACCAGCATAACAGAAAATGTTTCTGGAACAAAGCGTACATACCCATAGCGTACATACCCATCTGGAACAAACCCATAGCTACAATGTGACTTTCACAGACTTCCACAGCTTAAGTGTGACTTTTCACAGCTGTCACCATAATATTACAGAGACATAATGAACAACAAGAAAAGACACAAAGGAATTTGCTATATGCTAAGCAGTTGAGCTTAAGCACAGCCAGGGTCTCACATGAAATGGAATCATGTTAGCTTAAATATGCTGGTGAAAAGCTAAAATGAAAGCTGATAGAAAACATGTCTTAATAATTTATGGTTGAAGAGGTCATTACGTTGTTGTTTTTCAGTTTAAAAAAAGAACATGGAGCGTGTGAAGTTGAGAGAACATCACTATGATCTGAATCTCAGTCATTCAGACATGCACACACACTGATTATGGGGAGTGGAAGCACATGAGTGACAGGTGGTCAGAAGACAGTAACATGAACACCTGTCTATCTCTCTTTCTATCTCACTGTCTGTTTATCACATCAATAAACAGTCACAGCGAGTCCGTAGCCACATTGCGGTTGGCTGGCTCACTGACACAGGAAATGGTTACTATGACAACTTAGATCTGCATCCTGCCTAAATGCAGGTTGATGAAGGAAGCTTCACAATCTATATCTGACACATCATCACAAAGAGCTAATATTCAAAAACAATCAGTCTATTGTAATAAACCACCATGGTTTACCTCTACAATACAGACACCTATTGTACTTGTATTTCACTAAACTGTTTTGATTTGTTCTGGGTTTTAGTTTTATTACAGACAGCTGAATGAATCTGTGCTACTGACCATACCTTATGTGAATTTGCCATAGGTGTGATGTCAAAAGATGAAATTAAAAGATGTCAAAATCAGTCTCTCTCTCGTAAACCCACATACATACACATAAACCGCTTTTTATAACTTTTATGGCAGTGGATAGCCACATGTGCTAACTTTTATGTGAAGAGGAAAGTATTTTATCTGTCTTCTATTTCCTTATAACCCTTATGAAATTTGTTTCTTTTCATTTACCTTCATTTACCTCGTGCTTGTTAAGGCGAGAATCACAATTAGTATTGCTCATAATTTGGGTTAATGTTAAACCTCAGCTTAAACCTAAACTTTGGTGAGTGATCCAATTGAGAACGTATGAGCCATCTCATTTTTAAGACTTAAAAGGACATAAAAGCCTGTTGGGGAAAAAAAAATGTGTTTGTCCATAAAATAGAATTCAACAGATCAAAATGTTATTTAATTCCAACGTTCTTCAAGATAACTTATTTTGTGTTCCACAGAAAATAGAAATTCCTATAGGTTTGAAACCACATGATGGCTGAATTTTTGGGTGGACTATTCCTTTAAGATTGGGTGGGCTAATAAGAAGCCACCTAAAAAACCATAAAACACCTTACCAACTGCATATCAACAGCATGGCATCACCAGGGGTCCGTTCTTTGTACGTCGCTAACTCAGCTGGATTTGATTGTTGGCGATTTGGCATGATCCTGGATTGTTTGGTTCTTCGACGCTCATCCTGGACCTGGTGTAATAGCAACAGGTCCGTAAGCTTAAAGGGATAGTTCACCCAAAAATGAAAATTCTGTAATTTACTCACCCTCAAGTTGTTCCAAACCTGTATGAGTTTCTTTGTTCTGCTTAACACAAAAGAAGATAGAGTGAAACATTTTTGTAACCAAGCAGACAGAGCAACCATTGACTACCATAGTAGGGAAAAAATACTATGGGAGTCAATGGTTTCTCTCTGCTTTGTTACAAACATTCTTCTAAATATCGTCTTTTCTGTTCAGCAGAACAAAGAAACTCGTACAGGTTTGGAACAACTTGAGGGTGAGTAAATGATGACAGAATTAAAATTTTTGGGTGAACTATCCCTTTAAACCTGCTCGGGAGCAGCTTATTTCATGTAAACAGGATTAGATTGCATCTTGAGGTGATACTTAAAATCTGTCCCAGGCACTGCTACTTTATTACAAAAGTCAATTACTGAACCAGGGGCAATAATCATTTAAAATAATAATAATAATAATAATAATAATAATAATAATAATAATAATAATAATAATAATAATAATATAAAAATGTATTTGAAAATAATATTATTATGTTGTGTATAATACTATAGACAAAGTCACTTGATTGGGAGATTTATTTTTGAAGGAATAATTACTTTATAATGTTATTGTCTTACACACATGCTGTACAGTTACTCTGAGCCGTGCATTCATTTGAACAGTGATGGATATTATGGGAGTGGCTTGATGTGGCGCAGGAGACGCAGATAACTTGATCTTGACCCTTAAGAAACTTTAATTAATGCTGTCACGTAACAAATCTGCTTCAAATTTAATAAAAAATGAAATTAATTGCTAATTACAACATTGAAATAAAAATGTAAAGGGTGTACAAATAGTATAAAATCGTGAATATAAATAATTTGGAATAATGTTTAAAAAAAAAAAACATTTATCATTTATCTACTATAACTTTTATGTTGGTTTGGTCATTTGGCTGTTTCCTTATAAAGGTCCAGAAATTCGTGGAGTTTTTTTGTGTAATTTGTCAAGTTTTTTTAAATTAGGCATGATGTCATTACATTGCTGTCTTGACGCCAGCCAATCGCTGCATTACTGATCGTGGTTTCGAGTATCGATGCATTTGCCCTCGTCAGGCAACGCAAGAAAGCGCAGTAATCTTAGATAACTTAATCCAGATATTTTAATCCAATCCGCAAATTCGTTTGAAGGACCAAATTAGCCAGAGATCAGTTATCATGATTATAAGATCTGGGATCTGTCAAATCATCTCAGATGTATTAAGTGAGGTACGAAGAACAGACCCCTGAAATACTCTAGCACTGTTGTGGAATGTTATGCATGGGCAAGACTATGGTAAATTGGTTGTCCTCTCTGATTGTCATTGTGTGGTTATGGTACTGTATCTTATTCACACAAAACTCAAACTTGCACAAATGCTCACACCCATTAGGAGGGAGGGTTGACATTTAAACATCTGAGCTTTCCCTCATCAAAAGAGATTCACTTCAAAGCCATGTGTGAGAATGAATAACACCTAGGCAAAACCTCTAACAGTCCTAAGAGCCACAAATGCAACAATGTCAAAACTATCAACACTAATGTATTGTCATAATTCACACAGAATTGTGTGGCACTCCTTGAAGTCCATTCCATTTCAAATCAACTTTTAAATTCATAATAATCAGTCCATTCCCCGGTTTCACAGACAAGGCTTAAGAGACTCCCAGACTAAAATGCATGTTTGAGCTGTTTTAACTGAAAACAACTTGTACTGACACATCTTAAAATATGTCAGTGCCATTGTTTTGTCTCAAGATGCACACCAGTAATGTTTTTTTCTAAGGCATGTATATGAAAGCTACTTAAATGCCCCAATTGAACTAAACTCTAATCCTGGCTTAGTCTAAACCCTGAAACCGGGCCTACATTAATGAATTAATCCAGAGTTCAAGCTAATCCAAAAATGTCCCCTTACCTTCAGCTGGTCCTCGCAGCGGAATACATAGCAGGCTGCTTTCTTCTCTTCTCTGAGCAGACAGCCAAAATAGCTGGGCTCCTGGCTGTTGTGAATGAGTTTGGTGATGCGATGTGGCCTGTGATCAAACAGAACCATATGTTGCAATGGGTCCCATGGCTTCCCTGGTCCTGCTGTGTCCAGAATGCAGCACACTGAATTGGCAGAAATCTGCAGTACCACAGACTGATCTCGAACCTTGGACAATCAGAGAGAACAAAAAAAATGCTATGGTGCTACCATGCTATTCTTCTATGTATGTACATGAATACTCTTATATAAAATATGAATACTGTGCCATAGTATTCATCTAAATAATAATAAATAAATAACTTTTTTGTGCCCCTGATTGGACCAATCACACCGTCTTCAATAATTATATTCTACTGTGCAATAAGGATGTCATATATGTTATACACTACTGAATTTTGGGGTCAGTAAGACTTCTTTTTTTTAAAAGAAATTAATATTTTTATTCAGCAAGGGTGCATTAAATTGTGACAGTTAATCTACATATGTAATGTTATAAAAATTATTTCAAATACATGCTGTTCTTTTGACCTTTCTATTCATCAAATAATCCTGAACAAAAAACATATCATGGTTTACATAAAAAAAAAATAAACAGCACAACTGTTTTCAACATTATAATAATAAATGTTTCTTGAGCACCAAATTAGCATATTAAAATGATTTCTGAAGAATTATGTGAAACTGAAGAATAAATTAATTACATTAATTAGGAATAAATTGCATTTTAAAATATACTAAAATATAAATAAATAGTTATTTTAACCCCTTCATACCTGATTTTTTTCCCACTGAAAAAAAAGCTCTTCTCCAATATACATAGTTCTGTCACGAAACTGTACATGGACTGTACATGGCACAGGCTGATGGTTCTAACACAAGCTGATGATAATTACAGCTGTCACGGTTTGAGTTTGTTTAGTCTAGTTTAGAGTTTGTTTTTGATCTGTTTTTCTGTTCATGGGTCCGTTCTTTGTACCTCGCTTATTACATCCGAGATGATTTGACAGATCCCAGATCCCAGATCTTTTAATCGTGATAACTGATCTCTGGCTAATTTGGTTCTTCAAAGTAATTTGCGGATTGGATTAAAATATCTGGATTAAGTTATCTAAGATTACTGCGCCACTCCCATAATATCCATCACTGTTAAAATAAATGCGCGCCTAAGATTAACTGTACAGCATGTGTGTAATATACAATTATTAAGTAATTATTCCATCACAAATAAATCTTTCAATCAAGTGGCTGTGTCTATAGTATTATACACAACAACATTAAATATTTTTTTATACATATTTAATGTTGTTATCAAATACATTTTATATATTATTATTATTATTTAAAATTATTATTGCACCTGGTTCAGCAATGAACTCTTGTAATAAAGTAGCAGTGGCTGGGACACCTCAAGATGCAATCTAATCCTGTTTACATGAAATAAGCCTGCTTGCGAGCAGGTTTAAGCTTAAGGACCTGTTGCTATTACAGCAAGTCCAAAATGCGCTTCGAAGAACCAAACAATCCAAGATCATGCCAAATCGTCAACAATCAAATCCAGCTAACTGAGTTAGCGACGTACGAAGAAAGGACCCCATGTCTGTACTTCTAGTCTTGTTTTGCTGTCAGTGTGTTTATTGGTGCTGTCATCCTCAGTTTCCCCTGCACCGTTTGTCTCCATGGTTTCTGATTGATTGTTAGTTCAGTTCAGGTGTGTCTTGTTAATTTTCTGCTCAGTCCTATCGTTGCACTATGTTGGTTGTTATGTTCCCGTTTAGAAGTATCGTGTGTATTTTATTCGATTTTTTGTTTGTTTAATAAAAGACTCCTGCACTTGGATCCTGCTTCCTCACATGCTGCAACCATCCTTGTAACAACAGCATTAACTACTTGGCTGATTGGTCCAAGTTGCACCTGTAGCCAATAAGCTTGTTGCACAACACATTAAATGTCTGGTTACATTATAATAGTTTGCAGCGCGCTTCAGAGTTCCTCTAAAACCCTCCACCATCCCCAGCTCCACCTGTATAGATCTGCTATGGGTAATTTATTGATATATGCTATTTGTGCAGCAGCACTATGTCTCACTCGCAGTAACGTATCAGCGTATGTATTCATACATAAGAAACTACCGACAGTAGTTTGAACAGTAGTGTATGTATACAATACATTTACAACCCAAATCAGAAAAAGTTGGGACAGTATGGAAAACGCAAATAAATAAAAAAAGAAGTGATTTCAAAATTTACTTTGACTTGTATTTCATTGCAGACAATATGAACACAAAATATTTCATGTTTTGTCTGGTCAACTTCATGTCATTTGTAAATATGCATCCTTTCCTGTCATTCAGACCTGCAACACATTTCAAAAAAAGTTGGGACAGGAGCAATTTAGGGCTAGTAATGAGGTAAAATGGTTAAATAATGATGTGATTTGAAACAGGTGATGTCAACAGGTGATTGTAATTATGATTTGGTACAAAAGCAGCATCCAAGAAAGGTCTAATCCTTTAGGAGCAAAGATGGGCCTAGGATCGCCAACAAATACGTGAGAAAATTATTGAAATGTTTAAAAACAATGTTCCTCAAAGAAAGATAGGAAGAGATTTGGATATTTCACATTCAACAGTGCATAACATAATTGAAAGATTCAAGGAATCTGGAGGAATTTCAGTGAGTAAAGGACAAGGGCGCAAGCCTAAGCTGAACAACCGTGATCTCTGATCCCTCAGGCGGCACTGCATCAAGAATCGTCATTCATCTATAAGCGATATCACCACATGGGCTCAGGACTACTTTGGCAAACCTTTGTCAAGTACCACAATACGTAGTTACATCCACAAATGTCAGTTAAAACTGTACTGTGCCAAAAGGAAGCCCTATGTTAACAGTGTCCAGAAGCGCCGTCGACTTCTCTGGGCTCGGAGGCATTTGGGGTATTTTTTGGGAGGAATGGACGCTGTGTGCTCCGGACCAAAGAAGAAAAGGATCATCCAGACTGTTACCAGCAACAAGTCCAAAAGCCAGGGTCTGTCATGGTATGGGGTTGTGTCAGTGCCCTTGGCAAAGGTAACTTGCACTTCTGTGAAGGCACCATTAATGCTGAAAAGTACATAGAGATTTTGGAGCATAATATGCTGCCTTCAAGAAGACATCTTTTCCAGGGACGTCCATGCATATTTCAACAAGACAATGCAAAACCACATTCTGCACACATTACAAAGTCCTGGCTGCGGAGGAAGAGGGTACGGGTACTTGACTGGCCTGCCTGCAATCCCGACCTGTCTCCAATAGAGATTGTGTGGCGCATTTTGAAGCGCAAAATGCGACAACGAAGACCCCGTACTGTTGCCCACCTTAAGACTTGTTTGCAGGAAGAATGGGACAAAATTACACCTGAAACACTTCATCAGTTGGTGTCTTCAGTCCCTAAACGTCTTTTAAGTGTTGTGAAAAGGAATGGCAACATTCCAAAGTGGTAAATGCTTAGCTGTCCCAACTTTTTTTTTAATGTGTTGCAGGTCTGAATGACAGGAAAGGATGCATATTTACAAATGACATGAAGTTGACCAGACAAAACATGAAATATTTTTTGTTCATATTGTCTGCAATGAAATACAAGTCAAAGTCAATTTAGAAATCACTTCTTTTTTGTTTTGTTTTGTGTTTTCCATACTGTCCCAACTTTTTCTGATTTGGGGTAGTACAATTAGGCTTTACATTGCTGGGTTTTTTTTTGTTTTTTTTCAACATGTATTACATCCAATCATGGGCGTCGGAACCATTGTATGTGGGTGGGACAAGACCCACCCATTGTTTAAGACCGATGATATTGGACCCACTCACTTTTATCGTCTCTAATTGAGCACATGTCTGTTTACCCACCCCTGATAAACACGGATTAAACAAGTTAGACGCTTTATTGTCACTTTTCTAATATTTTCTTCATTTTTATTGAAAATAAATGCCTTTTCCGATCTGATATGTGATGGGAAAAGGGAGTAGAGCGAGTTCGGCAAAAGGCGGATTTGAACCTCGGGTCGATTTGCGTCAAAACTTGATGCTATGCATCTTACCCCTACACTATTATTGCTGCAAAAGAATCTGTTTTCCGCAATTTTGTCTGCCCCAACCAGACGTCTAGTAAACAAAGTGTTATATTTGTACTTAATGTAAATGGCATCTACTCCAGTAAAACGTTTTCTTTAAGAGGACCCACCCACATTTATTTTGCTTCCGACGCCCATGCATCCAATTACTATCAAATAAACTGACCTCTGGAGAGTAAGTGCCATTAAATTCATGGTTTCCGTTCTTCTCCCTCAACCGGGGCCTCCGTATCTCAGCCACCACCCAGGGGAGCATGGTCATGGTGGTCTGTGGATGGATCGCCAAACATCCAACCAGAGTTAGCCTGTACCTAATCTCTTCTTCCCCTTCCTCCTTCTTCTTCTTCTTATCTTCTGATACAGGAAGTGTTTGTGTAAGGGCACAAAGAGGATGATCTTTGATTGGGTCATCTCTGGGTTTGACCTCGAAACAAATGCCCTCCATGGAGTCCATGCTCCTAATCAAAAAAATGAGGAACTAGATGTAACCTTATCAAAAACATAAAAAACACCAACATAAATGAAGCAGGTGGTTCTGTGGAAAGATATATAATAATTTCATAATAGTATTTTACTAACCAATATTGTATCTACAAGTTTTATTAATGCTTATTTTTGCTCTTTAAATTTGCATTAGATAAGGCACCAAATGATAGTCAAAAATAAATAAACAAACATGATCACCGAAAAAAGGCCAGGAAGGCAATTATTATTATTTTTTTGTATTTTTATATACTATTATTATTTATTAAACATTAAATACTTATAATATATAAATATTTTAAATTGGCCTTTTTATATTTTCAGGTTGTGGCAATTTTCAATTAAATTCTCATTTATTTGTATAGCACTTTTCACAAAACATATCGTTACAGCTTTACATAAAATGCATGTGTCTGCATTACAATTTAGAGTGATTTGTTATCAGAGGAGACTGTGTCCAAGTTATGGATTTCAGAAAAGTACATATACAAATCACATAGTTAGCTAACAATATATTAATAAACAATGTAATAATTTAAGGCAGAAACAATGGGCTCATTGAAGTAAAGAATACATGTTGTTATCAATGATTAGGGTATACAGAAAAATGTATTTAGCATTGGTGCATATTGGTTCAGAGCGGCATCATCTGAAGTCCTCGCAGCAGTTGGAGTAAATTTTGTTGTGTGCTTTTGTTATTTTTAGCTTTTATTGTTTTTATTGTGATTTTGTATTATTTTAAAACGTTAACTTAAACTGATTTCTTATAGTTGCCAAGGAAACAAGGAAAGTTTTTTATTTTATTTTAAGTTATTCATCTAATTTTTTTATGTTTTATTTCAGCTTTATTTCAATTGTTTTTGTTGTTGTTGACAACGCTGGCTAAACCCTAAAATGTGCTTTGTGGTAACAATTAAATTAACTGGTTTAATAAAGTCTAGAATATTATTTCATTTAACCTATAATCATTTGACTGCGTTATGTTACATTAACATAAAAATGTTACACCAACAAAATGTTTTTACAGTGTGTCAACACCATTCAGAATAGACTTTGTAGTGATAACTACAAAAACGAACCTCATACTCTACAAATAGAAGTTCATGTATCGGTCACATTGTAGCCTACAGTGCCTTCCACTAATATTGGAACCCTTGGTAAATATGAGCAAAGGCGGCTGTGAAAATAAATCTGCGTTGTTTATCCTTTTGATCTTTCATTCAAAAAATTCTAACCTTTTATTGAAGTAACACAATTGAAAGTGTGTGTAGGGGGGGGGGGGTGATTTATTTCATTATTTCATTCATTATGAAATAAATGTTTTTTCTCTAGTTCACGTTGGCCACAATTATTGGTACCCAATTATTGCAATATCCTTTTCCCGAGTTTTCTTCTTTAATGCCTGATGAGTTTGGAGAACACCTGACAAGAGACCAGAGACTGCTCCTCCATACAAAATCCTTCAGATTCCCAGCTCCATGTTGTTGCTTCTTCTCTTCAATTCACCCCACTCATTTTCTGTAGGGTTCAGGTCAGGGAACTGGCCATGGCCATGGCAGAAGCTGCATTTTGTGCTCAGTGACACATTTTTGTGTTGATTTAGATGTTTGTCCTGATGGAAGATTATCTGTTGGTATTTACCAGAATCCAATGTATCTGAACAAGATGTCCAGCACCTCCACCAAAAAAAAAGGCCAACAAATCCAGCAGTACATTTAACTGTGGGCATGGGGTACTTTTTATCCCTGTTTGCAACAAACGCTTTTGAGGGGTTTGCTGCCAAAAAGCTCTTTTGTTTTTTTTGTTTCGTCTGACCACAGAACCAGGTCCCTTTTGAAGTTCCAGTCGTGTCTGAACAGTTTGTTTTTGGATGAGCAAGGAGGACTTTTCTTGAAACCCTCCCAAATAACTTGTGGTGAGGTGCTGTTTGATCATTTTTTTAGGCTTTCTAGCCCCAACACTGCAAAAATAAATGTTTACTGCTTGTTCAAATTGCTTAAAGGTCCCGTTTTTTCCTGTTTTTTTTAAGCTTTGATTGTGTTTATAGTGTGCAATATAACATGTGTTCATGTTTCGCGTGTAAAAAAACACAGTATTTTTCACACAATTTACTTATCTGTATACCACTGTCTTCACTGTCCTAAAAACGGCTTGAAAGATTTCCTTGTTCTATGAAGTCCCTCCTTCAGAAACACGTAACGAGTTCTGATTGTGCCAGCGGTTCCCGTGTTGTGATTCGACAGCAGCTTAGCGCACGTTGCCCGGAAAGGTCATGCCTCTTACCATAACGGGGAGATGCATGTGCTCAAAGTACAGCGTCCCTGGCCAAAGAAAGGTGATTTGACTCCGGGATGAAAATAACATTGTCTCGACGACATGGCGACAAACGCAACCGAACGCAACACTTCCTCTTCTCCACGTGGGAGAGCAACAAGACCACGCCCCTTTTTTTGTGTATTCTTGTGGGCGGAGGTTACTCAACAAACTGTTCTACTAACGTCATTAAAGCAGGATGTACCAGGATGTAGTCCAAACCGGCCGTTCGCTGTAGGCAGTGCTGACCTGGACTACACACATCCAGACACAGGTGAAAAAAGCCAGGCAAAGACTGTACCACCTGCGCCAGCTGAGGAAATTCAGGGTTTCACCAGCCATCCTGAAAACTTTCTATCGAGGGGCGATAGAAAGTGTCCTGACTCAGTGCATCACAGCGTGGTACGGGAACAGCACCAGTCACGACTGCAAAGCCCTGCAAAGAGTGGTGCGCTTATCCGAGCGCATCTCAGGCTCAGCTCTCCCGTCTCTGCAGGACATCTACACCAAACGCTGCAGAGGTAGAGCTACTAAAATCATCAGAGACATTAATCACCCTGCAAACTCTCACTTCACCCTGCTGCCATCTGGTAAGCGCTTCCGTAGCCTGATGGCAAAGACTGAAAGACTCAGGAGGAGTTTCTTCCCCCAGGCCATCAGACTCCTGAACTCAGTCACGTGACTTCACTTCACCCCGCACACGCATAAACATACGGTTTTTTAACATTAACATCCACATACTGCAATTGCACTGCACTTTACTTTCCTATTGTTACTGCGTAACAACCTGTAATAAACCTTGCACATTATACTTCTTTATATATACATATATATATATTTTATGTTAACCACTTATTTTTAAGTCTACAGTTTATCTCACTTATCATATCCACATATTTTTTATATTTTTATTTTATCTTATTTCCTATTTTTATCTTTACTTGATTTATTTATAATTCTACTTATGTTAATACTTTTTATTCTAATTTTATTCTATTTCTATTTTAATTTCTTGTAACTATTATTTGCACTGTCCATGGAGCGGACCTGTTTACATTTCACTGCCAGTTGTATATTGTGTATATAACTGTGTATGTGACAAATAAAACTCTTGAATCTTGAATCTAGGCTTTGAAAGGGAACTTCTGTTAAATAAAAAATCTTGCTTGGCATTTGAGCTTTATAATTTTACAGGTATTATTTATGCTCTAACAGCAACATTACACACTAACTAAAGTTTGAAAAATGGGATCACGAAGAACAGGACCTTTAATTAAAACGAGCTAAAGCAATTGCTATACATTTTGTCCTAACTTAATTTGATTGTGTTCAATCCACTTAAATATAAGTAAAATTTAAGTTTACTTAATCCGTTTGTGTTGAGATTACAAGAATGATTTGTGTTGCATTAACTAAAACTGGGCGGGGCTTGTTAGTTCCAAGCATGCTTTGCTTATGAGTAAATCAAGAGAGAGTAAAGGTTGTTATTTTATATGTAAAAGTGTTATTTTATGTATTTTTGAGCAAGATGAGAAAGGGAGAGACTTGTTTGTGTTTAATAGTGTTTAATATTCAATTATGTTGCAATTATTAGAAGATTTTAAATTACAGTGGGTTACCATTGTGGAGAAGAGTGGAGCATTTGCTTAGGCTGTGGACTAATACAACTACGGTCATAACAGTTTTATTAAAGGGTTAGTTCACCCAAAAATGAAAATTCTGTCATAAATTACTCACCCTCATGTTGTTCGACACCTGTAAGATCTCCGTTCATATTCGGAACACAAATGAAGATATTTTTGTGCAAAGCTGATGGCACCACAGTGACTCTACAATAATTTTACGATGCGACGACAATAGTTTTTGTGCGCAAAAAAAAATCAAAATAACACCTTTATCCAACTTGTTCTTTTCTTCTGTGTGTGCCTCCACGACGCATGCGCGAGAATATGACGCAGATCCCGCGTTCGGACACATGACCCAGAAGCGATTTGTTTACGAGCAGAGGAAGACGCGCGTATCTAAGCTGTTGAATTCTACATTGATCGTGCTTTAGGTCTCGGCGTAGTTCTCAAAATGGGGTTAGAGTGTGCATTCATGGATTCCCGAACGCTGGCGCTACATCATATTCTCGCGCATGCGTCGTGGAGGCACACACGGAAGTCGAGAACAAGTTGGATAAAGGTGTTATTTTGATTTTTTTTGCGCACAAAAACTATCACTGTGTCACTGTGGTGAGATGGACTTTGTAACGACGTTTTAAGTGCCTTTTATGGATCTTGGAAGTGTGAATGCACTGAATGCCAATGGAGGCCTGTCTGAAGCCTTTCTCAGCCATCAGCTTTCAACAAAAATATCTTCATTTGTGTTCCGAATATGAACGGAGGTCTTACGGGTGTCGAACGACATGAGGATGAGTAATTAATGACAGAATTTTCATTTTTGGGTGAACTAACCCTTTAACGGACCTTTTAATGCTTAACATTTGAAGATGCTAATGTGTGCTAAAGCTAGCTAAAATTTGTCAACTAACAGCAGTTTTATAATTCAGATGTGTAAAATTTAAATAAATTAAATGGATGAATGAATATATGAAATTAAATGCCCGAATCATGTCAGGGAGCCATTTAAAATTCACTTTGAGACTATGTAATTGGGTCACTTAAAATGTATTAATTCCATGATGTTGAAGTTACATGTTTGTTTAACTTAATTGATTCATGTGGGACCGATGTACACACTTAAATCAAGTAAATCCACCAACTAATCTCTGCAATTTTCAGCTCTGATCCTTGGAAAGTCTTTGGCCACTCAAACTCTCCTCCTCACTGTGCATTAGGACAATATAGACACACGTCCTATTCCAGGCAGATTTGTAACATCTTTAGTTAATTGGAACTTCTTAATTATTGCCCTGATGGTGGAAATGGGGATTTTCAGTGCTTCAGCTATTTTCATTCAGCCACTTTATATTTTGTGAAGCTCAACAATCTTTTGCTACACATCAGAACTTTATTCTTTGGTTTTACTCATTGTGATGGATGATTAAGGGAATTTGGCCTTTGTGTTTCAGAGATATTTTACTCATAATAATAATTGTGGCCTACATGCGTTAGAGAAAAACATTTATATAATGTGAGTTTCCCCACTTTCAATTGTTTTAAATGAAACGTTTGAATTTTGTGATTTAAAAAAAAAATGAAATTCAAAAAAATTAACAATGCAGTTTTATTTTTAACAGACACCTTTGCTCATATTTACCAAGGATGCCAATGTTACTAGAGGGAACTGTATCTGTACAAAAGTGTTTGAGGTATTGGAATAGATTGTCCTCCTGCACGGTTCTGAGACGGGTTCCTCATGTGGTATAGCCTACATTCACACTGAAGCCAACGGCGAGTATAAATAGCCAAGCATGTCTAATGAGACACAACTGCTATTTACAGAGAGGTCAACAGAAAGTTTCTCTGATAACAACAAGAGATGGTAAAATGTCACAACAAAAAATACAGCATAGGTCATGGACTCAAGTACAAAATCTTAGGAAAGGCAACTGAAGTCACCTCAAAAAAAAAAAAAAAAAAAAGATTTTAAGGACATTTGGCAAGGTCATAGGTTTGTCGCAGAGCACTATTTTGCTTTAAACTACTTTAAAGTATTATTCATTCTATTTATATACAAACAATCATCTTTACAAAAGTTTTAACTTTCACTTACCTTAACGCACGATCCACCGCCTATTTGAGGAAGTTCTTAAATAACGTTCCCGTTAGTTTTTGACAATACAGACTATAGTGTCCCATCGGCAACTGATTCTCATTCTGAACTTTCTCCAAAGTAGTCGATTAATCACTGTATCAGTCTCACGCCATGGTAATTACGCACCAGGATAGACTGCGTAGTGTGAATAGCGCGAGGCTGCGCGTGTGATTAAGGAAGTATTCTTATCTGACGTTTGAATGAACTTCTGACGGTCTGCAGATCACGGGGAGAGGTCTTGCTAGCACTAAAAAACAACCTTTCTCAGTCCGGCTGTACTTTGAAATCCACTCTGGTTTTAATAAAGCTGCGGTGTTTGTGTTTATAGTTTTTGAAAGTTTTTCCGTAGGTTAAAAAAACGTGTCATTATTTGGCCAACGTTACTCATCCTGTTTCCCGTAGGCTATGACTATTTATTCTGAGGAACTCAAAAGGAGACGTTAGATTTTGTAACTGACAGTCTCAGTCACCATTCGCTTTAGCTGCATTTTCACTCGAAATACAATAAAAGTGAATGGTGACCTTTTGGGTTCCAAAGAAAAGTCAGTGTCCACGTTCTGTTTACATGCATCTCATTGTTGACCCAACCAAAATGTAAGCCTAATTGTGCAGTAGTCTATTCTCGATAAGGATTATTATACCTTATAGTTTATCAACATCCAATATGTGTAATATATGTAGGCTGTAAAACTAAGAGTTACCCAAAATGTGCCTTTATCCAGCGCCGCACCTGCCGCCTCGAGTGTCCAGATTGATTTATCCCGGTGCGCGCGCTCTGTGTTTGTGCGCGTGCTCACAGACAGCTCTTGCGCTTCATTTAAGACACAACTGCTCGCTTCAGGTTTGTGTTACACAAACCGAAAGTAAAGACCACTGCGAGCCACACACACAGTCAACTGTGCAAGACTATAAATAGATGTGTAGGGTGGCCAATATTGCCAATGACCGAAAAGTTTAAAATAAAACATTATACAATTATAAACTAAGCCAAATACATACTTTGCATGAACAAAAAAAGTAATCTGTCTAAATTAGCAGTACTATTTATTTATATTATATCATGTCAAATATAGCCTATACAAGTAATGCTGACCTTTTCTAAGCATCATTTCTAATACACGAGATCAGAAATTAGGGGGGGGAACTAAAGTTGCTGAAAGGCTGCAAAAAAAGGCAATACAAAAAATAAACAACAAAAAATATAGCAATACAAATATATAACAATAAATATACACTCACCTAAAGGATTATTAGGAACACCATACTAATACTGTGTTTGACCCCCTTTCGCCTTCAGAACTGCCTTAATTCTACGTGCCATTGATTCAACAAGGTGCTGAAAGCATTCTTTAGAAATGTTGGCCCATATTGATAGGATAGCATCTTGCAGTTGATGGAGATTTGTGGATGCACATCCAGGGCACGAAGCTCCCGTTCCACCACATCCCAAAGATGCTCTATTGGGTTGAGATCTGGTGACTGTGGGGGCCATTTTAGTGCAGTGAACTCATTGTCATGTTCAAGAAACCAATTTGAAATGATTCAAGCTTTGTGACATAGTGCATTATCCTGCTGGAAGTAGCCATCAGAGGATGGGTACATGGTGGTCATAAAGGGATGGACATGGTCAGAAACAATGCTCAGGTAGGCCGTGGCATTTAAACGATGCCCAATTGGCACTAAGGGGCCTAAAGTGTGCCAAGAAAACATCCCCCACACCATTACACCACCACCACCAGCCTGCACAGTGGTAACAAGGCATGATGGATCCATGTTCTCATTCTGTTTACGCCAAATTCTGACTCTACCATCTGAATTTCTCAACAGAAATCAAGACTCATCAGACCAGGCAACATTTTTCCAGTCTTCAACTGTCCAATTTTGGTGAGCTCGTGCAAATTGTAGCCTCTTTTTCCTATTTGTAGTGGAGATGAGTGGTACCCGGTGGGGTCTTCTGCTGTTGTAGCCCTTCCGCCTCAAGGTTGTGCGTGTTGTGGCTTCACAAATGCTTTGCTGCATACCTCGGTTGTAACGAGTGGTTATTTCAGTCAAAGTAGCTCTTCTATCAGTCGGGCCATTCTCCTCTGACCTCTAGCATCAAGGCATTTTCGCCCACAGGACTGCCGCATACTGGATGTTTTTCCCTTTTCACACCATTCTTTGTAAACCCTAGAAATGGTTGTGCGTGAAAATCCCAGTAACTGAGCAGATTGTGAAATACCGGCCCGTCTGCCACGCTCAAAATAGCTTAAATCACCTTTCTTTCCCATTCTGACATTCAGTTTGGAGTTCAGGAGATTGTCTTGACCAGGGCCACACCCCTAAATGCATTGAAGCAACTGCCATGTGATTGGTTGATTAGATAATTGCATTAATGAGAAATTGAACAGGTGTCCCTAATAATCCTTTAGGTGAGTGTATGTCAAAAACGAAAAATGAAAATAAAATAAACGTGTTTTAAGATAAACAATACCCTCTGCTGGCCATGAACAGATAATACATGCAATTTCCCCTTTTTGTAGTCCAGATTATTTCACATACCTTGACAGAAAAGTACAATTTATTGTAAAACCCATAAGACCTGTGACTGACTTTCATATTAAGGACAATGAATGTTGGATTAACATGTTCCATCACGGCATTGTGACATTTGATATATTAGATCTATTTTATTTATTCCTACTTGCACTCACACAGATAAAAGACCACTTTGTGGTTAGCACTTGCTGTTTATTGATTCAAAATAAATCACAGCATTCAAGTATCAAACTGATAAGCACCCGAAACGTATAAAATCACTTTACATGAAAAATAAATCAACAGGTATTTTTATGTGGTGGTCTGACTAAGTCAGCCTTACATCAGATGACATATATGGATAGTCAACACTTGATGTTGGTAGTTAGGCATTTTCTGTTAAATCTTAGTGTCATCATAACCATTACCAAAATGAGAACCGAGTTGCTTTAACACAAGAAATCTGGTTGGTCACAAACTGTACACTTATTTGCTTTAAAACTTTTCTCTTCTGTTCAAATGTAAAAACTTCCCAAACAGGCTCCCAGTGTCAACCTCACAGTTAACAGTCCTGAATATATTATCAAACTGGTTGAGTTTGACACTTAAAATGTTAATAAACATTTACAAACAAAATCACATTTAATAAATCAAACAATTACAGGCCACTTAGCGTAGATGATGGGAAAAAAATGGAATCATGTAAACGTGGCAAACACGGTTTCTTCCACAGTAAGATAGTTAGGTCCCTCAAATTTCTTTTAAATGGTTTTTGGTGAAACTATTCTAGATTTGAGTATTGCTGGTATTAAAATGACAACAGCTGGCATTTTGATTTCTGAGGTTGTTTAACAGGAACTAGATATTGTCCTCTCTTCCAGCAATATGGAATCACTTCTGTCAATCAACTCAACTAATGTATCTATATACTAATAATCTTTATATTAATACAAGCACACTTTATTTGCATTAGTACATTCATAGCTCACTACTGTACGTTAAAAAAACAAATTAAAAATAATCTCATATTATTTCATCCAATAGCATTGTAGATTAGAAAACTGAGAGGTGAAAAAAAGGCAATCGTTATGCTCATGTGGCACCCGCTTTGATCTACATAAGGAGAAAACCTCCTTAGATTAAGACTGGTTATGTGTGGTAGGTTAAGACTAATAGCATAATTAGTTAAGATATCAATATCTTTGTAATGCTGTGTGATTATGTCTCTCACTCTGGTCGAGGAGTCAGGCTGTTTTTCTCAGGTTGGTAGAAGTGTTCCACGATGGCATCAACCAAGTTATCCAATTCAGTTTTCAACTGGTTAAGATCACTAGAGAAAAGAAACACAGAAAAGCTGTTTATACATTTATAGATTATGAGCTATTCAAGTGGCGCGTGCCACTACTAAATTATTTAGCAAGTGCCAAGAATATGATTTTGCCTACCGTACTGAGCTTACTATTCTTGCAGAGTACAGTGCGTATAATGTGTAAATATACCAAATTTTCTGGATGCATAAAATACAATGACCAACTACTACCTTAAAGCTACACTGTGTGATATTTTCCCCCATCTAGCGGTGAAAAGGTATATAACCATCCAGTGAATATTAGTTTCTCTTCATCTCAATTCCGATTTCGTTTTAACTCCTACGGTGGCCGATTTAGTCCAAGATTAACATGGCTTCCAGTTCGACCTCGTCCACATTCGACACGGTGCCATCGAGTGTTAAAACGCGAAAGGCGAAGCTTGAATTTACGGGTATGTCCCTCTTTGGCTAATGTACTTTCAAGGTGGAGGGGCAACATGGCGACCTGCATTCAAACCCCTTACCTGTATGTATTTTCAATGGCATATTATAAACTTACGAGAATACTTTATTACTTGAAAGAAGTAAATATACATTAATGAGCACATATATTTTTGAAAGAACTAAGTGTTTTTAGCTAAGAATAAACTAAATAAGTTACACAGTGTAGCTTTAATAAAATATGCCATATGTGACAGCAAAATGTTTATCACATCAATGCCATAAAAAATATAAAATAATATTAGCATACTCTAATCAATTACATAATTATCTATTATTATTATTATTATTGTGCAATCATATTGAATAATAATAATATACTGTATAGAATGATAATAATAATTCTAACAATATATTTTATATAATACATCATTTATAATAATTCTACTATTCTATTACTAAAGTAATATATAATTGTATGTAATATATTATTATTTTTTTATCAATTTATTAAAAGTTAAACACATCAGCGAAAAATATTACTATTGCAATACTATTGTATTGTAAAATTACTGCATTTAATAATATTATTATTAAATTATAAATGATAATTATTTTATAACTGAAGTAATATACAATTTTATGTAATATATAATTGTTATTATAATTATCATTATTATTGTATAATCATATTGAAAAATAATAATAGTATTATATACTGTACATAATAATTATTGTAATATTTCATATATAATACATAATAATAATTATTATTTTATAACTACTAAAGTAATTATTTTGTATATATAATTTTATAAAAATTAAACAAATCAAAGAAATACTATTGCAATAGTGATATTGTACTGTAACAACAAATAATAATTAAAAAAAATTAGGCCTTTATAGTGTGAAATGTAAACGCTCTTGAAAACCTGTTTCCTGGTGCAGCGCAGAGCTCGGTGTAATATTTGATTTTAGGCTCCGTGCCGCTGGTCCTTATTGTAGCCACGCCCCCATTAGCAAAGGTGAAGGTAATCATCTGACTGCTTTTACTGGTGGGCAGAACCTGTGAGTAATAGTAAGAGACACACAAATATAAGATAAGAAACATTTAAACAAGGTCAACCATCACAAGAATTGAATCATTATGGGCTACGCACAGCCTTGTTGTCGGGCTGGTTGCTGTCATAGCCGGTCGTAAGGTCTCTCACTGCTGTGATGGCAAAGCCTCCACACTCTTTAGGGTACGAATTCTTCCCGTCGTAGTTCCGAAGACGCTCAAACATCCGCTTTATGGTGTCTTGGTTGTGACAGATATAGTAGGAATTCTTGCTAATGTGGTAACCATACCTGAATCAGTGAGAGACAAAGTGAGAATATTGATTAACAAGAAGATACAAGACAATTTATTAGAGATTTCAATGCTAAAGTTTTTGTTACATACTCCTCATAAATGGATCTGAGTTGATGGGACAGAGTTATATTTTTAGAAGCCAGGTAAGAGACGAACTCGCCAGAAATGGCAGCCGCACTCACACCATCTTTGTCCAAAACGGCTGGAGAACACATGTAACCTACAAAAACAATGCAACCAAAGAAAAATGTTAAAGCTTTTGTGGTTTTGCACCATTGTGTATTTAAAAAGTTTCAAACAGAGTGATTGAGAACATCTCATGTAACTGATAGTTGAACATATACCATCTCTGGTTTGACTTTGCAATAATATTATGATATTGTGATGCATAAAAATGTATTGAATTATAATGATATGTATTGTAATATGTATCATATTATGATACATAGGCCTAGCTAGGACAAGGTGAAACTGATTTATGTTATGCATTATATAGCAGAACATTTTCCATCTAAAATCAACTTAATAAAAGGAACAAAGGATCAATCTAAGATGAAGTGTCTTACTCAAGGGCCTCCATGATTTCTGTTATAACTAAGACAGCTTTAGTGTCTTGAACTCACGATAACTGGGTTACTAAGCCAGAATGTTACCAACAGAACTTCACAAAAATGCAAATTATTTTGTATGATTTTAGCGACTCGCTGTGTGTGGATGTGAGTGTACCAATAGCTTCTTCAAAGGCAAACAGAACAGTTTTTCCCTGGTCCATAAGCTCTCTGGCTCTGTTTCCCATCCATTTAAAGCCGGTTAGAGTCTCCTGCATAAGAGACATGCAGAGAGTCAGCAAACCAAAAAAAAAATAAAGTAAAAGATCAAGAGGGAATGATACATTTTTCTCAAACATGATATTGTACAAACAAAACTTTCTGGTCAAAGAATTTCCATGATTTTATCAAGATTTATTTCCAATTATTTCTGATGACTGGATAATGATTTTTAAAAAACATTTCATATGAGATCACACTTACAAAGAAGAGCCAAATAAATACTTTAGAAGGGAGCATTACAAGAAAAATGTATATTGATTATATAAATGTTCTTGACTATTTAACCTATCCAGGCCTGAAAATTACACTTTTGAAATTCCCTGATATTTCCAAGATGTCCAAGTCACACACTTATTTACCCATAGAACAGTCAATTTGTCAATTTGTAACTAAACTCAGTTTATAATTTCAGGATTCATACAGACACTGTAAAATTAAATTCCAGGATTTTTAAGGACTTTTCAAGCACTACTTTTTGGTTTTCAAGGACTACAATCAGAGATCGCACTCATCAACCAATATCTTTATTATTTTTTAAGGATTTAAAAAAAAAGCAAATTACAGATACAAGATACAAGGTATCCAAACATTTATTTAATAATATATTTTAAATACAAAGTTTATCATGGCTATTACTTTTCAATAAATAATATTTTATATTATAATGTTGGCGTACTTCATATAGAGAAAAGGTCTGATGGGGGTTATGGGGAGTTAATTTTTGTGCGTAAAGATTGTATTTGTGTTTTTTTGTTGTTGTTATAATAAAACACATTTCATATATATTGTATTTGAATAAGTCAAGCACTTCTTCATAAATATAGCTATTTTCATGGGTTTTCGATGACTTAAATCTCAAAAAGTAAATTTCAAGTACTTCAAGCACCTTGTACGAACTCTGTAATTTAGCTAAATAGTTCATAATAATATAAAATAAAGTTTACCCTAAAATTGTCCCAGTATTTAACCAATTCTAATATTCGTTGCTGTCAGAAAAGAATATTTTTTTCATGGGGTAAACTTCCAGGGTGGCACCAATAAGTCTTAATACATTTTAAATGTAGTTATATAGGCATAATCTTAAAGGGGCGATGAACTGAGAAATCAACTTTACCTTGAGCCTTTGATAGATATAAAAGTTCATTGTGATAATGTACGTTTCAGAGCTGAAAACTTAGTCACAGAAAAGCTTTTATTGACACCAGGCCCAGAAAACAAGAGCTCTCAGAAATATGTTGACCGCTGACGTCATAGGACGCTGAAACGCCACCTCTACAGACAAATATGTAAGTCTGATTCTGTAGCCCCGCCCACCGACTCGTGTAGCTAAACGGACGGATCGCGCTACCAAGCTATAAATATGACGAAGAGAGTAATACATTCAGACTCGGATTTGTAACGCCAGGGCTCGCAAAGTGTGTGTGCGTGTGTGTGTGCGGTTCACCGTTATATTCACATCGGGCCGACCAAGTAATACAAAAATAACATTCCAATCAATCGGGTGGATGAGCGATGAATCATTGTGTTTGTTTGATGAGCCCTGTGAGCGTTTCCCCAGACAATTCCCACATGTACTAAGGGAGCTGAAGCTCATTAAATATGCAAATCTTATCCAATCCTAGCCGTGGGCATTTACTTCTAAGTCTTCAGTGCAGCACGCCCATCAAAACCGACCGTTTTTCAGAGAGCCTCAAAACCAAGGCAGAAAATGCCTATTACTTATTCATTATGATGTTTCTGAATGTAAAAACCACTCAAACGTCATAAGTTGACCTCAGACAACAGTATAACAAAATAAAAAAGCCAGTTCATGACCCCTTTAATTAAAATAAAAAAAAACAGTTTTTAAACTTTTAGGAGGACCTTTGAAAATTGTCTTGGAGTTAAAAGGTTGAGAATCACTGTGTTAGAGCAGGGGTTCTCAACCCTGGTCCTCGAGGCCCACTGTCCTACAGAGTTTAGCTCCAACCTTGATCAAACTCACCTGCCTGTAGTTTTCTAGTGCTGCGTCCCAATTCGCATACTATCCGTACTAAATAGCATTCGAAAAAAGAATTAGTAAGTCCCAAATCGTAGTATGTTGAAAACAGTATTCCAAAGATTCCCGGATGGTCTACTATTTCCGGTCAGAATTCGAAGTGCGGATCGTTGCGCACTCTAACGGCTGATATTGCCCACAACCCATTGCGAGATGGACGAGGATTCGATTAGAACTACAAACACGGATAAAAAGTGTTAAAAAAAAAACTACAAACATGACGGTTATGCAAGTCGGACTGTAAAGTAGAGAGGTTTAGATAAAAGGGTTTGAGTGAGCAATTATCAGTATTTAACCTGACAAAAAGATATTCATTCAATATTATCCATATTATATTTCATGTGCAACAGCATTGTGAACTTTTGTAATGATACGTTAGGTCATTAACTTTTAAATGCATCATTATATTTAAACTGCAAACACATGAGGGGAGTCTCTGCATTAAAGCCACGAATGGCAGATCAACGTGCGACTACATTTCTCTCCGATACGGTAGGAAATTAAACTGAATGTGAAGGATTTGAACTGTGATGATGATGACAGGGCAGTTTAAACGGTGACGGGACGCACGTAACTAAGCGACAGAGTCCGTTAAAGATGACGAAGTAGTATGTCCCAAAGCTTGCATACTCTTCTGCTACACACTCAAAAGTATGTACTTTTTCTTCACAAAAAGAGTACATACTTTTAGTTCGTAGTATAAGTAGGCGAATTGGGACGCAGCATAGTAATCCTGAAGATCTTAATTAGCTGTTTCAGGTGTGTTTGATTAGTGTTGGAGCTAAACTCTGAAGGACAGTGGGCCTCGAGGACCATGGTTGAGAACCCCTGTGTTAGAGGAACCATGAAACCGAGGAATCACTCATTATATTACACATTATAGTGGTAAAAGGCAGAGGTACCTCAAAGTGGAAGCCCTCTTTCACACCGATGGCACGGAGGATTTTTGAGGAGACCGTGCTGGATAGCATGTAGACATCCTTAATGGAGGCTTTTCCCTCTACTTTCTGCTGCTTCCAGCATTGAAAAATCCACCAGCCGAGCAAAGCACCCAACTCATTGCCAGAGAATACCCTCCACTCCCCACTACAGAAAGAATCATTGCTCTTCATAAAATGACAAACTGAATGAAAATCAACGCGAAATGCCAAATAACACTGACCTGTTCTGTTTCTCTGCAATAGCTAGTCGGTCAGCATCAGGGTCATTTGCCAGAATAACAGTTGCTCCCTCTTTGTCGGCAAGTGCGAAGGACAGTGTCTACATCCACAAACACATACAGATTACTGTCCATCTGGCATTGCATGCAAGTCACTTTTCCAAATGTGTGTGTGTCAGGGTATTGTACCAGGACTCCCTCTCCCTCCTCAGGGTTGGGGTATTTGACAGTGGGGAACTCTGGGTCAGGATCTTTCTGCTTTTCCACAGCATATGGAGGTCGAAGGTCAAAGGCCTTAAAAGCAGCCTGGACAAAAATATGTCCCACTCCATGAACTGATGTATGGACAATCTTCACCTCTGTATTCTTATTCAGCTCCCTGTGAGGACAGGAGATGTGTAAAGAAGAAAAAAAAAAAACAGACTGATGAATTATTAAAGCTGGGTACTGGCATTAATGAAAAGGTACTTTACATGCAATTTGCAAGCAATCACATCATTAGTCATGTTGAGAAGTTCAGGTTCTTCTGAAACCCTCCATGTCCCCCAGCTCAACCTGTCTAGATCTGGTACGGGATTTATGTACCGGTATGCATCTTGCTCACAGCAGTGTGGCTGTGTATCTATTCCATACTTGCTCTAGAAAAAAAAAAACAGTGTAGCAGATCTAGTCTGCCAAGACCAAATACATTAAAGGGATAGTTCACCCAAAAATGAAAATTACCTCATGATTTACTCATTTGACATTCTTCTTTCAGACAAATACAATCGGAGTTATATTAAAAAATGTCCTGGCTAATTCAAGCATTATAAATGGCAGTGAATGGCAGCCCAAAATTACCCCACCCCCATAAATATCCATATTTAACACATTATAAAGTAAAATATCTAGCTTCCGCCAGACCGCCTTCCTTATTCAAATTTTGGCCTGCCATTCACTGCCATTATAATGCTTGGACTAGCCAGGACCTTTCTTTAATATAACATCTGAAAGAAGAACGTCATATACACCTAGGATGGCTTGAGGGTGAGTAAATTAGGGGATAGTTAACATTTTTGGGTAAACTGACGAATATATATATATTATATAAATATATATATTATATAATATATATAAAATATATTTATATATATTTTTTTTTTCTGAAAAATAAAAGGCATGTGCAACGATCAAATATTAAACATGACAACTTAAATATTTAAAAGGCAAAACTTTATATATTCATTGGGAAAAGCTAATTTTAAAGTATTAATCTAGGAATTTTTGAAAATTAAGATCAGATGTTCAAATTCAATTGAATAAAATCAACTTTTTGATCCAGTCCTAGTTTTGCAGACATGTCTTTGTGAGTGTACCTGTGAAAGCAGTGCTGTTGTATGGTTTGGCAGTATTCTCTGTGTATGTCCTGGTATGGGTCATTGAGTAGGGAACTCTGAAGAGCTCCATCTGTGTCCCATGATTTAGGCCACGGCTCAAGGTTCTGTTCTATAGCTGCGGCAATGCCCTTATCATGGGGAGGAATGATCTGAGCTCCATTAGCCCAGTACACCTTAAACAAACAAACAAACACACACACACACACACACACACACAAAAATGGATCATACCTGGAAGTCTAACCAAACATGCTCAAAATATATTCTTCCAAATCAAACATCTTATTAAGATGGAGGGATAGATGATACCTTGTATCCATTATCTTGTTTGGGATTGTGGGAGGCTGTTACCATGACACCAGCAGACAGTCCTAAATGCGACACAGTAAAAGGCTAAACGAAGAAAAGAGGTGTTAATTTAGGTTTAAACTACCATTCAAAAGATGTATTAATGTCTTTGAAAGAAGTCTCTTATGCTCATTAAGCCAGCCTTTATTTGATAAAAAAAAAATACATATTTTAAAATGTAATTCATTCCTGTGATGGCAAAGCTGAATTTTCAGCGTCATTGCTCCAGTCTTCAGTGTCACATGATCATTCAGAAATCATTCTTGTATGCTGAGTCAGTGCTTAAGACACATTTCTTATTATCAAAGATAAAAACAGTTGTGCTGCTTGATTACAGTGATTTCCAAACAGCAAATGTAATTGTTATTTCTAATGATTTCTTATTTCTAGAGTAAAACAACAATGTATCATGTAACTTTTAAAAGTAACTACCTTAAAGCAATAATCTAAAACTGTACATGTCCAAAAAAAACCTAAATAAAACATGGTAGAACAAACATGTGCTCTGAGCATGTAAGGCTCACATGATCATGGTGTGGCAGATCCCTGCCTGCGCCAATATTTTGTACCAGGACCCATGCTAAGCTGATAATTGAGAATATGACATTTAGATTCCCCCATGGTCACAAAAAGATGAAGAATATGGCAAATGACTGTAGATGGCATAACTGTTTCCCTCTGAAGTTATAAGAAATATGATGTATTTGATTTTTTGAACTAATACTCCATTTTACATAACAGGGACCAAAATGTTTTTGGGCTAGAGGACAACGAGTGAGAGAAAGCGGTTTGAGGGCTCAAAGTGAAAGGTTGAGAGAGTGATAAGAGAATGAGTAAAAGTGTGTCTGTGTACTCATGGGAACAGAAAAGTTGATGATTGGTGAAGAATCTTCATGAACCCTTCCAGTCTCTTGTGCAACATTCTCACAGTGTTTTCACATGCAATTTTGTGTATCGGTTTTCTTCCTCATGCATTTCGTTTTTGATTTATAATTAGTTGTTTGTAGCTGGAAGCATCGCATTTTCAACAAGATATTTAAACAGAAACACAAACTACAATTGAAAACACTTCTAAAATAAATTGGACAAAGCTAGAGTGTTACTACTTATACTTTTGATAATGTTCCATAGAAGCATCTTGGAGTAGAATGCAAATTAGTATGGTAATCATTTTGTACCATGATATGTACCGCAGTGATACCATGGCACTAGCAAGTGAAGTAATAGATTCTTTACATACAATTTTAATATTTTTGCCTTTTTTTACTGTGGTAAATGGCATAGGAATATGTCACAGTCAATATTGAAGGGTGCGGATTCTGAAATCCCCTACCGCTTCAACATATATATATATCCTAATTAAATTTATAATCAAAGCATTAATCAATATTTATCCTCCTATATTTTTATAATGATTTTTTCCAGTTATGATATTACTTAATCAATAGAACCACTGATTGTTTATAGTTTCTTCATATATGTTTTCTAAAGTTCGTATTTGGTCTCTGCGGAGTGACTGAGGGTCTGGCACATGCCAGGAGTGCAGTAACAGTGCTTACTCACATAGCCCCGCTTCCAGAGATTAAATATGGATTTGTCTTTCATTTTATATTATTTCCTTTTATTGAAACACTAAAGAAACTGAATATTGTCTGTACCTCTTACTGAGAGAAAGCACATGTTATCAGTATGTTTTGGGAAACTTTCTGGTCAGAGCTGGGGCTCAGCCAACTCCAACCTCAGAGAAGCCTGTGTATCTGTGTATGTGCGCTAGGGTTCTGTATTGCAGATCAGTATTAGAGGTTTACAACGGGCATGTTGTTCTGGACAAGCTGGTGCCTGCTCCAGACCTGGAAAGTCACTACGTGCTTAATTCCGGGGTTAAAGCGTCAACAAGTGATCTATGGAGACGTGCATCTGATTAACTGACAAAGTGTGGAAATTTACTATGACTATATTTTCTCTTAGCCAATTGGAATCTTTCAACCTGCAGTAATGAGGTAGCTACACCTTGAAAAGAGTTTAACTGTTGAGAAATTGTATTTTCGAGAAAAAAAGGTAGAGGGAGCGTGTGGCCTACAAACTCCTTGTGAGACTTGAAGCTGGCTTCTGCTGATCAAACTGCAAACTATTCTTCAGTACATTTTTCTTTAATTAATTGCACTCCTGACTCTTGGTCTTAATTCTTCACAAAACGGTTATCCCCTAGCAATATGCTACACTGATTTGGTTTATGATTTACACTTATTATCAATGTTTAAAATAGTTGTGCTGTTACAGTGATTTCAGAACAGCCAAAGGGGCATTGTTGGGCACAACGCAGAGCGCCGTATTAATGAAAGGTATTAATACAAATTTTTTTTGGGGGGGGGACTTGCTGACCTCACTCATGGGTGCTAAGACTCTAATGTGTCATGCTCTACAACAGTGCCAGTCAGTGTAGAAGGTTGATGCGTACCACGTATGGAGTGGGTGTGATGTCACTGAAGAGGTATACTGGGACCCCTCGGCTGATTAAGACAGAAGCAGCAAGGCAGGCAAATCTTTTACTGCTGCCTCCACTAGGGGGGTGAGCGCGAGCATCGAACCCAATCACCACCCCCTTCTGCTTCAGATCTGTAAAACACTGCTCCAGGTATGCACAGAAACCCTACCAGAAGCAAAAGAGAGAAATTATTAATATCAATATTTGTCCATTTCCTTGATTTTGCTTTGCAGAAAATTTGCCAGCGTTCTGAAAGTGTAAAATGTCAAATGTTTTATGTAAAAACCAGACAAAATTATTATTAAATTGGAATGTATACTGTACAAGCACTTTGTTCCACTGATCAAAATAGAAGTTTAAAGGGATAGTTCACCCAAAAATGAAAATGTTGTCATCATTTACTCACCCTCAAGTTGTTCCAAACCTGTATAAGCACACAAAAGAAGATATTTTGAAGAATGTTGGTAACCAGACAGCTGACGGTAGCCATTGAATTATATAGTAGGAAAAAAATACTATGGAAGTCAATGGCTACCGTTAACTGTCTGGTTACCAACATTCTTCAAAAGAAAGAAAGAAACTCATACAAGTATGGAACAACATGAACAACATTTGGGTGAACTATCCCTTTAAGTCCTGTTTACACCATTACCGGTACAAAAATTCAGTGAAATAAACGTTTTAATTTGCCTGAACGAACATTCACATGTCGACAATGTGACAAATTTCTTATGGAAAGCCAGAAGAGGTCCTCTAATCTCTTCCATCACACTGCAAAGAAAACTGGTCAGCCAAAGAAATTCACAAATTTGGTCACATTCCCGAATACATTAAACTATGACTTGGTTTCATTCACAAACAGACTACTTTGCTAAGCGACAGAGAATAGCAAAGTGAATACAAAAATCTGAATGAATTTCTTCTCCATGACAATTGCGCACAGCTGCCCTTCTGTACTGCTGTATTTCTATTTTTCTTTTTTCATGCTTTGGATAATATTATTTCGTAAATAAAGTGGTAAAATGTGTTTTTTTGCTTCATACAATTGGAGGTTAAACCACTAGAGTCACATGGATTACTTTAACCCTTAATCGTCCCTCAAGCAGGGTTTACGTTTCCCTTTCCCTTACGAGTCCCTTGGATAGACCCCAAACTTTTACAGAGCGATTGCATAAGGAAATATAATTTTTTTACATGGAAAACTATATATCATTTTTTTTATTTACTTCTCAACTATACATTTATGCTGTGTTTTTGTGGGTATTTGGTAGTTTTTTACCTATTTACTGCACAAATACTTAGCTATGTCATAAATTGGCTCATTAAAAATTATTTTTTTATGAAAAAAAACACTTGAATTATGATCTTAAATAAATATAAATAGTTTTTGGACATTGCTCTATGTGACATGTTAGGGATAGAATACCGCCATCTGTTAGCCTGGGAAAACCCAGACAACTTGCGGCAAATTTAGATTTGCTCTGCAAGTAGTCTGGCAAAGAGCCCATTCAAGCCCATTTCTAATGCTGCCTTCACGTGCTCTCGGAATTATAGTAAATACGAGTTTCCTAGGTAAACATTGCACATGAACGCCCTCACATATTGAAACTTGAATGCAATGAGCTCGTAATCACGACTTAAGAAGTCGGAATTATCAAATTTCCGATAACACGTGAAGGCAGCATAATCCCTAGAAATCGCGGCACCAATTAGAAACTTTGGGCGGGCTTTACACGATGACGACAGCGCAGCGACGTTGAAGCAGATTTGCCGCCGTGGAGCATCACTCGTTCGAATCAGCTATCGCGTCTGTTTTAAACGATTTAAACTTTTCCTTTTCGTTAAAACCCGAGCAAAGAACAACACTCGAAGCCTTCATATCTAAAAAAAAGATGTTATCGCTGTCTTACCGACTGGATTCGGCAAAAGTCTGATACCAGCTTGGCCCTTTGGTGGCTAAACGAATGGGTCTTAGCGAGAGTCCTCTGGTAGTGTTAATGTTTTACAAAATATAGTTTTAAGTCCTTTTCAGGCGTGAATGTAGTTGTTTAAAGCTCAAATATGTGGTTTATTTATAAAGAGAGCCCCTTTTTGGATGTGTAAGTTGCGTTAGATCTCAATGGAGAGACAGAAACCTCTCGGATTTCATAAAAATATCTTAATTTGGGTTCTGATTATGAAAGAAGGTCTCACGGATGTGGAACGACTTGAGGGTGAGTAATTAATGACAACTTTCATTTTTGGGTGAAGTATCCCTTCAAAGTCACAATGAAACTATTGCAACATACATCCGAGTGTTAAGGATTATCAGGGAATATTTTTTTTTGCATTGAACTTGGATCTATGCATCAACTGTTGATTGGATCTTGAGATGTGGCTGCTGCTCTCAAAAGCAGATGAACGTGAGCTTGCAGAAGCAGGGTTTCAGTGGAGTAAATGATTGGAGAAGTCCTGCATACGTCACAAAAAAGAAGTCTGTTGTTTTTACTGGAAGGTGATTATGATTCAACATTAGTCAAAAACTAGAAAAAAAAAAAAAAAAACATTTTACACAACTTAGAGGTGCACTATGTAACATTTTTTCAGTAAAGTACCACTAGGCCCGAGTTATATATTTTGTTCAGTTGAGTACTTACAATATCCCACATGTTCCCAACTATTTGTAAATCGTGAGAAAATTGCTATTTTAACCAAGGAACCGGGACGTGTGAGGGAGTCGCCTGTCGATGGCGTCATATCTGTGTTCCCCTTGGTTTCCGGTTTTATTTTGCAGAAACGCTTTACTCTTACTACAGTGTGCAACAAGTGTCATAGCAGCTGCCGAGCGAATGCACAGAGTAACGTCATAACATAATTTTCAACACACTTAAATGTATCTAATATGATAAACAGAACTGCGTTACCTCATACTCATGGCCGGAAAAGCGTATATGCCGACTATGCCATAATAAAGGTCCCGCTACTCACAAGGCTTGTGTTGCGCTCTTCTTATTAACAATCGCTCCTGCTTCTGCTTCATACTACAGTAACGTTAATAATCACATCCATGAACATGATTTCTGCCCAAGTCATATCCCGATTCTTTTCCACCGGCTGTGAGATGAAGACCACATGTCCCAAGATTCTGCGCTCAAACTTGGCGTCATCAAACTACCCCTTTGTTTTGAATAGGCGACCTCTAGTGGACAGAAAAGTTACATAGTGCAGCTTTAAAGGAAGGTACATCGTTCCCCAGGACACACTTTTTTTTTTTGCTATTGTAATGAACTACTACTAAGTGCTGTTTTGACTGTCTTGGTATTATATGGCTAGATAACAGCCTAGATACAACCACTAGCCTGTGGCTTCTGTGTGGAAACAAGAGCCTTGAATCTTCTGATCTGATGACATAGCTTAGGATCTCCTGTATAGTTTTATTGATTCCGAGTAACAAGATAATAAGAGGGAAGATGACATGGGAAGCTTCTGTACAGTACGTCACCTGAGTGGTCTGTATGATAGTGAGGTCATTCATGCAGGACACTCCAGGTCCCATGGCGGCTCTCAGTCCCGCTGTGCCAAACTCCATACGGGCCCCGAAACACTTCTGCAGCTCTGACATGGCTTTATCTTTAACCATAGACCGCACAGCAGCAGCCGTCTTTGGATTCTGCAAACACACACAAAAAAATTATATATATATTATAAATATTATATATTAATAAATCCTTTTTAAATAATGTGCACTCATGAAACCGTACCAGTAAGACTGGGAATATGTATTAAAGCAGCACCAGGTAGGTTTTGCTCTCGGGGTCCCCCTACAGTTGGGAAACAGTATTGTCCTCTACTACTGTCGTAAACTGTCATCCTACATCAGTGGATGCATCGCACGTGCATTTGTTGACATGACAACTATGATAGCCCTGAACACTGCAGGAGTTCACATGCAGGTGTTCTGCTTGCGTCGCGTGTGAAATGTCTTCATCCCAGGTACAGTGGCATATGTTTCAGCATGTCATATGAATATAATTTCATGGGTTTTATTTTTTTTCAAGCGCCAAATGATCGCGATGCTCACGTTTACAAGCCAGTGTCATTATAGTAGCCTAGTCTATTGGTTAGCGTTTTACAGAATCTATATGATAATGTTTGAGTGGTAGGTAGGTAAAACCTTTGCTTTCTTATTTTTCTGTGCTGCTTAGGCCATGACTATAACATTCGGCAAACAAACGAAAGTTGGGTTTGCACGTCCGAATTTAAGGAAGTGGGGGTGGTGGTGGTGGAAGTGACGAATATGCCATAAAGCAGTCGAATTTTGTAGTTCTTTTTGTTCTCGGGATACTACCCGAAACCCGAAGTTTAAAAGTACGATTAAAACCGATACAGACCCCGTCAGGCTATGGCAGACGTGTCATTCAACCTATTGTAAGTCGATGTATCATCACAAGAGTCTTGAAAATATATTATAAAGGTTGAAAAGTTACCTAGTGCTGCTTTAAGAAAGTAAATTGAAAAGTCAATTTTGGTTTGATGCTGACATTGCATATTATCTAGAAGTGACAATAAATAAAGTTAAAAAAAGAGGAGAGGGGGAAAGAAAGGAGCTTCTATGTCTCTAGGCAATTTGTGTTTGTGTGTGTGTGTACACCTCTCCTCTCCACCATGTGAGGGACAATACGCTTTAACGCTCACATGGGCTCACTTATTTTTTCTTAAGTGAGACCATGTGAGGATGCAAAGTGAAGGGCTGTGATCCATTCCTGACTGCAAAGACACATATGATGATGACCTCTCTGAGCAGCACACAGGACAATACAATCTTTTTCGTGACTACACAGCCAATATAATTGGTATATAATCATACATATTATAGATTCAAAAAGCTCTATTACATTTTTGCACTGAAAAAGAGGTTGCAATCTGAATATCCAATTTTACCTAATCAACGACCATAAACCTCTGTGTAAAACAATTAACTACAATTCATGTGACCCAGTTAAGCACACGACTCCAATTACTGTAATGACATTAAACTGCATTTATAGAGACAGCGATTTACATTCTATTAAATATCAGGACAAATTAAAAGTATTTCCCTCACAAGCAACACATTAATATGATGTGTGCACTTCACATTAGTTAAGCATACAGGATTAGTGCAGTAGAGAATACTCTGACCTTTTCAGTGCAACTGAACAATCTAGAAAAAGGTTTGTGCTTGTTTGTCAGTTTTTTTGTTTTTGAAGCATAGTGCTTGTTCACTTTCAGTTCAGGCCGGTCATGGGTGTGTGTACCAAATGAATCAGACACATTTGCCCATTAAAAACATTCCTGATGAGAAATTACAGATTAGATCTTTATTATCTCAAAATGTTTCTCTTGAGATTAAATGGAGTCTTATTCTTGAATCTCTTGATTCTCAGATTTTTCTCCTGAGAAATAGACCACAAGGATCTCATGTGTATCAGTGTTAGAACAATCTGTGAACTGCTCAGATTTGCAATCAAAAGAATGAGATTTCAGTAAGAATTTAATTAAAATCTATACCAACATCTTTTTTAAAGAAATAATACTTTTATTCAGCAAGGATGCATTAAATTGATCAAACGTGACAGTAAAGGCATTTTAATGTTACAAAATATTTCTATATGGTCTTTTGTACTTTCTATTCATCAAAGAAATGTATCACGGTTTTCACAAAAATATTAAGCAGAACAACTGTTTTCAGCATTGATAAGAAAAGTTTCTTGACCACCAAATCAGCATAT
The DNA here is from genome assembly GCF_949357685.1 of Gobio gobio. Classification (NCBI taxonomy): domain Eukaryota; kingdom Metazoa; phylum Chordata; class Actinopteri; order Cypriniformes; family Gobionidae; genus Gobio; species Gobio gobio. The sequence continues at coordinate 22,095,873 of NC_137099.1, forward strand.
TAGAATGATTTCTGAAGGATCAAGTGACACTGAAGACTGGAGTAATGATGCTACCAATTCAGCTTTACCATCACATGAATAAATTACTTTTTAAAATAAATTCCTAGTTATTTTGATCAAATTCATGCTTGGTGACAATAAGAGATTTTTCTAATTTACCAAACTTTTGAACAGTGTAATGCATATTCATTTTATAGCTGTTTAACTCTATACTCTAATTTGTCAGTTTTATTTTCTCCAAACTAATTTTAGGTGAAACTTCTTGTATTTTAATAGAATCCGTATAAATGTCATAACAATAAGAAACTAGCCGAATCCCAATTCAGATGCCAGCATGTTGAGTAATCCAGTTAGCAAGAGAAAGAGCACTTCCTGTAAAAAAACAGGTTTACAACTGAAAAGTGGCACACTCTCAGTTAGTGGATAACTAACGTTACTTTAGTGAATCATCATAACATTATAAAGCAATAGCAGGATGTTCCTCTGTTTCGCAGCTGAGCTGTTAGGCAATAGCCACTCAAGAGCAACATGCCACTGAAACTGGATTTTGCCATCATGCTACTGAACTTCAGTTTCGACACTAAAGATCTCACATATTTAAAGCTACATAGCAGCATGTGTTTAGTCTTACCTTGTCATACTGTAACCACTGTGTGACAGCCTGGTCCAGACGACTGTCTCCTGTGCTGTCCAGGCCGTTCTCCATGTTGATCACCTTCGGTACTAAACTGTAATTCAAACAAGTAAGAGATTCTGCTCTTCTGCTCTATTACACGAGCATATGAATGTTGACGGTCGCTCTGGAAGAATTTAACGATAGCGCGACCAGTGACTGACTGTTGCTGTTGGATTATAAATAATGTAGTATCCGTATTGCTGAGAGAATGAAACGAAGTGGGCGGGGATTTATCAAGGGGGCGGGACACGTAATCCGCCCATGTCATTGCGTAACAGCTCATTGGTGGAGCACTCTTTGTTATCAGCCTGTCCCCCAGGAAAAACTTCAGTGACCTGTTCCATATTTGTAATTCCTTGTAAGAACAATAATAATTGGTATCATTAGTATAATTTGCAAATGATAAATACATATAGGCTATATGGATGTATGTTGCAATGTCGAAGATAGTTCTGTGTTCCACATTTAAGGGTGAAATATGAATAAAACCTACATATGTGTAAAACATATGTGTATTGAAAGTCAACGTAGAGGCTCGCTCATGTTATTATCCAGTACTTTCAACATGAGGATACTAAACTGTTCCCGTAGATATTATTTCATACAACAGAGGGCTCCAACTACCATTAGTGACACAAACACTGAAGTCTTTACAATGTGAGAAAATTATATATATCATTTAATTGCACTTATTGCACCTTTAAGACTAGTTCCAGACTAAAATGCATGTTTGAGCATTTTTAACTGAAAGCAACTTGCTCTGACATATCTTAAAACATGCCATTGTTTTGTCTCAAGATGCACACCAGTAATGTTTTTTTTAAAGACACGTTTATAAGAGCTACTTAAATGTCCTAATTGAACTAAGGCCTAATCCTGGCTTAGTCTAAGCCCTGTCTGTGAAACCGGGCCATTGAAAATGCTTGAAAAACAGATAACCCTTTCCAATAATGGTCTGCAGAGCTTTTGCATTTCACAAAATAAAGTATCCTGAAAAAGAGATGTTTCTTTTTTGCTGAGTTTATAGTATTATAGTTATAATATATAGTTTATATTATAGTTATTTTTTATGTATAAACTTGAAAAAGACATAAATTGTTTGAAACCATCTTTACTGAGTAGAAATCCCAAGAATTTCCCCAGTCCAACTGTTAAAAACTAGTATCAATAAAATAAAATAATCACAATCAATGTATTGATTTCTGACCTGCCTTTAGAATGCTGAATGACACAATAACAATGTCAATTTCAGTAAATGTCAAAATATTCTGTACACTTTTCTGAAATTCTGTATTACCCTCTAACACCCCCTTGTGGTCTCCCAGGGTATGAGGACCTTTACAGATTTATAGAAACCCCTGGCTTAACCTAGAGTTAAAAGTAGCCTTAACTTTAAAATATATTATGTGTATGTTGGAGGTTGTTGATCTGTCCTGTGCCCTGGTTTCCCCTCAGATATAATTGTATTATGTACTTTTGAAGCTTGAACCGCTGTGGTGCATGTAGGCCTATCAGCTTTATCCTGGGGATGGTGCTTTGCTAACTATTTCCCCGGCTGTCAGCTGGACGAGAGCACCTCATGATAATGACGGTGTTGCTGTCGACCATCTTGCAGGTGTCAAACTTGACTTAACAGATGTTCAGTTGTAATTGTGTGGCGTCTACAAAACAGGACCTGTTGAAAATTAAAGAGCAAGACCAAGCACTGAGGACAGCTGTGAGAAAGGCCGAAAAGTACAACACATGCCTAGCTAACTGATGCACATCTCAAGTTGCTGAATGATTCTGTCGGGAAGTGGAGGACAAATGCATTGTCATCACTTAAGCTGCCTGCAACTAAATGCTCAAGAGATGCCATTATCCCTCTGCATTGAAGATCTTTTTCAGAGTTGGAGTAAATAGATCAGGAATGCAAGGAAAGAGATGAAAAAGCATCTTTACAATCAAAAGGACAGTTCACACAGAACAAGTTTATGCATTTAAAAACACGAGATTCAGTGTAAAGGAAGGGGATACGGTGTCTTGAAATTAGAAGTTCTTTAAAGTTCACATTGCAGTCATGTGCAACATGCTGAAGAGGCAACTAGGAAGCAAAAATGTTCAGTGTGAACTGCTGTTGTACCAACTTTTAACCACTGCCAGATTATTATTCCCTGCAGTGGTGCTATACTCAAAATATACGTCGCTACCCATGCATATAATGGTGGTAATTTAAGATTAGGGGGCCGTTCACAGAGAACATGAGATGCTGCACAATAGAATTCAACTGCAGAGGTGCTACGCAGCTGGAACCTGACACTGCCTGTGTCCAAAATTGCATACACTGTCGCTCAGAATATGCATTTTTGACTAAGGACTTTGTGGCCATTTGAAGAAAAAGAAAGATAGGCCTACAACATTTTTTCTTCATGTCATCATTGGACAAATCCTCTCCCTTGGCCTCATGGGATAAAGTGTTCACTGGAATCACACTTTAGAATCTCACCAGAACCAGGTGGTTCCTTTTGCCCATACGGTTTCATGATACGGTGAACTCAGACTACAGGGAAGTGTGCACATTCTGATACAGCCACTGCAGCTTAATGCTATACATCAAATATATTGTGTATATAGAGAAACAATTAAAACGCAGCACAGTAGAGCACAAATTCACATGCTATACTTGGCCAATCAAAGTTATTAAACTCTTATTAAAGATGCAAACAAGGAGTTAACACCCTTGCAAACCTATGAGACATGACAACCTAGGATTGAATTAATACCCCAGCCAGATTAAACGCAGAGTTAAAATGACTAGGTTTGTATTTTTAAAGTGTAAAAAAAAAAAAAAAAAAAAAAAAAAAAAAAAAAAACAAACCAGCAACATTCATTTGAAAAGTTTATTTCACCAAAGTTCATAATAGGGGCAGATAAAACTCATTTTCTTCCAGATGGATTTGGAGTTAGGCATCCTCAGTGAGGAGTTGACTGGCTCTTCACAAACACATGATCATACTGTAGAAGTGATAATGAAAAGACAGGCACTCTTCAGAGTGGTCTACTACAGAAGTTAAAACTGAATATCCCACTCCAGCCTATGGCTGTAGTGACTAGTTGGGAGACCATCTTCTGACTAAAGTGATGTGACTTGTCACCTCACAGAGTCCTCTACATCTTGCCCTTGGTGAAGATCTGAAGTTGATAACTTATGCCTCACATTGTTTCTCCTGTTCAATGGCTGCAGGAGGGGGAAAAAAAAGGGAAAAAAACCCATTGAAGCAAAACATGTATGAGACACAACTAGAAAAGTAGAAAGAATGCTGCCACTAGGAACAAAAATATCAGAAGATACGTGATGCAACTCATACTTACTCTCTTTGGTTGGAAGAGTGTTCTTCTCTTGCGTCTCAGTCTTCTTCAGCTTGGTCTTGTCAAACTGAGAGATCTCAGTGATATTTGGTTTGTCAGCCATTGTTTTACTTCAGTTTTTCTAAGGGGAAATAAATGGGATCATCAGAGGAATTGCAAATAAATGTATAAACTTAAGCCCCCCATAACAAATAAGTGCACTTGCAAGACATAACATGCAACAAAGTAAAATTCCAACCCTCTCACCTTACTACTGCAGCAGAACAACTAACCAAATGTAGGAGATAGAAATCAGGGATTCTGAATTGACCCTTATATTGGATTTCAACAATACAATCTGACTGCTAAATAACCGAGGCTCTGTTTAATTAATGTTGCAGGTGCAACTTGTTGACAATTTTGCTCCTTTGTTTTCATTGGTTAATTGACTAATTGATTGACAGTTTTGTATGTTTTTCCCAAAAATCCCATATCAAAATGTGCCCTGGTTACAATATATCTTGAAATTATACTATAATAACTGTATTTTTTTTTTGTTAGACATGTAAAAAAAAACAAAAAACAATTATAACCATGAAAAAGTATAATTTTATTTATTAAGCTATGATGATGCCACATTATCAAGTAGGTTACAATGATATTTATTGATGTGCTGTCGTAGACCACTGTGTAATTCTGTTCTGCTTGTCTTGAAAAGGAAAAGATCAAAGCATACAGCAAATTTCTGATAAGACATCGATGGCATTGTCACTCAAGCACAGCAGACCTCACATCAGCAAATAAAGTGATGGCATTATCAAGCCAATCAGAGCGCGAGATGCGCGCGGCCGTGTTGTGATACATGTGCGCGACGGAAGCGCGTGCATTTGCACGAATGACTTGAGGCGAGGTTTCTATATTTATAAAATAACAGTTTGACACTTAATGTAGTCATCAGATTGTCTGTTTCACTGGATATTTTATCATCTCTTCACCGAGAGGTCATTCATAGCGGGTAAAACAATTATAATATGATCAATTGCTGCCTATTTGAACGTGATGTGGTGTTTTTGGAGGATGTAACGTTAGGTTAAGCTCTTATTGTTGTCAACGAATGAAGATGCTTCATTATCTTTATAGTCCGAAATAACCTTCCTACTGTATTCAATTATCTTATATCTGTTCTGCATCGCTGAGATGAACGGGCGCGGCTGATTTATCTTTCTGTCATAAACAGTATCACGCCTTGACATGAATTTTCAAGAAAACCAAAATTTCTGCCAAAATGCCATAATTTCTAACCAAAACTGCAGTCACTTGGTATATTAGTCACCGCTGCATTAAAAGAAAAATAATAAACCAAAATGGCAGAAATATTATGAAAGCTCTTTGAATGAAACCCCATATTAATTTAATGATTTTACAGCGACAATAGGCTAAAGTATGGTGTTGTGATGAAGGTCACCATGGTAACTTTTAATCTGTAGGCTGCACTAATAAAAATGTTTACTGGTTTCCACTTCTGTCTAGCAATATGGAATTAAATGTTATACTGGATTTGCTGTTTTTAATTTTAGATTTGGAGTGAATGACCTGGACGAAAAAAAATCCTTATAATAAAATCAACTAGGCATATCTGATGTCTGTAACATACTAACTTAGTCCAGTGGTTGTCAACTAGAGGGCTGGAGCCCATAGGGGGCCTCAGAAAGCTTCCAAAGGGGCTGCATTATTATTTAAAAACATTCACCCCATGAGCCAAATACATTGTTAAGTGTACATGAAGCTGTTTAAAGTTATTTCATTTTTGTATGCTTATTGATCAATTCTAGCATTTATTTTTTGAAGTATGTTCTTGTGTTCTTGTAAAAACTATGTTTACTTGTATTCCAAATCCACTTTGAGAGTATCAGAAACAAAACTAGTCTTTTTATATGCTCACAAGACTGCATTTATTTGATCAAAAACAAAAAAAAACAGCTATATTATGAAATATATTTTTGTGTTCACTCTCACTTTTGATCAATTGAATGCAATGCAGAATAAAAGTATTAACTTATTTTTTTAAACAAACAAGCAAACTTTTAAACAGTAGTGTACATCAGATATACAATTATTTATATATATTTACATTTATTTATTTAGAAAATAAAATGTATGACCTGAGGCAAAAAGGCCTATGCATGATAAAAAACAAAACTAGCAGGGAAGGTGAAATGTGAAAAATAATCTTCAGCTAAATCTTTAAGGCATTTTGTTTATGTATGCATAGTCAGCTTATGTCATATTATATGCTCACAATTCAGCACACAATTTGGTAATACAACTCAAATGTGTGTACTATAAAATGAAGAAGGAATAGCTTTAACCAATTATGCAAAATATTTTATGTGCATCTTATATCTTTTTTATATGCATTATTGTCTTCATAGCTCATGCTATGCAACATACTGTTAATTGTTACTTTTATGTTGGAAAAATAGTTGTTTTGTCAATTGTTGATGACTTTTTTTTTTTTCTTTTTTCATCAGAAGCACATTGTTTATGCACCAGATGATGTCATATCTGATCTTTATTTTCAACCTCTGATTGGGTATCAACGAGGACCATGGCCTCCTCCGACCAAGACCAGGAGTCACCGCAGAATCAGAACCACTACTTGTGTGGTTCTGTAGCAGCGTTCGCCAACATCACCATCACGTATCCCATACACAAGGCGCTGTTCCGCCAACAGTTGTTCGGAGTGTCGGCGTGGGAAGCTGTGCGGCAGCTCCAGAGGGACGGTTTGCGCACACTGTACCGAGGTATCCTCCCACCGTTACTCCAAAAAAGCAGCACTATTGCAATTATGTTTGGACTCTATGAGGACTTCTCCAGGTTGCTGCGACTAAACGCTCCTCATGCCCCCATCCTGTTAACGGACAGTATTGCAGCAGTCTTGGCTGGAACCGCTGAAGCAGTCTTGACGCCATTCGAGAGGGTCCAAACTTTACTGCAGGATCCACGTCATCATGGTAACTTTCAGAACACTGCACATATTTTCCGTGTTTTGCTTCAGCAACATGGCATCCGAGAACTTTACCGTGGCCTTGTCCCGATCCTACTCAGAAATGGCCCTAGCAGTGTTTTTTTCTTCGGTTTGCGGGGACCGATTAAGGAACTGCTCCCAGAGGCCGAGTCAAAGGCAGGGCATTTGGTTAATGACTTTGTATGTGGGGGGATTCTGGGAGCGGCTCTCGGAGTGGTGTTTTACCCTCTGAATGTCGTTAAGTCTCACGCACAAGTACAGATTGGAGGGGAGTTTCGGTCCTGCAGGGTGATATTGGCGACCGTTTTGAAAGAGAGGGATGGGAAGGTGAGCCGTCTGTTCCGAGGTGTGCATTTGAACTTCCAGAGATCTGTTTTCTCATGGGGAATCATAAATGCTGCATATGAACTATTACTGAAAATGCTCTGATTGAGATCAGAAAGAGCAAAGGGGGAATTAAACACCATCCAAGAAGGAGAAAGGAGTGAAAATTAGTCTTCCTTACTCAATTTCTGCTGCTAAAAACATGTTTTTTCGATTAATCGTTTTTTTTAATGTGGTCGATTCAAAATCGGTTCCCAAAGGCCACGAATATTTTTTTTTTTCCATATTTATTTCCACAAACATTGAACATAAGATTAACGTAAATCGAATTACTAGTCTTCTCCACTAGATGTCACCCTCTTATTTGCCTTGCACGATGTTACAAAGGAGCGAGAGGCGCGCCTGTCATTCATTCATTCATTCATTCATTCATTCATTCATTCATTCATTCATTCATTCAGTGCTTAAATGGCACTTCAGGGGTGTTGTCGAAGTTTGTAATACTGAGGTCAAATGCTGTAGTAATACTTCAAATCTGCGGAACCATTTGATGAGACATCACCCAGACGTTGCAACACCCCCACAGCCGAGCACACATCCGCTTAAAATAGATCACATACATGCGAATGCTTGCCTTGCATTATGATCATTGTATTAAACTTGAGCGTTCACTTAAGCACGTACGTTAGCCATTATAGACATATTCAAATAAACTGAGTCAATAGACAGCGCAGGACCAATAATTCAAACCTAATAGCTTATATTATGAACAGATTTCACGTTAAGGTATTGTTGTTTGTTACCACGGCAACTACTTGTGTCCAGGTATGAACGCGCTTTAGGGCTGTGCGATATTGAAGAAAAATGCGATATGCGATATCCTTGTTAAATAATGCGATATTCGATATGCGATACAATATTACTTTAAGTGTGTAAAATCTTATTTCCCCAACTGATATCTTTCACTTAAAGCATAACCGACTGTGTTTACATGAATACTCATCAAGATATAACTGTGTGTGTTTTTGACAGTTTGAGTGTGTAACAAGACACGAAAAAAAGAATGGCTTGTGCGCACGTTTCGGTCTGTGTGTCAGACAGCAGACAGCACGAGACTGCAAGGAGTTGTTTTTTGCAAGTTATTGCATTTAAAGGGTTAGTTCAACCAAAAATGAAAATTCTGTCATCATTTACTCATCCTCAAGTTGTTCCAAACCTGTAGACATTGCTTTGTTCTTCTGAACACAAAAGAAGATATTTTGAAGAATGTTTGTAACAAAGCAGATAGAGCAACCATTGACTACCATAGTAGGGAAAAAAATACTATGGTAGTCAATGGTTGCTCTATCTGCTTTGTTACAAACATTCTTCCAAATATCTTCTTTTGTGTTCAGCAGAAGAAAGAAACTCATACAGGTTTGGAACATCATGAGGGTGAGTAAATGATGACAGAATTTTCATTTTTGGGTGAACTATCCCTTTAATAACTCTTTTTAACGTCAAGCAAGTCACATAAGTAACAGTCATGTGCTCAGTCTATTCTCTGCTATATGCATCAACCTAAAACGTACACTTTTCACAATGATGAACCTATTAAAATCATTCAGATATTGCGTGCCCTTGCGATATGCATATTGCGATATGCATATTGCGATATGTAGCCTACATTTGCGATATTTCGATAATTTCGATATATTGCGCAGCCCTTGTGTATGAAAAGTAACTGCACACATGACAGGCTGCAAAATCCCAAGAAAAGCTTGTCCTTTACTGAAAATTGCTGAAAATCATCCAATATCCTTTTTATGTTTTAGAAAAAAATATATAAAAATATCCATAAAAACTAAATTGTATAAAATACATCTCAGATAAAAAAAATTTGAATAAAGTTGCATCAGAATTGTATTGTATTTAACATAATTGTATGCATTTGAAATATAGAGATGGGCTCTGTTTTAATGTACCCAAGTGTACCTAAAATAAAAAGAGTTTAATATATAGGTTTGTGGCTCTTAATTTATTTTGAATTACCCACTTGTAAACTTATGTTCACTGTTCTTTTTTATAAATATTATTTGTATTAAATTTATATTCATTGAGTTGAATCAAGAGTCGAAATCGAATCGATTTGGAACATCTGAATCGATACCCAGCCCTGCAATAGACAAAAAGTTAAAGTAAAAGGATAGTTCCCCCAAGAAATTAAAATTCTGTTTTCATTTATTCATCCTCATGTCCTTCCAAATCTGTATGAATCTACGGCTAACTGAAAGGGAAATGTTTAATTTGATCATTTTTAGCAATATATCATTTTTAATCAAAAGGAAAACACGTTTTCTAAAATGTGTGATACACTACTGTTCAAAAGTTGGGGTTGGCATGATTTTTTTTATGTTTAGTAAAAGAAGTCTCTTAAGCTCACCAAGGCTGCATTTATATGACCAAAAATACAAGAAAAACATTAATATTGTGAAAAATAAAATGTATTTGTTAAGCTGACTTTTCAGCATTAATACTCCAGTCTTCAGTATCACATGATCCTTCAGAAATCATTCTAATATGCTGTTAAATATTTTTTTGGAAACCATGATACGTTTTTTTCAGGATTCTTTGGTAAGAACTAAACAAATATTTAATTACTACATTAGTAATTTCTCGCTAGAAATTATGTCAGAAGTGGAAAATGTTGGTAAAAACGTACATTTACACACGAACTGACCAGCAAATGCAACTTTCAGACACCATCTTTTTGTTCCAGCTCTACTGTCACAGAATGGAAAGCACAGGATTGTGGGATATCAAAGGCAACGAAGGATACAAATATGATGCCTTCAAAAATCGATCAAATGAATGTACCTCAAGAGCCAGGAAGTGAAGCTAACATTGGATTCAGAGGTGCCTTGACGCCTTGAAATGTGTCCTCCGAAGGCAGCATTTTCCAGGTTTCGAACGCAGCCATTGTTGACCTCAACTCAGATTCTCCTGTGATACGTTCCCAGCATTCTGACTGTACTGTGGTCTTTTAACCACAAAGTATTCAAATCTCTAAGTATGTCATTACTAGGGTGGGAATGTGCACAGTTTAAACTGCTACCATTTTTTGGCCGCCAGCTTTAAATATAGTTTTGCAGAATTAGCTTTGGTGCCGCCAAGTGCTGTAGACTCGTCACCATATGACGACTTGGGTTCCAGTCCAAGCATTGATCAGTCATCTGGAAACCAATAAACACGCGAGTCAGTTTGGTGTTTGTGGTCACTGTAGCTTTCATATGGTAACAGAATCATCCCATCTGAGCCAGAATTCTTCATGCTTTTAGTGCCCATTGAAGCTATAACAGATTATTTCAATGACATAAGCAATGATTTGGCCATGTTCGGTTTGTGTTTCTCATGCACTAAAAGCTTCTTTGAATCACTCCCAAATATATTTGGATTTTAAGAAGGTGAGACCACAGATCTCAGTTGATAATGGCAAAGTGCCATGGTGCACTTTGGATGAAATTGGTTGTCTCTGTAAATGCAATTCGGTGCAGTTTTGTGCACCTCTCAGATTTCACACACTGTTGTCAATCTGGCACCAGTTCTGAACAGCAGTGTGAATGGTTTGGTTTAGTAAAGGGGCGGTTACAGTAGATTTTGTGTTCTATTCAGTTCCATTTACAGTAGTACTGTTAAAGAGTTTGGGGTTGTTGCAATATTTTTGAAAGAAGTCTCATATTCTCACAAAAGCTGCATTTATTTGATCACAAACACAGTAAAAACAGCACTTTTGTGAAATATTATTACAGTAGCCTACTATTTAAAATGCTGTATGATTACTTAAAAAAAGAAAAGAAAAAAATTCCCCATGAGCCAAATACATTATGTTTACAAAGTTTTGTTTTTGTTTTTGTATGCTAATTGATAAATTATATAATACGTTCTTGAAGTATGTTTACTTACATTCCAAATCCACTTTGAGAGTATCAGAAACAGCTGCATTTATTTGATCAAAAACACAATAAAAACAGCAATATTATGAAATATATTTGTTTGTGTTCACTGTCACTTTTGATGAATTTAATGTAATTTCTTTTTTTAAGCAAACTATTAAACAGTAGTGTATTTCAGATGTAAAATAATTGACATATATTTTATATTACTTTATTGAGAAAATAAAATGTGTGACCTGAGGCAAAAAGGCCCATGCAGGATAAAAAGCATACTATATGCATTTGAAATGCAAACTCCTGCAATCACTTACTTATGACCCTAACTTTCAGCCAGGAGAAGATGTCATCAGGTGGCATCCATCATTGGTGGGTCGGCAGTGATGTCCAGTCACTGCCCATCTTCTCCTGGCTTCCAGCTCAACTCTTCTTGCCTATTCCAAAGCCAACAAGGGGCTCTTTCTGCCTACACGTTGCAATCTTCATCTCCCTATCTGCTATTCCTAAAGCTTTGAGCATCTTCCACAAAGATTGTGCAGGGAAACCCCTGCAACCAACCTCAATTGGAAATAGCCAGGCCTTCCTACCTTTGTTCCTGCATTATTGGACCTGGTCCTGGTACTTGTTTGCTTTCCTTTCTGAGGCCTCCTCACATCCATCTTCCCATGGGACTGTCAACTCAATCGTAATGATCCTCCTTCCCACCTCAGACCAGATGGCCACGTCTGGCCTTAGGGATGTTTGGACAACCTGGGGGAAAACATAGTTTCCTTCCCAGGTCCACACTCATCTCCCTTGATTGTTCTTCCTGCATAAGGCTCTTTTTGGTCTTTTTGGAGGAGTGTGGTATCTCTCCCTCCCTGATGACCTGATAGATGGCACTGGACTCTTATAGGACTGGTGCTTTTTCCATCTCTCCTTGGAGGACATTATCCTGATTCCATTTGTATCTTCCCTGGCTAAGTGCAGTTTTACATCCTGCCAGTATATGCGCCAATATGCCTTTTCCTCCACATAGCACACTCTGTCCTCCCTCATTCCCCACCGGCACAAGTTTACTGGTGATGGAAGAGTATATAGCGATTAGAGCAGGTAGGAGATGTGAACGGGCTCCAGTCTCCAAAGTTCAGGCTACATGATCTTCCGCTTTGGCAGGTCCCACTTTGTCCAGACTCCACGGCCTAAGCCCTTCGCCCTTCATCCTCCAGGTGCAAACTTCTTGACCTCCTTGGTTTGAACTTCTTTTTTGCCCATGCTGCCATCACCAGGTTCCTTTAGGATCCATCTAGCTTGTACATGGTTTGAAGTTGTTAAAGTTAGGTCATCCATTAAAGCCTCTTACTGGAGGTTGACGAATGCCGGGCTCCATTACCGGCCTTCCCTGGTGCTGCATTCCCATTGTTGTGTTAATAAGATCATGGGGGATTGATCCATACGCATTAGCCAAAATCAAGCCAGACTACTGTAAAAGGACACCCGTATGTTCCAAACACCAGAGAAGTCTGGGCTGCCACCCTTCTGAATTAATGTATCAACATACTTCACCATGTAGGTAGTCATCTTTCGCCAAGACAGAGAAAATAAATCTTTTCCTTCAACACTCAAGAGAGAAATGTTTCTCAGAAGAGTCCGCTTCCTTTGGTATAAGGCATTCCTCAACTCTTTTCCAGAACAACGGGATAATGCCTTGTGCCCATATCTGATGCAATAGTTTCTATAACCTGCAGAACATTGGACATCTCTTGTATACTTTATAAGGTATACATCTTGGTTCTAGATGCTGATCAGACGTTATGTACATTTTCCTGTACTTCTTTCCATTTTAGTTCACTAATGTCAAACACTTTTAGTTCTTGGTGACCTTTTGGGTGTGTGCACAATGCATGGCCCCTAAAAGTGTCACCGTGACGCTATTTCCTTTGGGCTGGTCAACCTGCTGGATCTTGCTTGAATATCTTGGTGAATATACTGTATGTGTCCTTCATAAGGCTCGCTTGTGCTCCTTCTCCTTTCTCAATCTCCGAAACCTTTCTACCTATCTCCGGTTACTCAGGATAATATTTTTGTGATCGATACCGTTAGGCTATAAACATTTTACCGTCACTTTTGATCAAAATAATGCATTGTTGCTGAATAAAAGTATTAATTTTAGTCAAAAAAAAACTCACTGACCCAAACATTTGACCCATATGCAAATGTGGGAGAATGAATACACAAGCTTTCCTGCATACTATGAAGTTGAACTCTGACCTGCAAATTCATATAGTAAAAAGTCGTTTGAGCGACAGAGGACCAAAATATCGGTTTAACCTCACAAACTAAACATCAACATTAAGGAAAATGAGTATAAAGTTTAAAATTCTAAAAACACTTCTTGAGCACTTAGACTATTCATCTTCAGTTAAGAAAATATATCTGATATAAAAAGAGAATGTGAGAGTAAAGTATTTAATCTTGAACTTGGCAACATTTCAGCTCAAAACACTGTATAAAACAACTGCATGTGAACTGCGAGATGAAATCTTTATAAACATTAATATTTACCTCTTTTATGCTTAGGAGATTAAATACAGTGAACATTATGGCAACTATCCCTTTAAATCAAGTTAATTTTTAGTTATTCATGTCTAAGTAAATCAAACGTTGTTCATGTGTCAGTTTACAATTGTTGATAATATTATTTTACTCACGTTTACAATTGAACATGTTTTAAGCCTTTTCCCAATTATTATCTCCTGACCTCAGTTTGTTCATGCCTGATATTATCATCTTAAGCTATTCTAAATGTACTGTAGATCTGTTTAATGCAAATATTTGTGGGTGTGTGATGTTAAGTGTGAAGCAAAGACTTTGTATTGGTTTTTGTGTTTTTTTATTTAAGAAAAAACTTCATATATTGAATGAAATGCGAAGGCCTACTTATTCTGATCATCCAATGTTATTCTGTAATTAAGATGTTTTGCATTTTAAATAATGTCACCCTTGTTGTAACTGTTTATTGATATGCTCAAAGAGAGAAAAGAGGTTTATAATGCCCTTCCGTCACATAAAAGTACATACATTTTTGCATGCTGCATCATTTCTTCAGAATTTACATATGGCCTACATTAAATAACTAGCCTACAGCAAGTAAACACATGCTTATTAGTTTAAAGACAATTCTATTTATTTTTACTCTAGTCAGTACTATGTGTACCAGACATTTACAGCATCTTCGTTATATTAATTATTCTTGTCTGGCTTTCTCTGGGCTGTTTGCATTTGCAGTGCTGAAATAACCCTTGTTTTGATGGAGAGTGCACAAACAATAGTTTCCAACAGGGGGCGACGATAGCGTGTCTGAACTGGTCTGAACCATAGGTCTGAACTCAGAAACAGTTCCTACGGTTCCTACACACACGATGAGCTGGAAGGTAAGTTAAAAGATTTTTTCAAAGATGAAAAGTGTGTCATTCTTTCATAGCTTAATATGCAGCGATGATAGCTAGTCATTTTTATGTTGATTTGCCTAAAAACTTATAAACACTGTTATTTTTGTGGCGCTGTGAAAACATTGCTTGTTTCATTTGGAACCATTGGTGCATTCAAGCCATGTCGTAGCTAGTTACCGTAAGTACGAGATTTCAACTTGTAAAAAGCGTTAAGCTCGTAATTGCAACTTGTAAACTAGGAATTCTATAAGAACTCCTACTTGTATCACGTGACCGCTGTACCACTTGACTGCTGCAGATAAATGTAGGCACTGTGTTGCCAAAGAAACGCAATATCCAGTCTGACCACAATACATCTTTTTTTTAACCATAACGTTACCCATCTTCTGTAGTTGATAACTGCAATGTCTGCTATTGAATATATCGTTATATTGACATAGTTTAAGGCCTTGTTCAATCTACTGCAATGACAGCATTTTGATACTAATGATTTGTACTTTACTTTGTCATCAGACTCTAAAATAACCAGCAGGAATATCACATTGCCCATTGTTATGTTACCGTCCTCACACATAGACCCACACTCCCCTTTATCACAGTATCGATGAGATTTTCAGATCAAACAAAAACATCCACATGTTCACATTGCAAGGTTGAAAATACCCACACGCCTTTGTGTTTGATGATCTCACAATAAATTGTTTGAAGTGCACAGTTCTCTCATGCAGTGTGGTCTGCAGAGCTGCTGTCTCTGTAAAGATGAATGGACTGCTTCATCACTCTCTGATAGCATTAGCTATTAGCCCTGGCTTTGATTAGTACAATGACATTAGCCTCCTACATCCACATTGTCACCGATACGAGTGGGTGAGTGTGAACCCTCCATCACAGAAGCACAAACCAAGACTTATGAAGTGCTTCAGGGTGCTTATTAACACATTTTTGAATGCAAGACAATAAAAGTTGGTTAGGACTTTAATTGAGCACAATGCTATTGCTATTAATAGCAAACGAAATGAGAATAATGAAGAACAGTGTTCACAATGAAGAATAAAATTAATAAAAAATGTTTCATTTATGCATATTATGAATGCATTATTCTGCCTCCACTCCAACAATGCATACGGTATATGAGTCATTCAATTTAGGGTACATTTAATTTCCGTTGTTGATATTATTATATATATATTTTTTTTTTTCAAACTATTTTCTTGAGAACATTTATTTTATCCACTAAGGGAAATCATAATCTCACAAATATTTTGTGCACCTTACGTTTCAGTTTCCTTGAAATTGCCTTGCTGTCTCTTAAAATGACAGTTTTTGCAGTGTCCCAATTGAGTGGGTCTTCAAAATGACTTTCTTTCTTCTGCGGAACTCAAAATAAGATATTTTGAAGAATGTTGATAACAAAACTGTTTTGGTTCCCATTGACTTCCATTGTATTTTTTTGTCAGTACAGTGGAAGTCAAGGGGAAAACGTGACTTTTCGGTTACCAACATTCTTGAAAATATCTTATTTTACATTCCACATCAGAAAGAAAGTCAGAAATGTTTGGAACTCCATGAGTAAATGATGACATAATTTTCATTTTTGGGTGGACTATCCCTTTAAAGATAATTTTGGTCATTTTAATGTTATGCAAAAAGGCAGATTTGTAATAAAAATCACATGTATATCTGCAAAAATATGAATCTTAAAAAACAATCGTGTATATATGGCAAATGGATGAAAGAACATTAAATACGTTACATGAATTGCATCTCTTAAATGTCTGTAAAATAATGTATTTTGTCTTGATGTGAAATGCACCCCAGTTATAGAATGCGCCATATGGATATTAGCGACAGTAATGTAACATGGGCGATCCCTGCTCTTCGCCATGCACATATCAAATGAGCCTTCAGAGGGTGTGTTGGGCATCTAACAACCTCCACATCTCTGAAGCCCATAGGAATGAAGGCATCTCTCTCTTTCTTCATCAATCAGTTCTTCTACTGTGTCTGCAGCCCCTTTTTTGTATCTCCGCCCCTTCTCTCTTTCTCTCTCTCACTTTCTCTCCCAATTGATGGATTTGCGGTGTAGTTAAAACACATGCAAATGAGACAGCTGGCATCACACAAACCATGTGACCTGTCAAGGTGGGGGTGGGTTCAAAGACACGCTGCAGCAGGGAACCCTCTTTACACACATGCACACACCCTCCCTCCCTCGCTCGCTCCCTGGAATAATCCCTCCACCTCCTCCATGCCACCTTTTTGTGCTTTCATTTTTTTCTCTGTCTTAATCTGAAAGGGAAAAAAGGAGTGGTAATGATAACCAAACTAAGTCTGGGAGCTTCACCTGATTTATGTTCTTCCTTAGTGCAAATGTTTGCTCATGCATGAAGCTAATCACATATGTGCACTTGAAAGTGGCCATGCTCACACATGCACATATGCCTGCACAAACAGGCCCTGTGTGTGTGTGTGCATGTGAGAGTTTGACAGGATCAACAGCAGGTATCCAGCAGTAGGTCTGCTACAGAAAGGCTGCCAGCTCACACACACACACGCACACTCACAGACACATTCCAGCAGACTGCCCTGGCCTTGTGAAAACAGCCTTTTGCCAAGCTCCTCGCTGTCTCTCTCTCTGGCTCCAGATGATGGGTGTTTTTGTAAATCATACTTAGTATGAATGCATGTGGATGCTTATGGAGATGAGCAGGAAATACAATAAAAAATAGTTTTTAAAATTATAATTAATATGAATAATTATTCATTAATAATTCAATATAATAATAACAATTAAATATATTTAAAATTGTTTATATAATTTATCTAACTTTGTCAAATATGCAATTATTAAATTAAATATTATTTAAATAATAAATAATTATTAATTAAATAAATTATGAATTACAATTGTAGACATTACATTTTGAGGTATAAATCTTCAATTATTCAAATCCAATTTTTATCAGAAAAGAACATGATCAATTAAAATATAATAATGATTAAATCATACATTTTTTTTACAGTTTATTTTATGGATTTGAGGATAAGTGAGTTGACAATACGCTAGCAAGCAGCTATATACATATAAAAATAAATATATATGTGTGAACCTGGACCATAAAACCAGTCATAAGGGTCATCAACCAGTATTTTTTTCTTTCTATTGATGTATGGTTTGTTTGGATAGGACGATTTTTGGAATCTGAGGGTGCAAAAAATCGAAATATCGAGAAAATCGCCTTCAAAGCTGTCCAAATGAAGTCCATATTACTAATAATAATACATTTTTTGATATATTTACGGTAGGAAATGCACAAAATTTCTTCATGGAACATGATCTTTACTTAATATCCTAATGATTTTTGGCATAAAAAAACCCATACCTGTGCGAATATACCTGTGCGACTTATGACTGGTTTTGTGTATGTGTGTGTATATATATATATATATATATATATATATATATATATAAACAAATATATTAATAAATAGATAAAATTATATACATATATTTTCTAAAATATGAAATTATAATATTATTTATATTCCAGTTGTAGGCAGTTACAATTTTATTTTTAAAAAAATGTGATCAATACAAACAACAATTATTAAATTATTCATTTTTTAAACATATTGTATGGATTTGAGGATAAGAGACATTAATTATACTTCTGATTTAATGAGTTGACAATACTGGCTCTTCATCTCTTTGAGTGACGCTTCTTTTCAATGAACTAATGAGGGGGAAAAAACAGATAAAATCAAATATGTATTCTTCCTGGATAACAAAAATGATAAAGCCATCTTATATGCGCCATGAGGTTCGGGACGCAAGCTTCTGCTTCTAATTAAAAAGACACAATGATTAATTATTGTCATTTTTGCTTTGTAGATTTGCTGCCTCATGAAAAAATACCCTTTGTTTTATTGCCTCTGATCCTCAAAATCACAGAAAAAAAAAGAACAAACAATAACAGAGCACAAAAAATTACATTGTGTTTCAAGTTAATCAATTAATTAATGGTATACAGAGTCTTGACTGTATTTTAAACCAAAAACACATGATGTTTGTATATGCCAACACTTTTATATGCCAATATATTATGGATTCTAAAGGCCAGGAACTGAGGAAAGACACAACTTCTTGAATAATGTTCAATGAAGTGCCATAACTCTAAAAACATGGCAAGATAATTCTAGAATAAACTCGTAGAAGCTCCGTTCCCTGAGAGAATGCCAACATGGATGGCTGTTAATTTGGTTCTTGCTATTTTAATGAGTTTATGATGAATGGAAAGGACGGGGTTATGTTTTACTCTGTGGTTAGGAGAGATCAACTTGGCAGTATTGTCCAATGGTTTACAGTGTAAAGCAGATACTGTAGATGTGTTGTCATTTGTAGATCTAGATGCTGTGCGTTTCTCAAGATTGCAAGATCTCTCTTAAGAAGTAGCTGTGTTAAAGGTCCGAGCAACTGGTTTTCGGCTACCTGCACAAAGAAACAACATAGTTGATTCATTTTTATTATATGATATATGATATGATATGATATATGACATTACATTACATTATATTATATTATATTATATTATATTATATTATATTATATTATATTATATTATATTATATTATATTATATTATATTATATTATATTATATTATAATAAATACAGTCATTTGCGCTCACCTCTGGGTCCAAAATCTCTCATGTAGCAGTTAGTGCAGTATGGCTTATCATCATACTGCATAGAGATTTAAAAAAAACTGTGAAAATCTGAATATAGTACTCTTTCCGTCAACTACTTCTTTACTGCGGTTTGCATATTATAACACATGTAACACCTCAATGCATGTTATTATCAGTCTACAGTGTTTGGTATTATTTATGCATGAAAAGACACCATATGATAAAGTGAATATATATGTATACCTCTGCATGCTGACCAGGTGTTAGCTGTCTTTTACACTTGTGACACTTCAAACATAATGGGTGATAATCCCGTCCCAATGACCTCTTCTTCTCACCTGCATGAATCAAAGGTCAAAGGTTAATCAATCAGCCGGGTGCTTTTACTGAAGCTGGATTTATGCTGTCTTCACGTGCTATCGGAATTATCGTAAATACTAGTTTCCTAGTTAAAAAATTAGGCATGAATGCCCTCTCCAGTCAAACTTTAAATGCGACAAGCTCGTAATCACTTCAGACGTCGAAAGTAGGACATTTCCGATAGCACGAAGGCAGCATAAGTTTAGTAAGAGTCAAGGGGAGCTGTTGGGATAAATGTGTGCAGTGGTTTGGGAATTAAACCAAAATAAAACATGTCAACCTAATAAATTAGTAAATTAGAACCAGTGTTATTTTAGTACTATTCATATACTATTGAATAGTATTGATTAAGATTTTGAATTAGTTTATATTTTTATATATTCAGTTAGAGTAATTTTATTATGTGCTTTTGTCATTTTTATTACTTTATTTAACCTATTAAACTTTATTTTTAGTAATCCGTTTAGTTCTTCAACTTAAACTTTACATTTATGTTTTTTTCATCTAATATTTGTTTTATTTTTTCAACCAGGGTTTTTAATAGTTTTAGATTTGAAAATGTTTTTACGGTCATACCGACATATATGAACCCAATAATGTATATTCAGTCTTATCATATTTTAATTTCCTCTTTCAATCTCTTTTTATAACTTTAAAATTGATAACATTTACTTCCTTAATGCATTTTCCTGGTCTTATTACGTGGCTCGTGTTGGTGCATGTGGTTCGAAAGAAAAAATTGTTTGTGTTTGTAATTTTGAGTCAAATTATTCTTGCTCATCCTTTGAAACAACTCAAAGAAGAAGAATTTGGACTTGTCCTAATAGTTTGTTTGGTTATAAAGTTATTTATAAACTTGACGTCTATTGAAAAGTGCATATTATAAATACATCTTTCTTTTTTTACATACTGTAGGATGTCAAAATGATTCTCTGCTGTAAATAATAATAATAATTCTGTTAGTTTTAACCTGACACTCCAGTTACAAAGGTGGTTATTCAGAGTGTGAATCTTAGATTCCACTTCCATCTTGGATTGATTTCTCATTCATTTTGGATTGCATTCACATTCTCAGTTGGGTTGGATATATTACCCTTTCATTACCCTTTCATGTGGGCCTAGCACGAGCCCTCCTACTGAAACCCTGACCTTAAGCACATGAAACCTCTAGGTTGAACCAGGATCAGATTGAAAGTGAACATCTTGGTCAGCTTTTCTCTTCCTGGCAGAATCAACACATGCCTGCAGTCAACCTCAATAACTGAAGGAGCTTTTTCTTCGGTCTTGATGCTGAAAGCTGACTGGCTGAAAGCTTTTACTGTCCAAATTCTCCTCTTTCTTCAAGTGTCCATAGGTTTCTGCATTGCTGTTTGCCAATTTAAACAGTTAAGCCTGTCTCGCTCTGGCCTATTCCACTTCCTGCCACAGGCAGACACTTCCTGTGCGTCATGTCGTGAGGCACTGATGGCGGTTAGGCTGCAGGCTGATTAACTCTACAAAAATGCATGTACAGATAAGGCTTACACGCACTTAGTTCCACAACAACTAGTTTCATCGAGCATAAAGGCAGAACCTAAAGCTACTTTCAGCTTAACATTTAGCATGCTCTGCGATGGCCTTTTTCCGATGCTCTACCGTTAATATTTAAAACGTTATCGCACAACTAGACATGAGCAACCACAACTTGGGCACAATATAATCCATAAACTATTGAATTCCTCAACAGCAAGTCAAAATAATGAGCACACAGAAGCACAAAACAGAAGCTGATTACAGCTGACACATTACATGCAGCATCTCAATGCTTTATATTGACGTTCATCACTGTCGATGAGTACATAATACCTCAAAATCATCTTAAGCAGTATGTTTTAAGCATGTTAAAGATGGATCCCTCCAACCCCAGATGCCACTCACCAAAATAAACAGGTTTCCCACATATAGGACAGAAGCTCACCATGGTTGTAGCGGATCTCTAATAGTTTTGATGCACAAGATGTTTGAGATGCAGGAAATGTGTGAGCGTCTCAACTGTGACAGCCTCTCGGTGCAGCAAAGGATGTGGCAAGAGGTGCCGTGACAGGAAGCAAGAAATGATTTCAAAAGAAAATATGCTCAACAATGCAAACAGTCAGAAGACAGAGAGGAAAATGTTGGTCAGAAGTGTCTGTGGGTGCTGTGATATGATGAGTCTGTCGGAGCAGGGTTGGACTTAAGTCAGTCTTGCTGTTTTAAAAAGGCTTCATTCACACTTCTGCTGTGGTCAGTCGTTGAGGTTTGAAATCAAAGATGATGTCGAGGGCCGTGTGAGGTCATCAGACTTGTCGGAGTCTGTTTATGAAATGAAAGCTTGTGGGTTGTTTGCTGGATGCGAGTCAACGAAAAAAAAACAGAGAGAGAGATTGAGAGGGACAGAGAGAACGAGAGAGACACAGATGTCAGCCGCTCAGATTTCATGTGTTGTCATGGTCGCCGCTTCTCAACCCCTCGATCTGTCCGCTCTCGCTTTTTCATCCTCTTTCTCTCCATCCGAGAGATTAAAAAGCTCCAGTGTGGGAGAACGGGAGTTTAGGAGAAACCCAAAACTGCTGCCGAGCACACACACTCACACAGAGCGATGACATCACCGAAAGGCGCTTGATTGGATGAGCACAGAAAGCCGTGAGAAGGAGAATCATTGATGCCGAGACTGAGAGTGTGTTTTGTGTATGTGTGTGTTGAGATATAAAGGATGAATTAGGAGTCTGGCTCGAGTTGCAATGCACTATTGCCCTCGGTTTAGCATGATTTATACACATACACACAACTCCTCCACAACGCATGCATTGGGTGGGAAAACACATAAGACTTCATTTGAATAGGACAAGCTTTGTTATGGTCTGAACAGTTCAATCTGGAATTCCTGCATATGATTTCTTCTAAATAATAAATGGTACACTAAAAAATGCTGTGTTGTTTCAACCCATGGTTGGGTCAAATGTGGACAAACCCAACAGTTGGGTTGAAATAGCCCAGCATTTTTTAAATGTATTAACTATAGACCCTTTTCACAGACTGTGATGACGCGTTTTAACGGTCATAAATATCGTAAATCCTGCAATGTTTTTTGTATTTTCAATTTTTTTAAAAATATATGTACATTTATAACACTAATACTTTGTATTTTATTACTTTTGCATCAAATTACTATAAAAAAGTTACTGCTGCTGTGAGGGTGTTTAGTAATAGCGTCTATGGGAGTGATGGTAAAAATGAACATATTTCTCTCTTTTCACTTCTGTTATCAATCTCACTCTATTTTTTCCCTCATTTTGAAAGTTGTGAAATCACTATTGTGGCGTTTTTCTTTTGCTATGTGAGCAAATGGGCACACAAAAAATATTTAATGCATCACAGCTATAATAGTTAATTATATTATAATATAATATAATGTGAAAAGTAAAAAATATAAAAATATAATCCGGAAATGTGAAAAGGGTCTATTAACTACGACTTTTGTCTCAATAAACTCCTGTTTATTAACCACTTAAACTCTGCGGACCCTGTACAGGGAATGACATCATGTATCTGACCTCATATGTGGTACCATTTGAAAGCTTAGAATCTCTACTTTCTGGAGATATGCATCACTTTGGCATTTGTTTTACACAAAGTAAGTTATTTACACTAAATTACTCTGGTAGCATTTCCGCCTGGATTTGGCCTACCCAAATTGAAAGCTTCCCATACCCACAGTGCTCTCTAAATACGTTTTGGTGTCATTTTACAGGAAACCCTTTGAAGTTACATAAAACACTGCTAAAAGGGATAAGCATGTAAGTATATGTTGTCTGAGCTGTAATAACCCACCCAAAAAAGATACTGTTTGATTTTTTTGGCTATAAATTCATTTTTGAAAGTGTGTAACTCAGGCCCTGTGTGCTCTAGCACCCTGCAGACAGTTTTGGCTGTTTCCACTACATTCCTAGCCTGACAAGCCAGACCCACATCAAGATGTTGGGTCTGGAAACTCACCATTGGCAGGGCTCAATCCAGAGCAACGAAGAAGGTGAAGCAGAGCTAGTTGATAGATTAAACTTTTGCCGTATCTGGTCGGCAAAACTCAGAACACATCTTCCTTTCTTAAGAATGACTTCTGTGCCATTCTTTGTTCTTTTCTCAAAGAAAAGCTTAACTCCAAATCTTCCAGAGACCACTGTTTGCCAGCTTCTTTGTTTTCAAGGAGCACGCAGAACCACGGCAA
The DNA here is from genome assembly GCF_949357685.1 of Gobio gobio. NCBI lineage: Eukaryota > Metazoa > Chordata > Actinopteri > Cypriniformes > Gobionidae > Gobio > Gobio gobio. The sequence continues at coordinate 22,119,878 of NC_137099.1, forward strand.
CTCTGCTGTCATTATGTTAATCCCGCCCACCGACTCTATAGACGATGTGATTGGCCTGACCAGAGTTTGGTTTTTCCAGCTCGCAAGCCAACGGAGAGTTGCTAGACTACCCTGGCTGCAAATTAGATTTGCTGCCGCTGGTGTGCGTCTAGATTTCTAGGCTACTATGTATACATTCCAGAAAATACTGGAAAAAAGATTTTTGTCTGGATCATGTATGCAAGATTTCTTCAAATGAATCTAAATGGAGGAATATGACCTTTTTTTATGTAATTTCCGTCTTACATAAAACTTCAAAGGTTTCCTTTAAAGCTACACTGTGTGATATTTTCCCCTATCTAGCGGTGAAAAGGTATATAACCATCCAGTGAATATTAGTTTCTGTTCCTCTCAATTCCGATTTCGTTTTAACTCCTACGGTGGCCGATTTAGTCCAAAATTAATATGGCTTCCAGTTCGACCTCGTCCACATTCGACACGGTGCCATCGAGTGTTAAAACGCGAAAGGGCGTAGCTTGAATTTACGGGTATGTCCCTCTTTGGCTAATGTACTTTCAAGATGGAGGGGCAACATGGCGACCGGCATTCGAACCCCTCACCCGTATGTATTTTCAATGGCATATTATAAACTTACGAGAATACTTTATTACTTGAAAGAAGTAAATATACATTAATGAGCACATACATTTTTGAAAGAACTGTGTTTTTAGCTAAGAATAAACTAAAAAAGTTACACAGTGTAGCTTTAAAATGACACCAAAATTGTGTATTTACACACTGTATGTGGGTATGGGAAGCTTTTCAATTTGGGTAGGCCAAATCCAGGCAAAAATCCCAAAAATTGTCCCAGAGCTTAAGAGGTTAATAAGTTAGTAAGGTAGTTGTCAAGTTTATGTATTGGATAGGAATTGGGATTAAGGGATGTAGAATATGGACTTTAAAAAAATGCTTGGTTGTTTCAACCCATGTTTGGGTCAAATATGGACAAAGGCAACCGTTGAGTTTGGTTTGTCCATATTTACCCAACAAGGGGTTGAAACAACCCAGCTTTTTAGAGTGTAAATGCTCACCTGTGTGTTTATCTGCAACTAATTTGTAAAATCAATATAAAATCAAATTTTATGAAAACAGATTACAGAAGGGCCTTGTGACACTTAAGACTGGAGTAATGATGTTGAAGATTCAGCTTTGTCATCACAGGACTAAATAATTCTGATCCAATAAATGCAGCCTTGGTGAGCATAAGATGTTTAAAAAACATACAAAAAATCATACCACGCCCTAACTGTTTAATGGTAATTTATTTCATATGAATAACATGACACGTACCACAGAGGGTTAAAAGTGGGGTTCTGTTGGGCAGGTAAGCATCAGGCATGAGTTTCTTCTCAGCATTTGGTCCAATGGCTACTCTACAGTCTTGTGTATGCTGAACCAACTTCATTCAGTGAGGGATAAAAAAGCATTTCCCATCAAGCCTAACTGGGAACTTCACCAAACAGCAGAGTCAGAGCCCGTCCACATGAGCGCTTGTTCACACAGACCGCACACACACACACACACACACACACACACACACACACACACACTCGCTCACTAACGTCTACTGCCAAACTACACAGAGAAGAGCAAAACAGGGTTAGAGGAAGGGAGGGCTTCTCTTTCTGTCCTTTTTTCATGCTGGTTTGGTTTGGCTCTGAAAAATTAGCCTAAATCCTCTTCTTTCTGGCTGAGAAATGGAGGAGAGTGGATATAATAAGAGTAGGGGAGAGTGGGGTAAGCTATGTCGCCCTCTTAATCAAGCAAACTGCACAATTTTTGCCATGTGAATACATATTTAGAAAGTACTCACCTTATACAGCTGCAAGTGACTGGAAGATGAACACGAGAAAAATGGAAATCATTTTTTATTCAAAACTGTTTGCATTTCAAAGTATATTTTCTACATGGCACATAAAATTAATTTTAAGGTCAAAGCAAATTTATTCAGGTCAGAAAATATACATTAAACATGCTGGTGAATTGCCAATGAACATGTAAATTCTTTGGCTAAAGATTAGCCATGAATTATTAAATGAAGCACCCTAAATGGTAGCTGTGGGATAAAGCGAGTCAGATGCTTTGGGCTAAGTTGTGTCAGTGTCTCAGTGTAGTGAAAGCTTTGCTTCGAATTTAGGAAAGATTATTACAAAATGTTTCACTATATATTCAAATATTCTGAATAATACACCTTTTTCTGGTAATATATGCAAAGTAAGACTTATATAGAGTATATAGTGCAGGGGTTTCCAAACTTCTTCATTCTAGGACCAATCTAGAGAGCTAAAATTAAGCTCTCTAGGTGGAAACTAGAAACCTCCATTAGAGTATATGCAAAGAAAATTAATAATAATAATAATAATAATGATAGAATAAATATAAACATTAATAAATTACTTAAATAAAACATATATTTAGATTATATTTGTTTAGTTTTCCTTGCCATATTATTACATCAGGTAGGCATATTTATTAAAGTGCCCCTATTATGCCATTTTAAAGGCTCCTTATTTTGTTTTGGAGGTCTCCTACAACAGGTTTACATGCATCAAAGGTCAAAAAGGTACATTTTCTCATAAACCAAATTTTTCAATGATTCTCAAACGACTCGTCCGATGATTCAGTCTCTCTAAATCCCTCCTTTCCACGAGCTACTCTGCTCTGATTGGCCAGATGGCCTTGTTGTGATGGGTCTACTGCTTACAGCGTATTTCAGAAGCTAAATGACCGCTACCATAACTGAACTTCAGCTCTGTCTGGAACATGATGAAACATTGGAAGAACTAGTTATTCAACCTGAACCTCCATCGCAAAAACGACTTCAGCAGGACGTTTCTCAGTGATACGCTATGGTACAATATGAGATGTTGCAGTTGTAATTCCTCACCATCAGCATTAACAAGAGTATGTCCATCAACAAACCGATGTGTATATTTCTAATTTATTGCGGTGCACATGAGGGAACTGTATCAATAACAGCACATACGTTAGCCGAGCACTAACGTGAATAACTGATGTAACATTAAAGTTTGTAAAACAAATACTGCTCCATCCTTTACTCAAAGTAGTAAGAACGACAGACAATCTGCATCAATAGACACAGTTGTAGGTAATAGTGGCCCACAGCTGCTAAGCAGTTCAATAAGACAGTAATAACCTTTAGCCGAGTTGGACGAGTTAGCTGGAAATATATACATCAATAATTAATCATACTTACAGGTTGGGATTCTGAGGAGCAAGTTTGTCCAAATAAACTGGGTACTGACGCATCTTTCAAGAGCAAGCGTTTTGTGAATCTCGCGTTTAGCAGTCGTCAGTAAAATGACGTTTGAGGGCTGGTCAAGTTGTTGACAACAACGTACAACATAAGCGGGCATTGTACAAATGTATTTTCTAGTGATGTAGAACCGTTATGCAGTGGGATTAGAAATACAAACGACACATTAATGCGGTTCAGAGTCAATTCTTTCTTTTGGAAGACAATAACTTCATTTATCTTGCACTTTTGACTTTACAATTTGCAGAACGATTCCATTACCGACTGCATGAAAGGGAATAGCCAAAAAACCATAATAGCGGCACTTTAATTTCATTGCATTACCATAATGCTAATGGTATAGATAAATAAAGAGGATAAACATGAACAAATGCCGTGAAGTTTACAGATAAATGTAAACCTCAGAGAGGCCAATGGTTATATTGAAGTAATGATGTATAGAGCATTGCAGTGATAGCATATGTTTGTAGGCCAACCCTGGTTCCTTCAACAAAAACCTAATAGGATTTTTCCATTGGCTTTTGGATTATTGCATAAAATAAGCTCTGTGACCAATGAAAGTTTATGATTCTTACACGTTTTGTTCATCATGACAAATGAACACAGTTTTCATGAACTTAGAAGCCTAGAAGACTTAGAAGGCTATAAGCAAACTACACCACGGTCAATTTACTTCGATGTCACTATCAATAATCTCTTCTGACAAATCTTTATGTTAAAAAAAGTAAAAATTCCCCCGAAAGTTTGAGGATAGTTTGCAAGAGCGTTATTATAAACACAACAGGGCTGTGAAAGTGGACTAGTGAGTAGCTGAGTTTTCCTGTTCACAGTGATGACGTTTAATGTTCCCGACAACCGATGTAGTCCCATTTAGCCACTTGTTAACCTTTGTCAAGATATGTAAAAGCTTAAGCAATCATAAATGGAGAAACATGAAAATATATTGAGATTGTGTTAAACACAGACCTTATTTCAGGCATTTAACCACAATCTCATTCAAATAAACCCATTGACTTCAGGATGTTGGAACCAGAAGTGCTAAAATGTTCACTTGTTTCTGGGTTTTAACCTACAAAAATACATCTTCCCTGCAGCACTCTTTTTACATGGCACTTATACACCGATCCAACATAACATTATGACCATTATGATTCCTAATATTGCTTTGGTCCCCCTTTTGCCAAAACAGCCCTGACCCGTCGAGGCATGGACTCCACTATACTATAAAAAAAAAAAAAGGTTCTATATGGCACCAAAAATGGTTCTTGGCTCGTAATCATAGGGGAACCTTTTTAAGTGCTATATAGCACCAATTTTGGTGCTTCAGAGGTTATTCCCCGGTTCCTTGACTAAGGTGCTATATAGCACCGCTAACTAAGGTGCTATATAGCACCGCTAGCATATACAGAACATGTTAAGATATGGGGCTATATAGCACCAAAAGTGGTTCCTCTATGACTACAACGAAGAACCATTTTTGGTGCCATATAGAACCTTTTTTTAGAGTGTAGATCCCTGAAGGTGTGCTGTGGTATCTGGCACCAAGATTTTAGCAGCAGATCCTTTGAGTCCTGTAAGTTGCGAGGTGGGGCATCAATGGACTTCCCACAGATGCTCGATTGGATTGCGATCTGAGGAATTTAGAGGCCAAGTCAACACCTCAAACTTGTTGTTGTGCTCCTCGAACCATTCCTAAACCATTTTTGCTTTGTGGCAGGGCGCGTTTTCCTGCTGAAAGAGGCCACAGTTACCAGACACAAAGTTTTTAATGAAAGGGTGTACATGGTCTGCAGCAATGCTTAGGTAGGTGGTACGTGTCAAAGTAACATCCACATGGATGGCAGGACCCAAGGTGCTCACGTGCCCCCTGTTGGCACCTCGGTGTTGGACAGGGGTCAGCATGGGGACCCTGATTGGTCTGCGGCTATGCAGCCCCACACACAACAAACTGTGATGCACTGTGTATTCTGACACCTTTCTATCAGAACCAGCATTAACTTCTTGAGCAATTTGAACTACAGTAGCTCGTCTGTTTGGTCGGACCACACGAGCCAGCCTTCGCTCACCATGTGCATCAATGAGCCTTGGCTGCCCATGACCCTTTTGCCGATTCACCACTGTTCCTTCCTTGGACCACTTTTGATACTGACCATTGCAGACCAGGAACACACCACAAGAGCTGCAGTTTTGGAGATGCTCTGACCCAGTCGTCTAGCCATCACAATTTGGCCCTTGTCAAACTCACTCAAATCCCTAAGCTTGCCCATTTTTCCTGCTTATAACAGGAAACATCTAACATCAACTTTTAGAACAAAATGTTCACTTTCTACCTAATATATCCCACCCACTAACAGGTGCCGTGAAGAAGAGATAATCAGTGTTATTCACTTCACCTCATAATGTTATGCCTTATTGGTGTATAGTTGATTATAGCGCTTTAACCGATTTGGTGAGTTCATTCAGTGAAGAATTCATCAGACTGATTCAACATGCTAACTCCTTTTAATGAGTTTGAGTTTCATTAAAAGAACCAACTCATAAGAGTTATTTGTTAGCAAATCTGACTACAGAGAGTCATGATTCGTGATTATGCAGGTTTGGCTTTTAAGGGACTGTTAAAAAACATAGTGACATGCATTAGTAACATATGTGAACAGTATGTGGCACGTTAACTTACAAAGCCGAAGGCCTAAGACAAGCTGGCATGTACATGATGTATATGACTGTGTGTGTGTGTGTTATAATGTGTGTGTTGTACGTCTCAGTAGGTTTTGGCATGACATCCATGGGCCATGTGACTTGAAAGCAGACAGCGAATCTATCCCCGACACACTATAGAAAACTTGGCAAACACACTCCTCTGATGTTAACAGGGAAGATGCTACACGGGACACCTAGACCAGAATCCCACTATTTCTACTCCAAAAGACATCACAGTGATCCCGAATCAGTAAACTCATCTGTCCCAGCCAAAATGGTGACCTCTAACTATTCAAAGACAGCTTAAGACGTCCCAGTTCCTTGTACTTGTCCTTAAATGCATTTTTAAAAGGATAGTTCTCACAAAAATGAAAATTACCCCATAATTTACTCACCCTCAAGCCAACCTAGGTATATACAGTATGACTTTCTTCTTTCAGGTGAATACCCTCGGAGATATATGTAATAATGTCCTGGCTCTTCCACGCTTTATAATGGCAATGAATAGAGGATGATATTTTGAAGGCCAAAAAAAGTGCATCCAACCATCATAAACTTACTTCATGCGGCTCCGGGGGGGTTAATAAAGGCTTTCTGAAATGAAGCGATGTGTTTGTGTAAGAAAAATATCCATATTTAAAATGCCGTCCAACAGATGGCCGTATGCATCGATTTACGCTGAAAGAGTAACCCTGACGCATGGCGTATTGACGTAAAACAAGAATTTTTAAAGAGAAAAGTCGGAGGATTTCGATATAAGAAGAGGAGCTTGCGTTTGTTGCCCAGCCCTATTTGTTTGAACCACATCAAAGCTTACACTACTCCAACATCACGTCAGGGGTTACTGGTTTGGCGTAAATATGGATATTTTTCTTACACAAATGCATCGTTTTGCTTCAGAAGACCTTTAATAACCCCCCGGAGCCGTGTGGAGCACTTTTATGATGAATGGATAGGCTTCAAAATAAAATCCTCTATTCACTGCCATTATAAAGCGTGGAAGAGCCAGGGCCCTCATTTATCAACAGTGCGTAGAAAAGGTGCTATATTTTGTCCTACGAATGAAATTTAGAATGTGCCTAAGTACAAGAAAATCCATATTTTCATCAAACATGCGCACACAGTTCTTACGCACATATAAGTAAGCAATTGTTGATAAATCTCACATGTACCATGCTCGTTCACGGCCATTAGCATTCGGAAACGCCTCCAATAAACCATGTATGGTGACAAAAATTACGTGATTGTGTTTTTTCCTCGCCGCAATAATGGCAAAGAAGAGGAACTTCACAAACAGAATGAGTTGCGCAACGTTGTTTAACAACAACAAATTTGCATCACAAATGATTTGCATATTAACAGAATGAAACCCTTTTCTATTTGCATCATTAAATTCGTTGGTTGATGGTGGTTTTATGGCGATGTGGGTGCAGTCTATGGCTCCAATTATGTTTGGGAATCTGGCGATTCCCCATTTTATTTAAGATTGTTGAGGATTTCGGTAAGGGAATTGGATGTAGGTTGGGTCCATGGAAATAATTGCATCCCACATTTGTCACAGCTGTCTTTCATAGGGTTTGACTCCAATGCATCGTGTTTAAAACTACAAAAAATTTAAAATGAGTTTTGTAGTTAAAGGAAACACGGGACATATGTGATTTGCTTAATGCATTATTGAAGGTGGGGTAAGTGAAGTGAAGTGAAGTGACATGTGGCCAAGTATGGTGACCCATACTTGGAATTTGTGCTCTTCATTTAACCCATCCAAGTGCACACACACAGTAGTGAACACACACCCAGAGCAGTGGGCAGCCATATTGCTGCGGCGCCCGGGGAGCAGTTGGGGGTTTGGTGCCTCGCTCAAGGGTCTCACCTCAATCGTGGTATTGAGGGTGGAGGAGGGCGCTGGTTATTCACTCCCCCCACCGACAATTCCTGCCGGACCTGAGACTCGAACCTGCAACCTTCCGGTTACAAGTCCGACTCTCTAACCATTAGGCCCCGACTGCCCTAAGTGCTTTCTAGTAACCGATGTTGATATTTCAAATCACCAAAAAAAACACACATACGTACGTAACCCAGGCAAGAACTATGGCGGAATCTGCTGTACCAGCCGGCCGAGGGTATGATGCCAACAATAAGTAAAAGCAATGGATGTTACTATGGTAATCCAGGTCGAATGTTCAGTGAAAAAATCATCCCTTACCCAAAAACACAAACACAGTTCTCATGAAAAACTCGATAGCACGACAGACCAACTAACGGACATATTACAAATATGACAAGATTAGAGGGTTACCGGTATATCGATCACGAAAAGAGGAACCAAAGGAAACAAACATATATTAGGAGTTTATTGTCTTACTTTTCGGACACACTGCGAGCTGATGCTTGAAACAGACAGTGGTTTAACATTATAGGATGTGGAAATGAATGGGTCTTTATCATCGCTGAAGTAAACGACGATACGATTGCAAATGGACAAACAAGCGAACATGACACACGAGCATATTCAAACAAAAGTCAGCATATATTAGTCAGACCTGCAAACTCCTCAGAGTAAAAAAGGTGACAGTGTCGCGGGGGGGAATCGTGCCCCCGGCTCGATTTTTTTTTTTGTGATTTTAATTTCTGAGTGTGACTTAAAGAAAATGACACATTTTATATTTTAAAAATGATTTTATTTACAACACGCCTGAAACTCAAGGAAGTGTTGTGATGCATGACACAAAATATAAAAGACTGAGAGTAGGGGTGTAACGGTACACAAAACTGACGGTTCGGTACATACCTCGGTTTTGAAATCAGTTTTACAAAATTGCTTTTTATTTATTTTTTATATTTAACAGTGGTTTACTGAAGAAGAAAAAAAAAGTGTCTGTCCTTGAATGAATTAAATTATATCTTAAAGTTTATTGAAGATATTTCTGTAAATTATAAAAGGAGCCCTTACTTGCACATTAATATTAGGTTAACAACAGAGCCCAAACTATTAGCCCAAATTCAGTTGCTATTTATTTTTAGGTATAATAATCAACACTCAAATAACACATTGTATGCAAACATGTAAACTTAACATAAGGCAGTTTTTGTATTAACTTCTAAATCTAATTATAAAATAGTTTTTTTCTCCAATTTGTTGTTGAAATATAATAATTTATACACAGTGTCTGTCATTTTCATGAGAGGTTTATTTAACATGCATGAAATAATCAAGACATCACTAACAGGTTAAGTAGAATATAATGAATATACTATAGGCTAATATAGAGCATAAATTTAGTGAAAGAGTTGATTTCTCTAGTGAATAAAATTCTGTGGACACTGAATGACTGCCTGAGGTAAATGTGATGCTAACGTTACATGACATTGTTAAGTTTACAAGCAGTTATATTGACGTCTTTCCGCCGTTGAAACACTGATTTAGCGATTACACCACATATATACATGACAGTAAGTTGTAATGTATCCTCATACCTTCAGATGGTCATTCATGTTTATTCTTTAGTAAGAGATGATCGATCGCCTTCACAGATGATCGCGTTCACGAGCGCGTGGCCGCTTGAACTGTGATCAGTGACCAGTCACGCCACATAGAACATCAAAACGGCATTTATCGTTTGAATTTCGTGATAAAATGGACAGAATACTTAATATGTTCGTGTGGAAACTCGGATTGAAGTGTGTTCCGCGCTTAAAACAAGCCGACTGTGAACTGTTAAAGATTGCACTCGGAAAATGACCCAATTGACCAAGAAAACGGCGATTGTTGCCGAAAAGCGACAAGTTTGCAGGTGTGATGAGTTCTGTGAAACAAAACAAAACCAATGTTACTCGGCTATCGAGAAGAAATAAAGCAACCTCGGCGTCCGATTGCAGGCCTTAGCGCTCCTTGAGTTCTCTCCAACGCTGGAAAGCTGATACTTCTTACCTAATAGTAAGCCTTCTTTTGTTCCTTAGACATTGTCCACATGTTTTATATCTGTCATCTCTCGACTTACGTCTGTCCTGTGTCATGTATTTTGAATAATGACATGCACTGAGCGCTCTCTTCTCCCCATCATTTGTAGACACGCCCCTTACTGCCGATTGGCTACAAGTTTGTTTTGGTCCACGGCCCGAGACACTTTACTAAAGCAGTTTGAAATAACACTTACCCCACCTTTAAATGCTTTTTATGTGTAGTGTTGCTATTCTATCACTAGATTCTCTGCGTAAGCATGCTCTGAGGTATGCTTATATTTACACACATTTCTACGTATAAGTGCAAGTTGGTAGAGCCCACACTTTGCCTGAAACTGAAAACACACCATTGATAAATGAGGGCCCAGGACATTATTTAATATATCTCAGATTGTGTTCGTCTGAAAGAAGAAAGTCATACACACCTAGGATGGCTTGAGGGTGAGTAAATAATGGGGTAATGTTCATTTTTGGGTGCTATCCCTTTAAAGAACTTTTAGGTTTAGTAGACATGTTTTCATGTTTTCAGGCCCACAGAGGTGATTAAACCCAGGTCTTCCACTAATTAATGCTGACTACCAACACCCAAGTCGACGCATCTTAATCAAAACCGGCTTTTGGCTTACAGTGTGAAAATGTGGTAGTTTATAATTGCATTCAGAAAAGAGAGCAAGTCAGCCAGCAGAACGAAAGACTCTTAAATGTGTTGATTCTTGCCTTTGCATTCTTGGCATTTCTCTTCAACCCTTTTCTGTCTTATAGTTTTTTCCTCTTGGTTCTCATGCGAAGTGGCCAATGCCAATTCCCTCAGATTTGGTTTGGCTTAAACGCAAGGAGGCCGGGCGCTCTCCTCCCTTCTCCCTCTCTCATTTCCTGTGTTTTTTTCCCCCCTTCTTTCTCTCGCTCATTCTCACCCAGTCTGCTCTCTTCCTCTCTCCCGGTCTTGCTCGCTCTCTCTCTTTTTTGAGACTGGTTTTAGAGGGTTCCAGTAATTCCTTTGTCCTTTAAATAAATAATGCAAAGCACAGCTTCCTCTGGCTTATGTACGTATACACATTTCACTGCATTACAAAGATTTCTTGATGAATAAATTCTGCCTGGTCAAGGTTTAGTAAAAAAAAGAGTGCTGGGAATGGACACTGGATTAAAAACCATGTAACAATTGAAATTATGAAACTGCTGTAAAATATTCATCAAGTATTAATAAAAGAGTTATACTTAAAAGCAAGTTTTTCACTAGTTTTTTGTGTTTAATATTGAAACAGATCGGAATCTGGGTGCATGTTAATTTTTAATTTAAGCGTATCAGGATTTTAAATCATCTGCCCTGCCTGAATTTTAATTATCCCTGAATATTAGTGAGGAAATATATGCTATACCCCCCCTCGCCATCTCACCCTTTGTTTCTCCTCTCTCTCCTCATACAGCTGGTGTATGCTGGGTGCCCCTCCCCCACCATTTAAACAAACCAATAAGAGGGCATATCAGCCGAGCCCCCCCTTACACACTCTCACACACCTCCCTCCCCCATCCTCTCTCTCTCCCCATCCCCCTATCCGTCTCTCTATCACTCCCCCATATTTCCTTTCAAAGCAGCCCCTCTTGCTGCCATCTCTCGCCCAATCTTTAAATTATCACTACAGAACACGCCTACTATAAGTGTATAGTATCTATCCTATGCGTTTCAATGTATCTTACTTTGGCTCGGGGCTTACAAATAGAGAGATAACAGGACATGAATAAATAGTATATCATAAACACATTCTGGGAAGCATATGATGTGCATGTGACTTTCAAAAGAAAGTGAGATAAAAACAGGGTGTCAATGTGGGATGGGACTCACAGCTCCTATGTGACTCATTGAAGACTTCTTGAAGGAAAATGCAGATCTGTTAACTCGTTAGAACACATTTATTTCTGGGTTAAATCAGTTAATCTAAATGAAAAATGAAAAAAAGAAGAAAGAGCTAGGTTAAAAAGCAGCATCTCAGGACAAAGCTACTATCTCAGGACATACTATTAGCCTATATGTTCACATACATTTGATATTTGGACTAAAATACATTAATCCAAGACCAAGGGAAGTTAATCTAGAATCATGTCTCTTAAAAATAAACAACATACTTTTTTTCAGTTTCATTAAATTTTCGTTTTGCCTTGGTCGACTTCTATGTCCACACTATTGCTACTGGCCAAAAAGAGGCGTGATCAGGTTTAAATGTCCAACGAACCCTAAAGAATGGCCTATGTTAACAACTATAGACGAAGCAAATCAAACGTTTGCATAAATCGAAAAAGTGCAGGGGATATTTAAGTGAATAGAGGCAGTTTACACGTGTTGTCAAGATAAATTGGAGACGCATCTAACATTTGTAAATTATTCACGCGTTTCCCCTTCAGCGGCGCATCTCTCTAGTTTGCATTCCCTTCAGTCGTCCAACTAGACCAGAGCAATAGAAACACGATCGATTTCATAGGCATCATCTAGCTTTAATAATAATAATACTTATTATTATTACAATATATTTTTATTTAAACTTTATGCATTTAAAGGTGGCCAAATATGTCCCTAACAGGGTGGAATACCTTCACGGCCAGTGTCTGAACAATGAATCTACCCATAATAATTATAATTTTAGTCCCTGAGCTTGACCAATATGTATTCCTAATTGTTAAACGTGTCACTATTCTGGTAGAATGCTAAAAACATGTAACTTTTCTTCCCAAAACTTATAAAGCTAAAATGTTACTGGATAACAGGAATGACCCAATTATAACCCAAGAAACAACCACAGCACAAACAAAAAGCACTAGATAATAATATAAATAATATGGTCTATGGTTGGACAAAAAGGGTAAAGAATAAAACCAGCTATGTGAACGATCGAAAGAAATTTCAGTCTAAATACTGGGGAAATTTGGAGATGATGATAAGGCTAGTTGATTTGCATATTTTCTGTTTTAATCATCAATCAAGCAAACCAAAAAGCTATGTAGCTACTAATAACACCATCAGTTTACCTACTTCAAAATCAATATTATTAGTTTGAAAATATTTTTTGTTGTGATAACAGTTCTCTGTGTACATTAGGCCTACACTGTTTAAGGATAAATAAATATGTTTCTAAACTAATTTAATTTGTAGCATATGGTTATATGTTATCCAAGTCTTAGACACACATTGCTAAAAATGTGTTAGTTCTAATGATTCATAAAGAGCAATAGCTGAAGCAAACAAACACCATTTTGTACCTTGCCAAAGCCCGCTTGTCTGTCGAAACGTAGGATATAGCCAAATATGAATACTTAAGTGGGTGTGCAGTTAAACTATGTCTTTACAAAGCTATAATGATCCATCCACATACACTTTTTTAAAGTTGTATCATAGATACACGTGTTTATAAGCTTGTTGCTAATTCTGTAGAAATGGCAGATCACTAACCATTCGATATTTTCATTGTTTTTAGAAGGGTTTCACTTAATAGCTATGGGAGTTTGTCTTTGATTTCATCTGAAAACGGTAGATTGTGAAACGGGCCTCATCATTAGTGAATAATTTGGGTTTGAGAGCAGTACGTACAATTGTGGACGGACTCGTCCCAGTCGCTCTGTGCTCGGTTGTTTTAGTCTGCTGTGCTGGAGCTGTGAAATCGCGCTGATGGTCTGTCACATTATTTCTCACTGACACAGTCTGAGCGCAGGAGCACCACGCCAAAAGATCAGCTCAAAAACACTTCATAACACACAGCTCCACTCAGCTACGGGTGAGTTCCGCTTTTTATTTTATAGCTAATATATACATGCGTGTGTTTGAGTGGGATGAGTGGGAAAAAGAGCTTTTTTTCACCGTTTTTTCCACTGATGTAAATATAATTAGGGACTTTCGAACGCTTCGCCTCTCACTGATCGCAAAACAGTTTATAAATATCAATGTTTGTCATAGCCCAGGCAAATTCATCAGCGATGAGCAGATGTTAACGACAAGACATGTGGCCCTGAGGTTTTAAAGGACGGCCAGGGCTTTATTTGTGGTAGTTTTGTGAGACTAAAGGCAGATGGTGGACTAAAGCCAGCGCGACATTCACTGCTAACATAAGCTAATACATCTAACGTTACATGGATTCACTCTAAATGTGATTCAAATCAGTTAAACACTGTGTGGGTGAGTAAGGCGTGTTGTTATAGAGTGTATTTATGTGTGAGGTGTGTTAAAAGAACGGTAGACGGGCAATATTATGTTTATTTGTGTGTTTTTGTGTAGCTGGGAGCTAACGCTAGCGCTTCACGGAAGTGTCTGATAACCAGCTGCTCCCTCTTACTTGTATACTTTTATTTATTTACTTTATTCATCATAAACATAACGCACGTGCGTGCTGTGTTGTGTAGCGCGTCGCAACTAGTTTTTGTGGTGTTTTTATTTCTTATTTCTCCTTTGATATGACTTGGATTGGGTTCGGAAGTTTGGCGTTTAAAATGCGTTTATAAAAAGATTTAAATATCATTAAAGGTACAACACATAATCTTATTGTTTTTTTTTTATTATAATAGTTTTGTCTATAGTAAGTAGGACACGCCTAGAAGTTATTAAAACTAAACTCCTGTCTGAAAACTCCTTTTATTCATCTCCTGTTCTTCAGTATAGCATCGTTCCATTATTACCTTACTATAAACGGTGAAAACTATTGTTTTATAAGACTAATACATGCAATTTTACTGTAATGTATTAAAATTTTAAGAAAGTTAAAAAAACAAATAAATTTGTTTGTTATTCACAACTTAATCCTGGAGGTTTTTTTTATCAGTTCGTCTTGTAGTAGGCTATTTTATTTTGCGTAATTTTTATAGCATTATTCAAAAGCTCAAATCGGCATATTAACATCATATAATTTAATCACATATATAGTTATAAACTATACATATACTGCAGGGGTATATATATATATATAATAGAAAAGGGACCGGCCCCCCGGGTATGTCCACAACATCGAATCCGGCCCCCTTTAAAAAAAGTTTGGACACCCCTGATATACTGTGACTAATGCTGTCTAGTATTGCCTGTAACATTGTCATTGCTTTACAGTGGAATTATTGCAACCACAACGGTCTGATTTTTACTGTAATTTTTTGTTTTGTTTTTGTTTATGAGTCCAATAGTTTTTTTTTTTTTTTTTTTTTTTTTTTTAATTTTTGGTTCTTTCAAATGTTTTAGCAACTCTCTGGTGTATTAGGGTGTTGTAAGAATGAAAACTTTTTCATTTTGTAAATGTTTTAATGACTCTGAAGCTGTAGCTATATTTTATTTTAACTTAACGTTCGTAAGCATTTTAATGACTGAACTGTGTTTTTTAAACAGTTTTTAATCTGTAAGTGTTTTCTGGCGTGGAATTGGAGAGGAGGAAGCGAGAGAGGGGGAATCATATAAGCCGAAAGGAAATGCCAATCGCCACTACTGGTCATTCAGCATCTCGAGAGCCCCGCGTCTGTTCCCCGGACCCCGTTCCCAAGCGTGCTGATTTATGCGAGAACGCAGGGGCCCAGCCAGCGGAATACAGGGGTTCGGAGGGGGGCCACAGCCTGGGCAGCACTAGACTCTCTGGAGCGCTTGAGAGCTCCTCTGCAGCGTCTCATTCCCCTCCCACTTCCCCTTTCTACCACCACCACCACCACCATCATCATCATCATCCCCATCCCGTGACTATGGAGCCCCCCAGGACTCGATCACGCTCGCGATCTGGATTTTACCACGGTGGATTATCTAACTCGAACGGTAATGCTGGGAGTGGCGGTGCGCTAAGTCCAGCTGGAGGAATAAGCCACCACCACCACCACCACCAACAGCAGCAGCAGCAGCAGTTCGGAGCTGCTTATGGACACGCGGAAAACCTGCGCCCGCCCGGGAGCATGCTTTCCCCAGGCGCCCACAGACACACGGGGCCTGGAATGCACAGAAACGCCGGAGCAGGTAAGAACCTCCAGTCTAATTTCATTTTGGGGGTGGACAATATACTTGAGTTTTCATCTAACACACTATCATGTTGTCCCATATTTAGTTGTAACATGGTCCCCCAATGATTTACAGGGGCCAACTATCCAACTGTAGTTGTATTTGACCCCATCTGACAGGATAGGGGGTCAATATATGAAACTATGGGCTCTACTACATTAGTGTAGTATTGTTGAATGGAATTCTGTTAGACTGATTGAACACTAAAGGCAAATTTATACTTCTGCGTCGAGTGCACACAGAAGGTACGGCGTACCATACGCATAGACATGTTGGATACGCCGTACCCTGACGCGCACCTCTCCAAAAATGTAACAACGCGTCAGTTCTACGCGGACCGCAAGCGCTGTGATTGGTCTGCCAGAACCTCTCCCGCCTCAGGTCAATAAATAAATAAATATGCGATAGGAGTGTGTGTGTGTGTCAAGAAATGGGATGATAGTTCCTTACGTCTGCTATAACACAATATTTTGTAGTCCAGCGATTCTTCATGCTAGTAAATAAATACATAGATCCGCTGAGTATAGTTTATTTATTTTCTCATTAAAACCAAAGATGTTAATCAGTAATTGTATATCAAGAACAGGGACACATTAGGGTATATTTCGTGAATGAAGTCTCCGCAACAGCAATCGATTGCTCGAGCCACCGCTGCTGAAAACAGCGGCCACGAGCTCCGCATGATTTCACAAACACATTCCAGAACCAGATCGCCTTATTTAACTTTACTAATCAACTAGAGATGCTTAATTTGTATTAGATACAACAACTCAAGCTGCAAGAAAAGCCGCTCTCTCACTGCTGCTGATATTCCGACATGAATGTACACATTCTACACAACAAGCTGCTTCTTCTTCGGCTGTTGTCTTGATTACACCAACATGCCCGAGGACACTGCCTACTAGCGTCTGCATGTGTAATTGCACATTGACGCAGACAACAGCGCAGAAGTATAAATGATCACGACGGCGTCGGCTACGCGCGTACACTACGGCGTACACTACGGAGTACACTACGGCATACACTTGACGCAGAAGTATAAATTGGCCTTAAATTTATGGGGTTTTCAAAATTTTATTTAATATAAAATGTACAGTAAATGTACACACCCATGCAACCTTGTATGATACCCATCACTACCTCACAAAATTACTGGGATAATTTTTTATCAGGGATGTAGCAAACCTTTTAAATGTTTTTATTTATTTATTCCAATATTTGTTGTGATAATCAACCGTTTTTAAAATAATATAATTTATTGTATTTATATATATATACAAAAAAAATGTAAATAGCCGCAAGTCAATGAGATGAATATAAAATGGGTCTCCTTTAATTTTTGAATACAGTAATTACAGTAAGGCAGGGCATTTCAGTCCGAAACTAGAGGTGTTTTGCCACGGTTTCTAAAAAAAAAAAAAAGCAAAGTTGCATGCAGGCTTGATGAGCTCTGATTTCTTCATAAATTAAAGCTTTGTCAGCAACTACGTGAAGAACTTGACAGACTTTGTGCTTTTAAGGCTTTTAAGGGCGTATTCCCTGAAAACAGACCGAATTGCCAATTGCACCCCTTATTTCCTCGTTTAATGTTTTCACAAGTTCTGATGAGCACCACACCGATCTAAGCATTCCTATCGACTTCACGGTTCATCTTAAGCGGCAGATTTGATTCTCTGTCGTACTAGGGTGTAACAAATATCTGCAAGCAGAAAGACATGCATTCATTCAATTACACAAGCTGTGACTATTCTCCTCTGTTTTAGATGCCTAATGTTGTTATTCGCTGTTCTAAAATAGCTCCGTGCTTTCCTCCACAGTATGGGACAATTGTTCCCACCGACTTTAGGGTTTAAGTTAATAATTGACCCGATCACCCCGTCTGTCTAATGGCATCACGGTGCTTTACGATTTCTGTATAGCCGAATGGAAATTCCAAAATATAAAGTGTTCAGGCCTCTGGCATCCTTATTTCCTGCTACATGATGGGCTTAATCAGCCACAGCACTTCCTTTTTGACATGGACAACAAGCTGGTGGGAACAAATGCACACGCGCCCATGTGTTCACGAACCTAGAGTTAATGTAGCCACCGCTCGTATACCGTTACGAGACAGGAGCAGGGCTTTGATGACATGCACGTGTAAAAAATAAATAAATAAAATGGGTTTAAAAAATGAACACATGAACTCTGACCATACATGCGTGTGCTGAGGGGGTGGATTGTAGTATCTCAGGTGTTGCGCTTTAAGCTCAGGTGTGTTTGCCTACTGGCAGTTGCTTTTTGTGGCTGAGCTGCGCCACACACACACACTTTACTAAAAAGCCCAGACTGGAAATACCTGTCTGATGGAGTGAGCGTCAAGCAACCTGCTTTGCCTGCCTGCTGCCGCCACTGCACCAACTAGACTAGCGTGTGTGCGTCTGAGCTTTGTTTGGGGCCGTTTGTCATTAAGCGAGACTATGCTCTTTTTCTGTCCTATGATTTGTCCTGATATTTAAATGCATCTCTGGGTGAGCATGTGATATTGACTGAATGGATAATCAGAGGTACTTTACCTGACCGTGTATATGTGATATTGACCAGTGGGATATACAGTAGTTTTGTGTGTGTGTGTGTGTGTGTGTGTGATATTGACTGAGATCAGATAGGCCGCTTTGATAATGAGAGAAGCTCGGCACACTGAAATCCCCTGAGTTCAACACCATCTGCTCTCAATACAGAAGCGCCCTCTCTCTCTTTGCCTCTCTCGTTCTCATTTCTCATCCCTTTATCTCTTTTGTCCACCCGATCCCCTTTTCATTTTCTCACACTGACTTTCCCTGTCCATTTCCCCTCCTGCATATTTCATCCTCTCACCGAACTCATATTTGCCTGTAAATGCACATGTATGCATAGAAGGAGGAACCATGTTAGCCCTCCTGAGGCTTTTTCTGCTGTAGGTGTTTGGTATTATCCTCAGCGCTGTGCGGAGAGGGAGAAAAAGGGCTATCAGGTCCCATAAAATCAATAGAGAAACGGATTTCTAGTGGGCTGGTGTACTCGTGAGTGTCTGTGTTCGAGAATGCACTTGTGTGTGTGTGTAAATGTGGACAGTTCAAGATCATTTGAAGGGTGTTGAATCCCCCCTGGGGCCGGTCCAGACCAAGCTCAGTTCTGCTGACTCTTAACAGAAATGCAGAGAATGTGTTGGAGGTGATCAAATGGATTTAGGATCTAAAGGGCCGTTTACACAACACTATTTTCAACCAAAAAATGTAAAACTTTGTATGCATTTTGGCTGTTCTTTTACATGACGACAGCGTTTTAGGGGCCTAAAAACACAAACTTTGGAAAACCGTTCTTGAACCAAAAATTTTTTGTGGAATTGTGAAAACATGCGCACACCTATTATGTGTTCAGTCTATAGGTGCATAGTTTTTCTTTACAAAGTAACCTCGCCAACTACTGGCCTGGCATGCATAATACAGCGTTTTTAATCGTTTTTGCGGACCTGGGGATTATTTTGAACAAGAAAACCCAAAGGAAAAAGGTTTCCATTTTTAGTACATCACTGTCGTGTAAACGTGCCCTAAAGCTGTTCTTTTTTCCTCTTCCACTCAAAGATTAGTGTTTACTATTTTCTAACGTCAAAGAACAGGCACACACAATTTGATTTCCACACGATTTGAGTGTCTGTCATTTCATAAAATTCAGTTGGAGCTGCTCCTACCCTGTGTGCAGTTGTTTATTAAATATATTGATAATTTGATTATGATGTCTGATACACTCTTATAAATAAGTGGACTAGAATTTGCAGCATGTCTTGTAACCATCATTTTAGGTTTCCCAAATAGCCTTTGAGTAAACTGTCCTTAAAAGAACCTCAATTATAGTACAGTGCTGTCACAATAGCGAGATTTCAACAACATTTTGTGAACATCTTAGCTTAGTCAGTAGCATGATGCAAGAAGCACTTTCAAATCATGCTGCTTTCTTTTGGTCAGCGTAGCGAATTCTCATGTCCATTTTGAACAAGTATTTTGTAAATTCAAAAGGCAGGGAGAACCTGGGTGGGAAAGTGTGATGTGAGGTGACGTTTGAGTCATAATACAGCATTTGACTCAATCTTTTCAAACAGGTAGGAAAATTAATCTGGCAACAAAACATAATTGGTGTATTAGGGGTGCTTTCAGGCCTGCTTTTAGCTGTTTCCTTTGTTTCAAAACGGGGACTAACTCACTGTGAAACCACTGCCCCACAGATTTAGTCTCAAAATGTCCATCAACTTAAGATGCTTATCAGCATATTCCTTCAAGGCTGTCTCGTTCTGGTTTAAGTGTAGATCCGAGTGCAATTGGTTTATGAAAGCGTATATGAGCATGACAAAATCACCAGCTTTTGAATCAAATGCTCCAAATGAACTTAACTTTAAGGTGGACTTGGTCTTAATATGAACACATACTTTTAACGAAAAACAAAACAAGAAACCAAAACCACTGTAATTTAAATAGCATTATTTAGCCAAATTTGAATAGCTAGCTACAAAATGGCTTCGCTTAAAGGTGGCAGTATTTTAAGTTGTATTTCAAATTATGTGAATTTAAGCAGTTACACAAAGGCTGTGAAATATAGACTTTAAGTTGCTTTTTTTATTTATTTATTTTATTTACTTGTACTTTATTTCTTTTTGTTTTTACAGTGGCTATGGTTTATTTGAACTGTTGATATTGCCATTGGTCGTGGGAATCTGCCAGTAGGTCTGTGAAGTTGGAAATTGTCACAGCGTTTTAAAGCTTGACATAATTTTGTCTCAACTCCTGTGAATTCAAAGGACACACTTAAGATGGCCGTGCCTTGTTTATCAGGCTTCATAACTCTCATTTAGGGATGACCAAGCTTGTATTATGAGGGCCCAGCTGGTCCCCAGAGCTAGTGTGGGTTGTTTTGTGAGTCCATTCCTGATTTTAGTCTTGTGGTCCGATCTGTAGTGGAACAACAGCTCTATTTTAGCGCACTCGGCTCTGGGACACTTGGGCCCAAATCAGAACATTGCAGAACTCCACTTAACATGAAGACAACTGTTGCTGCGTTCTCAAAATCAAGCCGGTGTCCCTAAAGGACTCTTCAGTTTTCACCTTGAGTAGATCTGCGTCTCGCGCGCGCGCGCACACACAGGCAAGGTGCAGCGCAGGAGATGAGCGCTGGCCTTTGTAGTGTCAGTAAGCTGTTTTAATTGGACTACGCTCCTGATCATTATTTAAACCAGTAGCGCAGTTTGAGCATTAGCACAAGCCCTCATCCCTACCTCTCAATAAACCATTCAGAAAGCACTGCCGTTTCCTTTCAGCCCAGGAACAGAGGAACAGGGACGAGTGTTAAAAGGACGGCTGGAGGTTTTCTCCACTCGTCTACTGCACTGACCTGGCACCATCTTCAGAGAGAAGTGAGAGCGGACAAAAAAGCAGAACAGACGCTCAGAAGTGCTTACAGGTGCCAGGTGTGTTGAAAGAGACCGGGATGAAGGTGGAGAGAAGGAGAGGATGGGTTTGCGGTTGAAATAAATCACATGATTGAATATTATAAGCCCCTTTTAGACTGTAATTTATGATATTAGCCTTTATAATGATGTGTGTGACTCTACACACACGCACACACACACACACACACACACACACACTGTCCTCATCACAGCAGTAAGAAGCTTGTTTCATCATTCCCATGAAATATGGGTGTGAATTCAGCTGGAATTTGGCTGGATTTATGCCGTACAGACAGCCAGCTGTCAGAAAGCCAAGCATTTTGTATGTGAGAGAGTTCACTTATTTTCTTGAAGTCTAAACTCAACTAGATGCTATAAAACTGGTCCTAAATAGTGATTGGTCAATACAGGCTTCCAGCTTCGTGAAAATACATTAGTGTACCACCATGACAAGGAATATGAATATTGACATGTCAGGGACTATATTTTTTGCAGAAATATATGGGAATTTGCCTAATAAAATAAAATGTAATAAAATACAAAAAATTAGTGTGGTAACTTTTATAGAAAGCAAAATAATAGACCATTTTGTGATAAGGGAAAAAAGTAACACATTAACCATTGATACATTTTGCTAGCAATATTTCAAGATTTGCTGTTACAGATTGATGTCTTTTACAGTTTGATGCTTTTATAATTTTGTATATTATAGGCATAAGTAAAATCTTATTTTTGCCGACTATACAGCACTTCTGTCCATTCATAGACAGGAGTTGTGTTTTTCTTATCACATGTGTAAGTCAGATGGATGTGAGGGGAAACCATGGGGTAGGGAACGAAGAATGACTGAACCTTATCCATGTATGTGGTGGTCAGGGCCGTAATGCTCTCATACACACTCCTTTTGTGTTACTCTCTGAAAAACTTACTCTCACACTCCATTTTCATAACAAAAGAGTCTGTTTGTTTTGGCTGCTTTTGTCCGTCTCCAGGCAACCTCTCCAGCAGTTCCGTTTTGAGAACTCTACTCGCCACTTTGTATCTGGACGCGAGTATCGACCAGCAGGCCTGTGTTAAATGACCGGTCAGCAAACCTAGTCAGTAATGCTTAAGAGATGAGAAATTTGACTTTACTTAACGATTCTGTTAATCAAATTGTTTGTGAATAAGAACAGCATTTCCCTTGCTCTTTTGAAATACTATGCATAAGCTCCCACTCTAGGCCACCCAGATGGTTTCTCAACATGAACTGGAGGAATGGGTCATTGAAAAGTCATCATTGTCGCAACCATAACCATAATAACATTGAGAATTTAGCAACAATTGAGCATGAATTGCATAATAGACTCGTGCATATAGCAAGCAGATGTTAAAGGTACAGTACCAACAATGGCTTGTTTAATTCTAAGAGTCAGATAGTGGTTTAAAATGGTCACAAACCTAATTTTGACTTTTTATGGCCCACTGGACTGCCAACATTTTTGTGGAAAATACTGTCTAAAAAATGTTTTTTAAACATTTACTTTAAATTTTTTTTGAAAATATTGTCACTTATAAAAGTGGGCTGAATTCAGAAAATCTTTGGTCATTTGTTTAAAATGGAAAAGTAACATCAGAAGTCCCTGTGCAGCATAGTTTCTGTGCCAGTTGTCTGTAAATAGTCAATCCCAACTCTTGATCCATTATCATTACTGAATAGGTGCAAATCAGGACTTGACTCCATGCTCGATTTTTCCCAGTGTTCATCAAAGCAGAATCCTCTCGGGAGAAAACGGCATTGTGGTACACTCCATTCTAGTGTCTGTCTTTATGGGAGCTCCATCCTCTGCTCAGGTCTTTTGTGTTTGTTGGAGACCAAAGCATAAGTGTGGCTTCCCCCAAACCGCATTGACCTCTCGTCTATGTGTAAATCTCACATCTGACGTCAGTCTTCACTAAGAATCAACTTTAGTCCCAGCCCAGTGTCACTCTGCAGAGCCTATTACTGTAAATGGGATTTGAGCCGGCCAAAGAGTTAAATTTGCTAGATGCTATCTCTTCCCAGGTTAACCGAGAGGCTCTGTGCAGGGGAACAGATTTGGGTTTATAATACCAGTTTTGTCACTGTCAGGCAAGCTTGAAACCATCTCTGTATGCTTGTCTGAAGAAGAGAAAGACTGTGAAAAGACAGACCAAAGCTTGTTTGAGTGTCCTGTGGAAGGTTTGTTGAGAGAGGTAGACTACATATTAAGAGAGAGTGAGAGAAAGAGAGGGAATGGATGTGTGCGTCTTTCTGGCGTCCCTTTCTTTGTGTGTTGGAGAACTGAGAGGGGTGAGAGGGAAAGCTGAACCAAGCTGAGAAACATTAGCCAAATCTTTCTCCCTCGCACTCATGTTCTGTCACACTCTTGAACTCGCTCATTTAAACTCCTCTTACTTCCTTTCTCTCTCTCTTGCTCTGTTGGCTCAACTTCTCCAACTCTGACCTTCCTTCCTCCTTTTTTTTCTTCTTCTGGCTGTTGGGTTTTAAAAGACAGATTTTATCTCTCCATCTGGCCTTTTCATCCCAATAATAATAATAATAATAATCATAATAATAATAATTAAAAATCAAAATATAAATAAATTAAATATAATAAATAATATTAATGATGTTATATCATAATTAAATAAGGTTTTTCAAGTCAATGGCGTCCATCAACTGTTTGGTTACCCATATTCTTCAAAATATATGTTGTGTTTAGCAGAATAAATTCATACAGGTTTAGAACAACTTGAGGGTGAGTAAATGATGACAGGATTTTCATTTTTGGGTGGACTATCCCTTAAAGAGATGTTTTTGTTTAGTTAAAACTTTTTTTTTATTATTAAACCTAAATAGTAATATTGTGTTTGTGTGTGTGTGTGTGTGTGTGTGTGTGTGTGTGTGTGTGTGTGTGTGTGTGTGTGTGTGTGTGTGTGTGTGTTGTTTAAAAAATAGCTATATTATTTAATCTATAGTATGCAAGTATTACTAAAATAACTACATTATTTACAACAGTGCAATTTTGTGCAGATGATAGATATTAAAAGTAATAAGGCAACATAGTGCTGTCACCTAATGACATTTATTTTCCTGCTTCTGTTTGTGCCCCTTTTTAAATTTCGTATGCAAAGTGCTACTGCAGAGGAACTTCATGAATGTCAATGTTTTCTGGAGAGTAATGTCACTGCTTTTTTGTTGTTGTCCCCATAATTTTCTCTATAATGTAGAGGAGGGGATATGCCTGTTTTTGTAGTGTGTAAGGGGAGAGTGAGAGAGAACCCTGGAATCGTGTGACCGTAGAAGCCAGCGATGGCTAGATGGGCTCAGGAGGGAAAGAAGGAGAGGGAATGGACGGATAAAGCTGATGCACTCTGAAGCTCAGAGAAAAATCAATAGTAGCCGAGAGGGGAAGCCTCAGTCCCCTGTATGTATCTCTCTCTCTCTCTCTCTCTCTCTCTCCCTCTCTCTCCCTCTCTCTCTTCATTTTCCCTGGATCTCTTTCCTTCCCATAACATTACTCAGGACACCTCGCGTGCCCCTTCCCCCCACAATGACACCAGGGTCTCCTCTCCTCTCGATGGATTGTGGAGAAATGAGGTTGAGAATGAATGATGTGTGTGCACCAGATGCAGGTAAAAATTGGCTTTGGCAAATAAATAAACCATGTTGCAATTGCATCAAGTTACTGGCCATCTGCTGATTTAGTTGAACGGCGTGATCATCTGACCCTCGCAGATGACAGGGACATGCACAATCCAAACTGAAACCATCAAAATAAAGAAGGCGTTTGTCAAAGCTTCAGTGGTAATTTTACATTTGTTTTTTGTAAGATATGTAACCATATGTAAGATTTTTGGATTTAAAATATCCAAAAACCACTAGAACAATGTTATATATTTAGTTGACTTAACGGGATTGTTCACCCAAAAATGAAAATTCTGTCATCGTTTACTCACCCTCAAGTTGAGGAGAAGATGCAAAAGAAGATATTTTGAAGAAAGATCAACCATTGACTACCATAGTATTTTTTTCCCTACTATGGTAGTCAATGGTTGCTCTATCTGCTTGGTTATAAACATTCTTCAAAATATCTTCTTTTGTGTTCAGCAGAACAAAGAAACTCATACAGGTTTGGAACAACTTGAGGGTGAGTAAATGATGACAGAATTTTCATTTTTGGGTGAACTATCCCTTTAAGTACTTACATTATCCCAAATGTTTCCAAGAATGTTTAAATCTAGAGAAATAAGCAATTTTAACCAGGACACGGACTGCGTCTGTGCATCGCCGATCAATGATATCGTACCCGCATAACCCTCGGTTTTATGTTGTAGAAACCATGGAAACACCAAAGACGCTTTAATATATTATGTTACATTCATTCTGGACACATTACAATTGGAAATTTTTTTTGACAGAAAACTAATTGTATAGCTCAACAAACGCACAGAGTAGCATTATAACATAACTTTCAACACACTCAAATGATGTATCTAGATCGATTATGATAAAACGGCGTCACCTAAAACGGCATCACCCCACATATGCATAAGCAGAAGAAGCGGAAGCGGTCGCTGTGGCATAATAAAAGCTCAGCGAAATCAAGGCGTAATCAAGCTATGCCTTTGTTTTGAATAAGCAACCTCTAGTGGCGAAAAATTACATATTGTGGCTTTTAGTGTTTGTGTCAACATGGTTTATTAGTGGGGTTTTTTTATTTGTCAAGAATGCGTTAAATTGAGCAAAAGTGACATTGTTACTAATAAAAAATATATATTTATGCTATTCTTTTAAACTTTTTTTCTTAATCAAAGAATTCTGAAAAAATAGCAAAAAATATTATGTAGCACACATTTTCAACATTGATAATGAGAAATGTTTCTTGAGCACCAAATCAGCATAATGAGATAATTAGCAATATATTTATGTAAATATTAGGGGTGTAACGGTATTCGTTCCGAACCGTTTCGGTACAGTGCGCGTGTGTACCGAACGGTTACGAGTGCAATCTTTAACAGTTAACAGTCGGCTTGTTTTAAGCGTGGAACTCACTTCAGTCCTAGTTCCCACACGAACATATTAAGTATTCTGTCCATTTTATCACGAAAATCAAACGATAAATGCCGTTTTGACGCGCTTTAATGTGACACTTTTTCAGTAAACCACTGTTTAATAAAAATAAATAAAAAACTATTTTGTAAAACTGCTGTACCAAACCGTGACTTCAAAACCGAGGTACGTACCGAACCGTCAGTTTTGTGTACCGTTACACCCCTAGTAAATATTATGATGTAGTAATTTTAATAATCAAAAAGAAATCACCAACTAGTTCCATATTATGATTAAAGTGCATCAAGATGCGTCAGTATAGTGATTGCGACTGAATCAGTGGCAAATGCACGATAGAGGCCTGTGATTGTATTGGTACAGCGCTTCCTTATTGCGTATTAGTCAGAGGTGTATAATGTTTGTTGCTCCCTGAATTGATATGTCCTTTTAAAAATGAATAAATTAAACTCTTTCCCAGCCAGTGTCCCTCTGTCTTTTGCAGACAGTGTGTCTTGCTTGCAGTTCAATTCAAGGTTTATTCTTGTTCTTTCCCTCTGTGGGCCTCTTTCTCTTCCTCTCTCCCTGCTTCCCCCTTCTTGCCGTTCCCTTCATTATCATCGCAAAAGTGTGTGTACTGGTGATTCGGTGTCTCTTACATCATGTACTCCCTATCCTTCACAACATGTCATCGATGAGTTTGTCCTGTTACTGTGGACTGAAAATGCGTCAATGTTGCCACAGTTGAACCGAACAACCACAGGAAATGTTGCACACACAAACGTCTCAGTCATGCTTCAGAAGGAAGGTTATGAATGATTCTGACTGAAGCTGTCCTTATCTGTCCTGTTTTATTTAGCAATTTCTTGTATTGATTGGCCAGCTCAAAATATTGAGATTTAGTCTAGCTATGTATTTTCAAGGAGAATAAAATCATTATTTATTTACAAAAGCTGTCACAAAAAATGAAACAAGCTGGAGCAGTGAGATGCTGTGCTACAAACTTTGTAAATGCCGCACAGTTTATTTGCTTTGAATCGAAATAAACACATTTTTGTGCTTTCTTCAGATATTTAGTTGCCCATGGCAACGGCTGGCATGACTACAGAGGGCTTTAAATATTAAGAAACTGAAATCATCATTACTCCGCAAGAAATTTGTTAGTCTGTCAGATATTTTATTATGTTTCTGTCACTCGAAACATGATTCTGTCAGCATGAAAATGTACCTTTTTAGTGCAAAGACATCTCTAGTTGATGAGACCTGTCTGTCTGGTAGACTAACAATGGTTTAATTAGTGACAGACAGACACACACAGAACATGTACTGAGGCTAAATATGAGTCTCACTCCTCTTCTGAGTGGTTTTTATTTTGTACACAAAGTTCAATTATGGGAGTTACAATCAGATTTCCATTTATATCCTTTGTGTTATTTCAAAACGCACCTACTTTGTGTAACAATATGTTTTCAGATTTTCTTGAGGCGTTTTCAATGTAGTAGTAAGTACCTAAAAGGACATGGTAATGGAAGGAAAAATTGTCTATTATGCTTGATGCGATTTGGTCGGTGTTACAAGGTGTTCAGCTGAAACACCGGTTACATCACTTGCCCACCGCATTTGCTCTAGGCTTGCTGCGACAGTCGGTGTTCAGGCGCAACACCGTTTACGTCACCTTTTTTATGGTAATAAAATAATTTAGTTCAGTTAGAGAACAGACACTACAAATAAAAACTGAACGTGTCTGCTTAATATTGCTTGAGCCGAACGAGAGTCACAGCAGGAGTCTAATTAAGTGAGTTTGTCATTGTACTTTGTTGTGTTTTTCATTAAGAATAATAGGCTAATGAACCCACCATTCAAGCAACCCGGCCCCAAATTGGCGCTAATTCTAAACCGAAAGTAAAATGAGCACGGCCGCACAGTGCACACTCATTTACAGCCGCACTGTCATTCATGGTGCGTGTCCACTGGCACGTTTTCAGCTCATTCCTATGGAAGCTCAACTTCCATAGGATTTCGTTTGAAAACACTCGCTTTGCTCCGCACCGTTATGAATGCCTGAGCGGCTGTGCACATTTAACTTTCGGTTTAGAAATAGCCTCGCCGATTAACTGGTGGGAAAATTTCCTCACGGTCACATTCCTAATCTGCTCAATGCAGTGTGAGCCAAACGAGAGTCGCAGCACAGATCAGCAGCAGGAGTCAGATTTAATTTATAACAGGATAAGAGTGAGGCGAGCTGACTGACAAGAAAGGCGATGGTGGAAGATTTTGTTTCAAAACGAAATGCCTATTTGGCAATACTTTGGATTTAAACCTAATGTTAATAGGGAATCTGCAAGGGTTTATTTGTTTTTCATTAAAGCTACACTATGTAACTTTTCCGTCCACTAGAGGTCGCCTGTTCAAAACAAAGGCGTAGTTTGATGACGCCACGTTTGAGCACAGAATCTTGGGACATGGCCGGTGGAAAACAGTCAGGATAGGACTCGGGCAGAAATCATGTTCATGGATGCGATTATTAACATTACTGTAGTCTGAAGCAGAGCAGGACCGAGTGTTGTGGAGCTGAGCAAGGCCGCAGGAGCGATTGAAGAGCGGGACTGTTATTATGGCATAGTCGCCGGCGGGACTTTTATTATGACACGGTTGCCGACGCCACTTCCTCTTTTCCAGTCATGAGTGAGGTAACGCAACTCTGTTTATTGTATTAGATATATCTGAGTGTGTTGAAAAGGGAGTTATGACGTTCGCTCGATATGACACTTGTTCACACTGCAGTGAGAGCAAAGTGTTTCACTGAATAAAACCGGAAACCGAGGGTGACGCAGATATGACGCAATCGACAGGCGACTCCCTCACACGCATAGCTCACACGTCCCGGTTCCTTGGTTAAAAATAGCAATTTCTCACGATTTAAAAATAGTTGGAAACATTTGGGATATTCTAAGTACTCAACAAAATTTATTACACTGGCCTAGTGGTTTCTGGATATTTTACTGCAGAAATCCTACATAGTTCACCTTTAAGAAGAATAATGAACCTACCATTCAAGCAATTGCATCTAATTCAAGCAAAGCTCAACTAAAAGTGAGGTGCAAAAAAGGGAAAAACTTGATAAAAAGGTAACCCCCACACCTGGTGGTACCGTTGTCACACGTTGATTAACCGTTGGGAAAATGTCACATCCCTAATGTCAATGCTTTTGCACTATTTTGAGACTTTGCGAGTGACATAAGGCTGTATGGAGATGGTTTTGGCCTGTTTTATGCAAATGACTAACCTTGTGTACGTGGTCGAACATTTAGAATACTCCAATTCCGTAACATCAGAACGAGGTTAAAGGGGCTATATGCAACTTTTTCCCCAAAATAAACGTAACAATAGCCTTTTTATTTTACCATTTATGACTCAAACATCTCCTGATGAGCATACTGACACCTTGTCCGCTCACAGTGGGTGCACCTATAAGCCTGTATCCTATTTTTCCTATTTTTTGGCGGGTCGTCTTTTCCCGCGCTGTCTGCGGATGTGACGTCACCACCGCTGCGAGAGCGAGCAGAAAATGAGAGCAGTTCTGTTTTTTGGCCACAGGTGTCAGTCGCGAGTTTAAATTTCAGAAAAACGCATATAGCCCCTTTAAGAACAAATTCATGTGCTTACTAACGTGTTGTGAATTTTGCAGAGATTTTTCGTGAGAAGTTCTCCTCTGCATACAAATGTGAAATAATCCACGCAATTAAACGGTTTCATGGACGAATTGAAAAACATTGAAAAAAATTTGTGTTGTTGAAATATTTATTTTTATTTTTATCACCATGTCCCTTTAGGGACTCTGTAGCAATGTAGAAAGAGGCTATATGAACAATCAATGTATTAATGTTATACTGTTTTTTTTTATTTATTTTATAATAAAATAATTTTATATTTAATATTTTAGACTGTATTTTATAATATGTTAATTTTATAGAACCTGTATTAAATATTATTATTAACTTTTTTTTATTTAGGTGGTGAATCTTACAAAAAAAGCAGCCGTGTTTTCCATAGTGTTTTAAAGAGATACAACTTTAAAGCTTGCCTCCAGTTCCTTTGAGACTTGTATCACACTAAAGTGTGCATTATGCTGTCAGGACACTAAAACCCTTTTGTTAATTAATTCCCTTTAATGCACCACTGCTAAAAATATTCCAAATTTAAACTGGTCAATCTCACTTTGGATGGATTAATCGGTTGTTTGAGAAAGTTCTCTAGTAGTTGGTTGTGCATAATGTTTTGTTCGCTTGTGCGCTGTCAATATCCACCTCATACCCAGGTTCATCCCTCTCTCTCTCCCCCTGTTATCTCAGAGTCGTCTGTCACTCCTTGCTTCACTCGCTCTCACTGTCATTGAAAGAAAAGAGACTAAAAAAACTTATGGTGACAGAAAAAAATAGAAGCATGAGTTCAAATAAAAAGCTTTTTTGTGGGCACTTCACACACTCCTCGCTCATACACACAAGCGTCCTTGTCCTTGGAGAGTTTTTTTTTTTTTTGAGTGTTCAAGGGTAATCCTGTGCTTGTCTGATGAAACGTTCACAGAGACACTGGAAACACGCAAACAAACACAGACGGGCAAAAAAAAATTTGAAACACAAAAACAAAGACCCAAAGAAAACAAAAGGCTTTAGATGTGTTGTCATGAAAGCACCATACTATAATCTAGGATTAATGTATTTATCATCCCGTTGATTCCATCGCAACAATAACATGTCGTCATCCTCAATGGAGGAACATTTACTGTAGAAACATCTAGAGCAACTTTATCGTTAATTAGCAAGACTGACCCAAGTAAATACAGTTTATCCTTTACAAACAACAATTCTAATACAGTATTACAGGAGCTTATATTACAGCATTAAAAGGCATAGAGATCATTTGGGGTATTTGAACGTGATTATATGATGGTGAGTGTGATTTACTTTTATTGTAATAACACACCAGGCAAGATTAAAGTAGTGCCCAGATGTCTCAACATGCTGCCGATATCCTGTAAAGCTGCTGGATCAAGAGTCTGTTTTTGGACCTGTTGAAACTGTTGACTGCCAAACATGGCATACAAGCTGTAAATAATTATGCTGCATCACATGATTATAGTATTTTAGCTGCTTGACTGTTAACTGTTCTTGTCCTGTCTCTAGGTGCAATGGGAGGAGTATACCACTATCATTCAGAGCATGCATGTGCAGACGCCACTGACAAGGTAAGACGTCACTACTTATAGCCTATTTCTAACGTAGACAAACAATCAGCCAAATGTTTCATACTTAATATTGACTTTTGCTGTGGATTTAGCAGTACTACTCTAGGCTCTGGACTACAAATGAATAGCCCATGACTGCAATGATTTGGTTATTGTTTTTCAGTTTAAAGTCTAGACTCTAAATTTTTCTGTTTATTATCTGGTAAAACATAATGTAAAGCTAGTTTTTTCCAATGTTAAAATACTTTCTCATACCCTAATGTGCAGAGACAAATACAAGTTGTACACAACCGGTATAGTCTGATTCTCTAACTAATGACTCTTAAGGCCCCGATATGATCAAGACAAAGTTCTTTTTTGTTCTTCTTTTAGGGGTAAAACGAAGTTCGAAATGCGTTAGCAGCGATATACTGATATATCCGCGCCGTTCTGACTGCTGAGAACGTTTAGATGAATATGTAAATATGTTCTGCGCACTTTTCTCTCAATAACAAAATAAACGCATATCAAAATTGAGAAAACGGCAAGAATTTTTTAATAAAGCATAAGAAAAGCATCTGATCATAGCAACATGGATACGAGCCCTGCAATTCGGCACTTTACTACTAAAGTAACGTCACATTTATTTATATCACTTTATACAGTAGATTGCTTAAGATCAAGCAGCTTCACCATATTAAACACTTTTCTACTATAAAGCGGCTCTCCAGTTTGTTCATGTTTTACTCACAGACATCTGACCTCGACGGACTGAAAAGGAGAAATGAACCAGAAAAGATTTCCATGTGAAAGAAGGCTATAACCTATTGCGTAATCTCCACGGACCAATGTTAGTAAAAAGGTGTTTACCAGCCGTATCAAACTTTTCCGGAAAGTTAGCTTTGGAAACTCCTTATTTGGTCTAAATGACGTCACATCAGTTAGTTCTTTGATTTCGCTTGAAGTATATTGGGGCCTTTATGAGTCGGTTCTTTTTTAGTGATTCAAACACATACTATTTCTAGCATGTTGTGTTGTACTTTAGGCTCATGCCATAGAAATCAGCGTAGTTCCTTACTGGTAACTGTTCATACGACAGTGTGAAGTTAAACTTTTGTCAGTAGTTTTCTATAAAATATGAATGAAATGTTTCTTTGGAATTGGTTTTGAAAATAAACTTAAGGCCATTTATTGGATTTCTACATATACCATTCAGAAGTTTGGGTTCAGTTTTTTTTTCTTAAATTACTTTTATTCAGCATGAACATATACAATTTTATCAAAAGTGACCAAAAATACAAGTTTATAATATAAGGCTCAATGACATGACATGTATTTTTTGTGTGCGAATTCATTATTTTCCTAAAAAAATAAAAATAAATACATGTCACATATCAAATTGATATACAATATTTCCTTTATAAGATACTCTTTTAATTTTTTTTTTTTAATTCAATTGACTTTGAGTTGTGGTGTTTCAAAGACCTAAATTGTCAGGTGGTGCGAGCAGCAAATTTACAATTTATCAACTCCCACTGCAATTGCAAGTAAGAAATCTAAATGTAAACCATTATATAATGTATACAAATAATACAAAAATAAATAAAAAAAAACATAAAAATTGTGTTCTGAACACAGAAAAGTGTCCTTTTATATGAATTGGACTAAAAGGGCAATACATAGAAAAGGGAAAGGGAATTTACCATGTGATATACATTTTACAATGATTAATATGTATATTGTATATGTATATTATTTCAAATGAATATATGGTCGTACCACCTGACATTTTCTGGGTGGTAAAATCAGAAATCTTGTTTAATAATGAATTAATGCTGTCTTTAAAAGCTGTAAAACCAATATGAATCAACACCATACATTTTTTTTTTTTGGAAAGAAAAAAATGCATTTTATTTTTTTATCTTTAAAAAGTTATAATTTTTCTTATTTGTCATTGACCCAAAGGTTGTAATTTGCTGTTCTGTTCAACAAAGAATTCAGAAAAAAATGTATCGCTGTTTCTACAAAAATATTAGTTTTCAGCCTTGATAAGAAATATTTTTTGAGCATCAAATCAGCATATTAGAATGATTTCTGTAGGGTCCTGTGGAGCACTGAAGACTGGAGTAATGGTGCTGAAAATTCAGCTTTGCCTTCACAGTAGTAAAATGCATTTTAGAATATTTTGTAATATAGAACATTTTCGTACTGTATTTTTGATCAAATAAATGCGGCTTTGTGAGACTTTTCAAAAACATTTAAATATCTTACTGACCCAAAACTTTTGAATCAACTTCATAAGTCTCTGCATTTTAAGAGATTATATGAAAACATATTTTACTATTACACACTTTAGATGTAAGTGTCCAAATACTTTTCGGGGTCACTGTATGTGGCTTATTTTGTATCAAGACGGATTCATCTTCAGAAACTCAATATTGAGTATCATACATTCAAAGAACTGTTCTGGTACATGTGTTGGGAAATGTGATGTTCTGTCATAGCTGGCCTTTTAAAATCGAGAGCGAGAGGGAGGGTAGATGGTGCAAAAAACAAAAGGCAGTTCCTGCCCAGTTTTACTCCACTGTGTTTACAGTCAAAGGGAGGAGGAGGGCTAGCTGACTGCAACTCTGTGATTGGCCGCAATGGCCTCTGGAGGCGGACCTGGCCCTGTGAGGGAGGGAAAGGGGGAGGGGGAGGAATGCGAGCGGGCGGTGGGAGAGGAAGAAGGGATGATGTGAGAGAGAGAGAGAGGAAGAGGAAAGCATGGAAAGGGGGAGTGGGGGCACTAATGATTTCACCTCCAGCTGTGGGACACGGAGAGAGGGGAACAGTGGCTTAGAAATGGATGGCTGTCGAAATGAAGGGAGTGGAAAAAGACCGATGGGGCTGTGTTTGTGCGAGCGAGAGACTGAGTTATGGCCAAATGATACTAAGGGAATGTAGTCTGTATTTCTGAGAGGATTTTGCCCTATAAAAAAAACTTTAATGCTTTTGCTTAGTGGCAGAAAAGAAACCAGGCCAACAACCCTTACTGTTTCCTGTTTTTGACAAATGTCTGTGTGTGTGTGTGTGAGAGAGAGAGAGAGAGAGAGAGAGAGAGAGAGCTAGAGAGGGAGAGACTCAGCGCACACACACAGAGAACAGAGTGTTTGGGCCCGTGGGTAACTGCGTCTCATCCTGTGTGTGCTGACTGTTCAGAACTAAACAAAGCATATTTGGGGTGTGTGGAGCCGTTTTGAAAGCTTTGTGCTTGCTCCTGGCCGTCTATATGAACAGCAGAACGGGACGTGTTGGCTCTTGGGAGGTCCTGAATATAGAGTGCTGAAACTGAGACGTGTGTGAGAGAGTGTGTGTGTCCATTCCTAGGCCTCCGCACAGGCAGAAACAAGCTCTCTATGGTGTAGAATGTAGAGGCGGCCTCAAATGGGTTTGCCTGTCAGAGGGAGGAAAAGAGGGAGGAGAAATGAAAGGCTGGAAAATAATGAGACGGAGGAGGAGATGAGGGGGACCCGCTTATCCTGAGCACTTTCATAAAGTCCCAGCGTTTGAAGAGCAGTCACCCAGCGCAAGGACTCTATAGACTCAGCCTATTAAATATTAAAGTATTACACTGAAACAGAAGCACATTGTGGATTCTCACATCAAAGCAGTGCTTCGGTTAGGCATGTGAGGATGTGGAATCTCCTGCTGATTGTTGTTTCGGGAGGTTGGAAAATACGGCATCTCGTGATGTCAGTGCCTAGCAAAGTAGTGCATATCAATACTTTCATATTTACCCTCCAGATGCATCTGTTATTTGAGAGCATTTAAATGATCTTCACTCTAGAAAATGTGGGGTTGTTTCAATCCATGTTTGGGCCCAGAATTTTTAGTGGATCACTATTATTCTAGTGTGGTTAATGGGTAGGAATTGGTCACAATAGCATGGTGACAGCTGACTAATTTAGCTTAACAACAACAATTTATTTGTTTATTTATATAGTCAGCTGTCGATGACTAGTCAACCATCCCCCCTACCCAGTTGCGAACATGCATGTTATTTTTTTGACATTCTCTCAGACACATTTTTTAACTGTGGGAATTTTAAATGGTTAAAACTATCTATTTATTGACCAAGGGAAATGCTTGTACAGGTATATGTGGAAAGCAAATCTTTTAGCAATTGAATTTGTATTGTAGTAGTTTTATGACTCAAAACATTGCATTCAGATGGGTTTAGTGTAGTGGTTAAAAATCTAGGATCATATTCACGGAACACCAACATTTTTGCTCTTAAGAGTATTTCAAAAAGCAGTTTAAGGCTAAAACGGTTCCTAAATCGGTGATATGTTAGGAGTAGTTAAGAGGACTCCTAAGTCACGAAGACCAAATCACAAACAATCCCAAAATGGATGCAATCCGCCTCAGCAGTCCGCTCAAAGACACTGTACACCATTGAGGTAAAATGCCATAGGAGCTTTGAGTGCCGAGCCTTTTCTTCATAAATGCAATAAATATTTTGATTTATAGATTTTAATCTGTGGTTACATAACATAAAGGTTTGTTTATGCATAGGCAATATGGATTGGATGATTGAGAATAAAACATTGAAACATTAAAACAAGTTGAAAATAATGTCCCATCTGTGCTGATAGCCTTGTGGGCAGCTCACATGAGCCAAGTTTGAGTTCTGGCTCGTGGACCTTTCCCGATCCCGTCCCCCCTTTCTCTCTTCTACTTCACTTCCTATATAATCGCTGTCTTATAATAATAATAATAATAATAATAATAATAATAATAATAATAATAATAATAATAATAATAATAATAAAAAGGCAAACATGCCAAAAATAATTTTTTAATAAATAATAAAAAAAAAATAAAGAAAATAACCCCCGGTTAGGCCGAGAGTGATGAGTCAGAGAAAACTAGAGAACTGTCGAGGTAACTAGGTGAGTCGGCTGTGTAGGCATCCTCTCGAGCTGATTAGATTTTTAATGTTTCATACTAAACGTGCTACTCATGAACTTTGTATATAAAACATATAATTTGTTTGCTGACATACAAGAGGCTGACAAATAGCTAAATATATACTTGTTTAAGTAGTGACACTTAGCCTACTTTTTAAAATCTGTATTTGAATATGGCAGAAGAGTGTGTTATTTTAAAATCTTTATATCTTGTTCTACAATATTTCTATTATTTAAAGGGTAACTTCAGTGATTTAGCATTAAGCTTTGTATCAGTAGAAACCCGGTAGTATATTCAAATTATCGTACTTTCCCGCGTCATATCCCCCTGAGACGTGAGAATTATGCATTTTATTTCTGGAAAAATCCTTTTCAAAAAGGATTTTTTGGCCAGAGCCTAGAGATTACAGCCAGTAGTAGGAGCTAGTTCCGCATGTTATCAACCCGCCCACAGGGGAGGGATCTCACTCACAGAATGTAAATGCGCTCTGCTCGACCTTGGGCATTCATAACGGAGCGGTGCAGAGAAAAGTGAGTGTTTTAACTT
Organism: Gobio gobio; assembly: GCF_949357685.1. NCBI lineage: Eukaryota > Metazoa > Chordata > Actinopteri > Cypriniformes > Gobionidae > Gobio > Gobio gobio. The sequence continues at coordinate 22,157,092 of NC_137099.1, forward strand.
TTCAATTAATTCCTTTGAAAGTGCATTCTGGGAGTTGTTGTCTTTCATCCACGAGACAAAAATACAATTTCTGTCTAGAAGGCACCAAATTCAAAAATAATTTCACATTTCTACTACATAAATGACCCAGTTTAATTACACATTCATCTTCCCAGCGCTGAAGCACCCCTTTAAATCACTGACAGAGACCCCTCCCCTATCAACCAATCACTGATCAAATCATCCTAGCAACAAGGTCAACCCCACCCTTACTCTTATCTTAAGACTTAGTAAAAGTTGCTCTCAGCAACTTTGTGAATAGGTTCAAAGAGGAAACTCTTACCTAAGAACTTTTACTGCTATTTAGGAGAACTCTGAGTGGTAAGATAAAATGTTTTGTGAATACGGCCCCTGAGATGGTAAAAGAGAAGTTTTGCACAAGACCAATCCCTGAATAACCACCATTGTGCCCTTCTGCAAAGCATTTAACCCCAGATTTCTAAGTGTACTGTTAGTCACTTTGGGTAAAATCACTAGGGACACAGTTGGTAGCCTTCCTTAAGTAGGCCTATCCTGTCACAGATCATAATTAATATTCCTGAGCCAAACCTTCCTTATGGATTTATTAATTATTTTTTTCTAAATGGTTATTTTTGATTTTCTTATTTTAGTTAATATTTTTTTAATAGTAGTAGTGTTAGTAGTAATAATAAAAATCATCTGTTCAGAGGATGCATTTCAAAATACCATCACTTCCTGTCTCCTGATATACCTTCATCTGATCGATAATCTTTTTTAAAGGCAGCATACATGTATACTTCTCTGCCTTTCGATATCCCACAATCTTGTGCGTTTCTTATGTGCAAGTGGAGCTATAATATAAAGATGGTGTTTGAAAGTTGCGGTACGTTTTTGACCAGCGTTTTCCACTTTTGATATCATTTGTAGCATGAAATTACTATTATAGTAATTTAAATATTTGCTTGGTTATCAAAGCTCGCTCTTTGTTGTAGATCATTAAACCATTATGCTGCCTTAGAAGCCTGTCTGAAATCAGTTTTGTGAGGTACATAAGGCAACAAGTCAGCTGCCTAAGCCCTCGGATACAGCCCTGGAGTTTTTCACCTCAGTTTTTCAAATCAGAAGTCAAATCATTTTTCCTTCTAGTGCTAGTATAAGCTATTTTGCAATCATGTTCATTTTTAGTGGCGTAGTTGAGTAAGCTGACCATTGATTTAATCAGCTTTTACATGAATGCTCCTCAAATATAGAATTGTTAAATGAATTGGTATCAGAACCAGAATCTGTATATCCCTTATGATTCCCAGCCCTAGTTATCCACAGCAGTGCTGACTGCTCTCAGATCGCACGGATATAGTGGCTGGGTGTTCAGCACTTTGCCAAGCTCCCTCACAATAGCAGTGGTTATTCCCTGTAGATAGTGCGGCCCCCCAGGCAGAGAGGGCTTGGTATTTGCTGAGCATGTGATGGCGGGTCCTGGAGCCGTAGTTTTTAAGCAGGATGTTGAGCTCCCTTATACTCGTGTGACACTAAGGACTATTTTATGCTCCACTTCAATGAATAAGATCAAAATGTGAGACCACAGAGTATGTTAAAAGTTTTGTGCTAATCTTCTCCTAACATGTTAAGTCCACACGCATGTTCAGATTTAGTTCTCCGTACCCCTCACCCACCCACCCATCTCCCCCAAACGCGGATGTACGGCCACATGAATGTTTCATACTAATGGACCTGTCTGACTGGGTTTAGACAGATATGTGTGTGTGTGTGTGTTTGCGCCGTGTATCTTGGTTGCTGTTTGGCTTTGTCCTAAAATACTCGTGTGATCCTGTGCCTTTACCTGCATCTGTGCGTTTCTTTTGTTTTTCCTTAAACGCCTTTTATTCACTCTCTCACGCACGCACACACACACACACACACACACGTGTGACTAGTTATATTTATAAGTTATATAATAAATGTAATTTTATATAATTATATAATATATATAATTATAATATTAAGCCTAGTCTATAGTAATTACAAATGACTAATTGTAATTATAATATGAAATATTATGTTTAATAATTATAATATTATGGTTAGTCTACATTTAATTATAAATTATTAATAATTAATATAATATAATAAACATTTATTACCAAATGTTAGCGTTAGTCAATAATAATAATAATAATAATAATACTATTATCAAAACAGTACGGCTGTAGATAGGTCTTAATTACATATCAAAATAAAATGTATAAATGTATTTATATGTTTCCTGTTCCCTATATGTTAAAATGTTCCCTGGTCTTTGTATTATTATTATTATACCAGTAATAATGTATAATATTTATATGCATTTAATATTTAATATTTTAAATGACTGGCTTTTGAGTATAATGACCATCCGTGTGTGTGTGTGCAGACAGTTGCTGTTTTTGGATGGTTGTGTTTAAATATCCTGAGGCTGTGTTCCAGGTGCTGTTCATAGTTCATCATTTTCAGTCCTGCACTTTCCCCCTCTGAGCCTCACCCTGCTGCCCCCTGAGGCATCACTCCTGTCCTCCCCCCATCTCTGCCTTCTATCCATCCATCCACTTCCCCCCTCCAGCCCCAGTTTCTCATCCTTCCCTTCACCTTCCTCTTCCCTGCCCTCCTCTCATGGCTCTGAAGAAACCGTAGGACTGAGGAAAGACTAGTAGGAGTAGGAGTAGGAGTAGGAGTTCACTCTCTGGACTCGTTCCTTTGTCTGAACTCCAAAATGTGTGAAGTGAACTGAATGCATTAACTTTCAACATTTGTATTGATTTACAACCCTGACACACATGCATAACATGGTACCCCTTTTTTTGTTTTGTTCCAAGAACCATTTTACATGTCCAAATTCCTCAAGTTCAAGAATCACACTTTCATGAGGTAAAGGCCAGCTGTGTAATTGTTGCGACTGTTTCTTAAAGTCTTTCAAGTGTAGTCAGACCACAGTGGAAAGAACCAGAATGTTCATTATAAAGTTGTCATATAGGCCGACAGCATGACCATATGGCCGTCAGAACAGGAGAGGCATTTCGGCACGCTTGTAGTTTTAATATCCAATTTTAGAACAAGTCTGTTAAAACTTCCATAGCTGTGCTGAAAATGACATCTTTAACTTTCCAAGACCCTGTTCTAGTAAATCACTGTGTCCGTATATAAAATGAATTTCCCATGAAGAATTCAGAACAGTGGGATTGTTTTTTGTTTAAGTGATTTGATCGAAGTGTAGTGTAATACCACTGGAATCTAGTAAAGTTTTTGCAAGGTAGTTTTGATTTGTAGTATGCATGTGGTGGGAAAAAATAATAATAAATAAATATATATTATATAGGTTACATACGCACGCACACATTTTATGTTGGTTTTCCACTATTCAATGGTTATTCATGTTTAGTTGATGATTTAAAAATAATTAAGCTAACAAAGTTGAAGTATAACTTGTGAGATTAAGAATCGACACAAACTATTCTTTATCAGTAAATAATAAAAAACTATTCTATTTGACCTCCTAACTTGTTCATAAATTAATCTCTGATTATTTCTTCTTAAAAAAAAATATTTATACACTACCATTCAAGTTTGTGGTCAGTAAGATTTTAGAGGCTGCATTTATTTGATTAAAAAAATGCAGTAAAAACTATAATATTGTGAGATTACTGTTTTTATTTGAATATATTTAAAAAAATAATGTATCCCTGTGATGCCAATTTCAGCATCATTGCTCCTGCCTTCAGTGTCACATGATCCTTCAGAAATCATTCTAATATGCCAAGTTAATGCTCAAGAAACATTTGTGATTATTATCAATGTTGAAACGGTTGTGCTCCTTAATATTTGGCGGAAACTGATCTTTTTTTCAGCATTTATAGTTAGTCTAATATATATATATATATATATATATATATATATAATATATATATCATATATCATATATCATATATCATATATCATATATCATATATATATATATATATATATATATCATATATATATATCATATATATATATCATATACATATACATATACATATACATATACATATACATATACATATACATATATATATATATATATATATATACATACATGCATACATACACACACACACACACACACACACACACACACACACACACATATACACATATATATACACACATATATACACACATATATACATATACATATACATAATGTATATGTATGTATGTGTGTGTGTGTATGTATATATATATATGTGTGTGTATATGTATGTTTATATGTGTATATATATATATATTATTATTATTTTTTTAAACATTTATAAATATCGTTACTTTACTGTTAATTTCTTTAAAAAAACACAACATACATGAAATATCACCATCTTTATATTATTATTGCCTTAAAGAGCAACCAAATGCATGAACCTAATGCAATGCATTTTTAATTGAGGGGAAATGATTAATACATTTTAGAGGCATTTTTCAGCTAAATTAAATTGTACACTGTGTTCTGACGAGATGCAGCATGATCAATAAAAAGATGTCCCACATTTTTTTATTTTTTATCTTTTAATATTTACCTTTTATTTAATATTGTCAGAGACATGGCTTGGCAGTTCTGGTACACATGTGGCACGTCACTTCTGGGTTAGTAATAGATGAGATGGAAAACAATAAAGTTGCAAAAGAGTGTGAACACTGCATACTGTTGGTTGATGTCATGGTTTTGAATGGGATCAGGCTGACTCAGACGTTGCTTTGCACATGGAGAGATGCTGGAAGACTACACAGATCGAAGTGACATTTTTACCTCATGGAAAATGAGATGAGGGGGAATGTATGGTGTATCTGTTTCAAGAGACATTCAAACAAACCTGACTCAAATCCATATGCAGATAAGTCTAGCCTGCTCCCCAGCTGTTTCCTGTTACTGATTTCTCTCTCTCACACACACACACACACGCGCGCGCGCGCGCGCACACACGCACTCAAGCCTTCCCCGGTGTCAGCGGCTGCTCTCTGTATCTCCGCACTTGGCTTAACCCTGTTTTGTGAGCTCACTTTACCGTGTGTGTGTGTGTGTGTGTGTGTGTGTGTGTGTGTGTGTGTGTGTGTGTGTGTGTGTGTGTGTGTGTGTGTGTGTGTGTGTGTGTGTGTGTGTGTGTGTGTGTGTGTGTGTGTGTGTGGTCGGTCCACGGTCCACGGTCCACTTGTGCTTCTCACTGAAGTCGCACATGTGATCCTTTAAGACGTTCCTCTAGTTTGCATGTTGAAAGCCTTACAGAGATGTTTGTCTGAGTAACTTGTTAGTCACCCTAAAGTGCTTTGGAAAGTCAATTGTCCCTTTTCTGATCTCGCCCCTTGTTAAACTATGACTCTTCCAAACTGAGTAGGCCCAGGTTTTGACAAGCTCATCAGGCCATAAAGTATGTGTGTTCAGTCATGAGTAAGCACGTGTGTGTGTGTGTGTTGACTTCCAGTAAAAGGTGAGTGCTAGATGACGCTGATTTGATGTGTTCAGATATTCCTGCATGTTCAAGCCTTTGTTACACATACTGACTCATGTGTCGCTGCATGTTTCTCCATGTCTTGGAGACGGCTGACTTGGAGATGAATGTGTTTGAGTAACACCGGCTGAGCAAGTATGTGTGTGTTGAGCAACAAGCCATGGGTTTCCTCAAAGTTTCGGGAAGTGACCTCACACTGCCTTAGGCAACAGAGGCAGTGATATCATTGACAGGAAATGCCACCAATGCCGCCAGACACAATAGCTGCTTGTGCTCTCATTGGGCAAAATCAACTAGGATATGTACAAAACATTTTTTTTTATTTTTGTTCAGAGTCATGGATTATCATTATAGTGAGGAATTTCTGTGGTACAAAATTACTTCTTTTTTTGTTTGTTTGTTGTTGTTTTTGTGAGCAATATTTATTATAACACTATTATTATTAGCTGAATGTTTAAGCTGCTTTTAATCAAATGAAGGCTGTGAAGCTTCAAAAAGCAAAACGTCATGTTTAAAGTGTTCCAAAGTCAAATGATTAGCTTTATGTGAAGAACAGTCTGAAATTCACTGAACATCCACTGTAGCTTGGCTTTCAAAGCTCATTTGTGCTTCCGTATAGTCAAACTTAGCACATTTTTTTTGGGTGAACTCTTGTAAGTGCATCAAAAAACTAGTGCCAAGAGTAATGATGCAGTTTGATTAATGTGTGGTTTGTAATTGTAGATGAGTTAATGAGTGAATTTTACGGTTTTCTTTTTTTTCTCCTTCAGACGGATGATTCTCCTAGTCCAAAGAGACAGCGTCTTTCCCAGCAGTCTGTATTGGAGTTTACCTCGGCCCCTCCTTCCACACCCTCACCACCAATCAGACCATGGGAGCTTCCGCCCAGTCGCAGGCCACACCCCTATCCCCACCCACACTACCACCCCGAGCGCTGCCACACACCTGCACGGCACAGGCGCAGGTAAGCTTTTGTGTGTTAGTTGACTGCTAGTCATAATTGCTGTCATGATTCGTTGTCAGCTCATGCTGTGCTGTGACAATTGTCAGGTTTGTTTGTATAGTGCATTGTTCCAAAGCAGTTTCAAAATGGATTACAGTGTTGTGAATTGTATCAATTACTGCACTAGATTCTAATTATTCTATTCCATAATTCTTTTATTTAGTTCTTTAGGTCTTCAATTAACAATAATAATAGTTTTTATTTTTTTTATTTTTTTATTTTTTACATTTTAGTGAATGTTAAAGAAGGCTATTTTTTTTAAAAAGTAGTTTTTATTAAATGTATAAACAAACATTCAATACAGCCAGTGGATAATATAATATAATTTAATATAATTAATATTGTATTAATTATATTATATCCTCTGGCTGTGTACTTATTAAACTTTAACATTCACTTATTTAATATTCATGAAGGCTTGTTTTTTTGTAAATATTTTTTATCTATTTAAATACAGCTAATTGAAATATCTATTATTATATATTATAATATACAAATAACATTTAGTGAATTTCTAATAATGAACATTCAGTGCAGCCAATGAATTTATTATAAAGTAATATAAATTAAAAAAAAATTAATGTTTGAATTTCTTTCTTTTCTTTTTTTTTTTGGTTACATAAATTTTAGGTCTTTTTATATAAGCATTCAGTGCAGACATTCTAAATAAATGTGATTTTTATTTTTGTGCAGTCCTCCAGTGCGGCGCCAGCGTGGCCGACGAGAGCGTCTGTCACGGCACCATCCCCCTCATGGTTCCCCGGGTGGGGGGCAGGATGAAAACTACCGCCACCCTCCTCACCCACATTCTCTCCATCCCTACGGCCAGCCACCATCCCACCCTCCACCTGGCCTTGATGAGCCCCGGGCCTTTCACCCTCCCACGCTCTCGCCACGGTTATTGCACCCGCCTCAGCAGGGCGCCATGGTGATGGACCTCCATGAGCAGGTTAGAGGGTTGAGGCAGGAGCTCAGTGTCTCGGTGAGCTCATAACGGGGCCCAGAGGTGCTCTAATGTGGTTTCCAACTGAAAATATTAAGAAGACTGTGATGTCCTATGTCATAACTTTTTTCTTATCCGTTTAAGTCTGACACCACTTGTCTCAGTTTCCGGGTCCAAACGCTCTATCAGCTGTCAAAAGCAAACAACAAACGATGCTAATATACACTCACGTTAGGCTGTAGTACTACCGAAAAATGATGATCCTAACCTTTATCTCCATACTGATATCTTAGTCAGCCAGACAGTGATTAATATTTTATGAATCGTTAACATTTTGGTGGCTAGGTCACCGTGAGCCCAGAGACTGTAGTGTACACTGAGTTTTTAAAAGCTTAGCTTAAATGTAGTGCTTGGGGGTATACCGTTTCATACCGAATACCGGTTTTTATTTTTATTTTACCGCAATACCGGTGTATGCCACTTAAACAATGTTCGGAACGTGGCGCAACACCGTTTGAGAGGGGTCCCATTTCAGATCAGATACAGACTGGAGCGAGAGCGTTTCAAATTTTTTTGGACCTATTTCATATACTCTAGTTCTCTAAACATGAACCAGTGCACATATTTAATCACGTCTTCTTCAAATGAAATGTATGTGCAAATAAGGACACTGATACAGCCGTAAGTCTGTTCATGAACGCGATGGATTATTCTGGTACACAGAAGACAATGAAGTAGACCGAAAATTCAAAGAAGAATGGGCAAAAAAGTAACTATGCCTTTTATTTTTTTCTGTTAAACTTGCGTGTCGTTTGCTTGGAGACTGTAGTGCTCTTAAATGTATTGAAATTGTTATTAGACCTTTTAAATGTTCTTCCGTGTTTCTCTCTCGTTTTTGGCTGTTTGTCGTTATATAGGGTTCGATTTTTAAAATGCATAAGGTGCCCTCAACTAAGGTGCCTTTTTTCCTCTCAGTGGTCATATTTTAATATTCATGTGTCTGTAATTTGAGACCTTTTTTTGCAGACCTGTAATTTGCAGGTCTTTATTGTTTTATTGGTTGTTGTCTCCCCACAGCATCATTTTGTGGGGCTTTGCAAACCTGTATTTTCTACAATATTCACTCATCATGACAGTAAAATTGGGCATTTCCTTTCTCAATTAGTAGACGTTTAATAAAATGACTGTTTTTGCATGCGTAGCTCCCTCAGGGTACGGTGCCGGTGTCATATACGGTTTCTCCAGTCCCGCCGCATGGTCTACCTGCTCCCCTTTGTACAGGGCAGCATCTCCCAGCATGCTCTTCTCAGCAGCAGGTGCCTGCCTGTTCTGTGGTCTTCAGCGGACAGCAACACTATCCAATCTGTAGCGTACCACCTCCAGTAAGTACATATCAGGGTGTGAAAAGACATGGCATAAATATTTTTTTTGTGCTCATTTGATTTGTTTGGATATGCTGCCTCCCAGTGGTAGGAAGTTGTTACATTCCGGTTTTAATCTCTGAGTGTAATGTCCATTTGTAATGGTCTGAAATAATGTCTGTTTGTTTGTTTGACCTACAGATGTTGCCGGCATGTTCGGTACAGCATTTGCCAGTGCCGTACGCGTTCCCTTCTCTTCTCTCCAGTGATCCACCCTTCCTGCTTCATCCTCCGCATCTGTCACATCATCCGCCCCACCTCCCCACTCCTGGACAGTTCTTACCCTTCCAGACACAACAGTCTCGATCTGTGAGTATACGATCACATTTCCCACACAATATTATCATTAATATTTTTATATATATATATATATATATATATATATATATATATGCGCTGCCATTCAAAATATGTTTTTGAAAAGATTTTCATGCTCACAAAGGCTACATTTATTTGATCACAATTTTAGTGATGGCAAAGCTGATTTTTCAGCATCATTACTCCAGTCTCCTGTGTCCTTCAGAAATCATTCTACAACCCCAAATCCGAAAAAGTTGGGACAGTATGGAAAACGCAAATAAAAAAAAAAGTGATTTCTAAATTTACTTTGACTTGTATTTCATTGCAGACAATATGAACACAAAATATTTCATGTTTTGTCTGGTCAAATGACATGAAGTTGACCAGACAAAACATGAAAATATTTAGTGTTCATATTGTCTGCAATGAAATACAAGTCAAAGTAAATTTAGAAATCACTTCTTTTTTTATTTATTTGCGTTTTCCATACTGTCCCAACTTTTTCTGATTTGGGGTTGTAATATGTTAGAATGATTTGATGCTCAAGAATTTATTTTTTTTATCAATGTGGAAAAAAGTTGTGCTGTTTAATAATTTTGTGGAAACCGTGATCATTTGTTTTTTCAGAATTCTTCTATCAAATATAGAACGTTCAAAAGAACAGATTTAAAATTGAATAGTATAAATGTCTTGTCATTTTCAATCAATTTAATGCATCCTTGCTGAATAAAAGTCAGTGTCTTAATTGTATTTTTTTTAATGTCAATACCTGTGTGTATATATAGTTTTTTTTACTATAGTTTTGATGCACCAAACAAAAAAAACATTTAACATTATCTAAAATATTAGTAGTATGTAATGTTTACAGTACACATGACAATCAGAAAACTAATAAATCCTGTGTTTGTTTGTTTGTGAGTAGCCGCTGCAAAGGATAGAGAATGAGGTGGAGTTGTTGGGGGATCACCTGTCGGTAGGTGGAGGGTTTAACTATCCTCACTCTGGCCATCCTAGTCCTCTGCCCCCTTCCACCCCACTGCAGTTCCTCTCCCATGAACCCCTGCACCAGGAGCTCTTTGGAGTGGTGAGTGATTTTTCAAGCTTTATCACCTCTGATCAGTAGCCGCTTTTCCACTGTTGGTCCAGGGCTAACAACGTGCTGGGCAGGTTGCCTCGAGGCCAAAATCAAGCTGCGTTTCCACTGTCGGGCCAGTAGCCCCACAGCCTCCACAGAACAACGTCACTTATACCGTATTTATCATTATTGCACATAAAAAGAGACACATAATAGCCTACTTATTCAGTTGTGCCTGTTTCCATTTATTTGTGATCAATGGAATGCATAAAACAACTCCATTTAAGGCTAAAAAGTCCAAAGGCTAGAACATTCAGAAAAATATTGAGAAAATTTCATGTTTACGTCATATTTCTTTAGAAAGAATGAGCATTTCAATTCATTTTTATGAGTTAACCGGAGCATATGTAATATATGAAACTTGCTGATGCAGAAGTACGGTATCAACAAAGGCACAGGGAAGAGACACTTGAAACATGAAACCAAATAAATGCACATTCTTCAAGCAGTCTATGGTATTTTCTATGATCATATGTGTATTTATTATGACAATGGTTAGCATAAGTAGGCTTAAAGGTGCAGTGTGTAATATTTATGAGGATCTATTGACAGAAATGCAATATAATAAACATGACTATGTTTTCAGTGGTGTATAAAGACCTGACATAATGAACCGTTATGTTTTTATTACCTTTGAGTCAATTCTATCTACATGCACCGCGGGTCCCCTTACAGTGAAGTCGCCATTTTGCGCCGCCATGTTTCTACAGTAGCCCTAAACGGACAAACTGCTCCACAGAGCGCTAGTTACTCCCTGCTGTCTCAGACAAAAACATATTTTTCCTGTATCGGCCACCGTAACTTCTCTATGTGCTTCAAAAGGGAGGGGTGAGTGGTTGCAATTCGCAACCTCACCACTAGATGCAGCTAAAATTTACACAGTACACCTTTAAGGATCACACAAATATATTTCTGTTTTCCCCCACACACTTTCTGGTGTCTGAAAGTGAGTTTTGAGCTGAAAATTGTTTTAAATGTCTTTAAATGTTGAGGTTAGCTGGTAGCCTGATATGAAAGCATGGGAAATGAGCAGCAGTGTTGACCCTCTCCTGAGTCATATAAACTCTGCCTTTTGTTCATGACCACTCCTCAAGCCCCAGTTGGCCCGCGTTGGATCAAAGTATTTGGCGGGCCAAAAAACCCTGGCCGTTGGCCCAGAGGAATGCCCGATGAGGCCCAATCAAGCCCCATAAGTGACAGTGAAACGCAATTGGTCCTGGCACGCACGCTCTCTTTTGGCCCGACAGTGGAAATGTGGCTAATACAATCTAAACAAGCTAATAATGGTTTTGTGTTTTTCCTACGTGTTCTCTCCAGCCGTATCCCCACTTCATGCCTCGGCGAATCACAGGAAGACGCTACCGCTCTCAGCAGGCCGTACCTCCGCCTCCGTACCACCCGAGTCTGCTGCCCTACTTCCTGTGAGTTACACATGCGAACATGCATCAGAGTGTTGTGTTGGAGAGCCATTGAGCTGTAGAATAATGTCACTGTTTTTTCTTTTGTTTTTTTGGTGGTACAGATCTGTTCTTCCAGTCCAGCCAACCGCGGTGGGTCCCGCCATTAGCTTAGAGCTGGATGTAGATGATGGAGAGGTTGAGAATTATGAGGTGAGAGTCTGTAATTAACTCAGTAAATGCTTATAAATAATCCTTTCAAAGACCAATCACATTTTAGGAATACCTTGTTATTCTATTTTACATGTGTATTTGTTCTTATGCTTGACTAGGCTCTGTTAAACCTTGCCGAGCGTCTTGGAGAAGCGAAGCCTAGAGGTTTGACGAAAGCCGATATCGAACAGCTGCCTTCCTACAGATTCAACCCCAGCAACCATCAGTCTGAGCAGACTTTGTGAGTACAATACACAAACTTTAAAACTTACTGTTATTGAACCTTCATGACCTACATGGAATATTTGTACAAAGAAAAAAAAAAAAAAAGCCTATTACAACACCTAAATTAGTCATAGTTTAAAAAAAATACATTTGAATGAAATTGTGATATTGGAAAAAATGTATTAATGACATTATGTCCTCCCTCTTACCCTACAGGTGTGTAGTGTGCATGTGTGATTTCGAGTCTCGTCAGCTGTTGAGAGTACTGCCCTGTAATCACGAATTCCATGCCAAGTGTGTCGATAAATGGCTCAAGGTAAGCAAGCATGCTATTTATTTATATAAGAATAATGTTATTATTGTTATAATGGTCCTTAAATTTCAGTGGATCTAAATCTTTTTAACTCAAAGGCCCACATTTTCCAGCACAGTATTAAGAAGCTCCCCAATATAGGTTATTTCCAATATTTCTTCTGTAGTTATGACAAAGCTACTCATTCTATTAATGTAAAATGGGAGTATATATTAACTTATTTAACCATGGTGCGTTTTTTTTTTTTCTTTAGAAGTTTCATTTAAGAACACATTAGTTATTGAACACGTTAGATTTTTTGTAATATATTACAAAAATGTGTAAAACATTTTTATTTGAATAGAGATAAATTGCTTGCATTTTGTTTTTTTGCATTGTAATTTAACAATTTCAATACTTTTTAGTCGTCTCTAAAGCCTCGTTTCCACCGAAATGTCCCAGGAACTTTTTTCCCCCCAGATCTGCTGCTGTCTGCGTTTCCATCGCAGTCTAAATTACCGAGAAAATTAATTCGGTGACGTAGGATTGCGTGCGACTTTCCAGAGCCCACTGGATTTCGTCCTCCACAAATAAACAAAATAAAGCCTGAACCTCGTCGTCGGTCCATCGGTCGTATTTTTTTTTTTAACTCCATTGTTGACTCGAATAGAAAACAACTCCTACTGCATGCACCACAACAGACTTTTAGGTTGAAATAAAGTTCTACCTCGCAAGCAGGGCCATTTTGAATGGGACATTTTTACCCGGAACTTCATTTAGACCCCGGTTTCTGCGGTCGAAAGACACAGAGTACCACCCCAAAGTCCCTAGGTCCTGGGGAAAGTTCCTGCGATGGAAACGTGGCTTCAGCCTCCTTGGAGGTTTGCTGAAGCCCCCTGGTTAAGAACACGGTCATAAGGTGCGGTCACTTTTATTTATGGGCAGAATCCACACAATCAGGAATTTCGCAAAAGATTTCCTCATGCTGATTTCACAAGTGATTCAAGTTTTTTTTGACCAACAGAAAGCTGCTTTAGTTTGAAAGCAACTTCTGTGTGAGCTGTGCTTCATATATCACGTCACTATTGTCACTTTTTTATTTTTCCCATGGGATTTTGCTAGTGTGACCGCACCCTCAGGCAGAGATAGGCTTGCGTAACTACAGCTTTTCCCCAGTTAACTTATGATCTATACGTTTCTTATGCCAATTTGACAATCTGTCCTCGTCTGTCTTCTAGGCTAACAGAACCTGTCCTATTTGCCGAGCAGATGCCTCTGAAGTCCAACGGGATTCCGAGTGATGCTGCACACCGAACACACACGCATACATGTACACCACTAAACACTTCTGTCATTCTCCTACCCTGTTACATTCAATTAACTTCAACTTGCAAAATGACTCCTCACACACAGATGACCGCTGCAAATGATTTGTGAGAACTTTGAATCAAAATCATTGTTTGATATTCATCTATGAATGTCCAACTTACTAAGGCACACACAAACAAACAAACAAACAAACAAACAAACACACACACACACGTCCCTTTGGTTGTTTGATCACTAATTCTTTGAGTGGAAGTCCAAAGATTATGGTTCATATTATCATTCTGGTTATGTTCTGATAATGTTTTTTTTCTTTTTAATATATATAAATATATATAGTTTAGTTCTCCCTTTTGGGGGTGGGTGTTGGTATGTTGCAGTCTTGTGCGAATGAGTGTGTGTGTATGTGCACTAACATTCCCGGCTATGTGAGCACACCGTGGTGTGGTGGTCTTTACGAAGGCTAATGTTGTGAGCATGGGCTTTTATATTTTACCAACAAATATAGCTATATATAAATATGTATGTATCAATATAGAGGGACAAATTACAAAATTCATAATTTTTTTTTTTTTTTATAGGAAAAAAATTGTCTTTCCAAAAAAAAATGGAACAAAAGATTGCATAAGATTCTAATTATAACTATACATAAAGAGGGGCTTTTTGGTGGGTCTTGCTCAATTATGATTTAGCAATCTTTATAGAATTGGAAAACTGTGAGGTGTGTGTGTGTGTGTGTGCTTTTGTGTGAAAGAGAGTGTGTGTGTGTGTGTGTGTGTGTGTGTGTATTAGAGAATCAGTTGTTTGTTATTTATCCCATATGTGTGGTACAGAACACTGGCTTGTCACTCTCACTTTTATTCTCGTCTGGGATTGGCTGAGGATGCGCACTGACATGACGTGATTGGTTTGGAGGGGCAGTGGAATGTTCGCAATGTTCTTATTAGATGTATCCTGCTGCAAACTTTTTTTCTTTTTGCCGCCTGTCACATTTTTCAATATTATTGACATCTGAAAAACTAAAATAACCGTTTTAAACCATTAAATATGTATTCCTAATCCATCGCCAGTCCTGCAGATTGATTGTGTATACAAATCACCACTTTTCTCATTTAGGCACCATAGGGTTATTTATTATCGTTTGGTGGCTGCGTAGACACCGATTAAATCCTGGTATTTGCCTTAAGTCTAGCATTCCTTAAAATTATTCTCCATCTTTTCATTTTTGTCTAGGAAATTGGTTATCCTGTAGCTGCTGTTACCCACAGTACACTCGAGTTTACCAAAATTAGCTCTAATTTTGAATTTGGGTCATTATTTGCTTTCATATGCCTTAATTCAGTAATCGGGGACTCATGGGTATGTGTGTGTACATGCCTTTTTGAAGAGGACCGAGGTTATATCGTAGCATTTGCGCTTCTTTAAAAAAAGGAAATGCACAGATTCTGCAGGACAAAAGGGAGGGCAACACACACAGACCCCTTGCGAATTGCGTCATTTTAAGTACCTTCCCTTCATGCCCAAAAGGCTCCTGGTCTTAGCAAAAGGTTTGCGTCTTTTCATTTGTCGTTTTGCTCTCTCACTGCCCTCTCTATACCGTTAGCTTTTTTTTTTGTATTTTTTTTTTTAAACAGCCTTCCAGTGCACCCATTCATACAGCCTCCATAAGGCTGTTATAGCCATTCATAGCCATGTGCGTTACTTTATAATGAATGCCTGAGATGCGTCATGACCTAGAGGGGTGTTTTGTATGTGTATGGTTGTTTTATGTCATGCATTGTTATTATGAATGGATATAACTGCCTCTGTCGTGCATTATGTAGGCTCTATGACTGGTGTAGAAAGTGTCATATGAATTGTGATGTAGTCTCAGAGCCTGCAGTGTCTTAATGAGAGATGCCTTTAAACCATTCTCCAGTGTTGTCCGCTTTAGTGTCATAAGTCGAATTCATGACGACCAGAAAATTATGAATCCTTTATTTCTTTTCAAACAACAAATGTGCATTACCTTGCTTAACCATTGTCATTCTGTGTTTATAGGAGTTTTATTTTTTCCCTGCTTGGTACAATAGCAGTTACCTCAGTTTGACTATTTATGTTTTCCCCCCCCTTATTCTTTTGCAAAACCAATAAGAGAGCTTATGAATTCTCTTGCGTTTGTTTATTGGTTGTTTTAATTCTTACCATTAAAAATACAATTGTATCATTTAACATGTTGTAGTTTCATATGTATAATATCTGTAACCAAAATCATTTGAAGTGTGAATCACTTGATATAAAAATTTTTAACAAACATTTGTACATTTTTTTTAATTTTTTTTTATGAGATTACTAGTAATGCTATACTTGGTAGTGAAAATATTTTTTTCTTTGTCGATGACCCCGATTCCCAGTCTTTTGAATTTCAAAGGGTGGCTCCGTAATAAATGTATAATGTTCTCTTCCTTGAACTTTTTCTGTTCTTTTGTTTTTTTTACCATTCTTATCTCATTTCTTTATCTCTGTATTCTTCATTCTCATGTTCAAGACCCCACAAAAGGAAAATTGTCATTTACTCTCACCCTCATGTTTTTCACATGTCACATTCACATTTCACATATGAATTTATCCTGGGGACTAAAGAAACATAGCAGTATGTCCAAGCTGCTGTTTTCCATACAATAAGAGTGAAAGCAGGATTCAAAGACTTGGGATATGGTGCAGGACTTTTTTTGTTGTTATTATTGGTCTCTTCTGTCCTGATTACAGTACACTTTCACTTTATGAAAGACAGCAACTCATACATTTTAATTGTTTCACAGAAGAGGAAAAAATAGAGAATAAATGATAACAGAAGTTGCATTTTGGGTGAATTATCCCTTTAACTTGTCATGGGGATGTAATGTAGGCCTATACGTGCAAAAATAACATCCATAACATTTTAAAATATCACACTCATCAGTAGGCTAGATGGTTACATTTACTCAGTTGCCACTGGTTTGATTGGACAACAAAAGCTAAAACAGTGCTTTATACAGAGATTTTGATTCTGCATAAATGTATTTTATGCTTATTTGTTGCATAGCTTCTGCCTAAATGTATTTATGCAGAAGCTATGCAACGATTGCAAAAAGTTTGTTCATTCTCGTTAAAGGTGGCTTTGAGCAGCATTTGATTTACACCTAACCAAAGTATCTGGTTCTGTCTGCAGCTGCAACTGTCCGAAACTTCAAGGAAATTCTCAACAGTTGCTCAAACCTTGAAATGTCAGGGTCTAGAGAGCATTCCAATCCACTGCATCCTCTCTACATGTAAGCTATTAGCCATTAGCTAAAGACATAAAACAAAAATGTCCTCCACATAGTATGGAAAGGCATTGTATGTTGTCTGAATGATAGCCTATGCTTATTCACACTACTGAATATGCTCTATATTGAAAAAGTTGTATAATCTCATTGATATGCTTATTTGAGCTGCTTGGATGAGTGCATCTTAGACCCTGAACAAAGTTGCAAAACAATTTGGAAGTTCTGATTCATCCAAAAAAAACAACTGAGTGTCTATTTACACTGAGTAGCTACAGAGCCCTCTTTGTTGGCAGAGGCTATTTCATATATAAGATCGGAAAGGCATTTCTTTTCAATAAAAATTAAGAAAATATTTGAAAAGTGTTTAATGATAAAAGTGTTTATTGGTTAGGGGTTGGTACTATATTGTCCCAATAAGGTGGCATCCATTTAATCATTTTAATAAATATAATAATTTAATCTGTTATTATTGCATACAGTGTAGGCTAATCAGCACTAAGGTGCAAAGCCACTATAAGTATAAATAGCATCCAACTATTATTTACACTTATTGCAAAGAAAATATTGTTTTTACATTGTATAAATATATTATTTTCACTCAGTGTGAATAGCATATCGCTAAGAAAATGCTGCTAGCTTCATAAAGGCCTATTGCTATTTGATCTAAGTGTAAATAGCAGCTATCGCTATTTGTACTTTAGCCGCTGCCATAAACAAAACAATAAGCCAACAGCTGTTTGTAGTTGCCTATAAGGGTTTTTTTTCTTTCTGTCTTGTCTCTGTAGTTGTTGTTCTTGTTCTCTCCTGTGGCTCTCATCTTCATCTTTACTCATGATGCTAGCTAAGCAAGCACGGATATTTGTTATGAATGCTATTATAAAACATATGTAACTGTGCTTGCCTGTTTACAAATATTGAATCAAATTCATTTGGCCTACTTTGGCAACACAATATTCAAAAGATACAGAAATTATCATCCTTCCTGCAGGGGGCGTATGGCGACTAAGGAAAAAAGAGACCAGGCCAATACTAGGCTATATTCCCAAGCAGCCAAAGCTGGAGTGTAATGGCACCTATTGGTCATGCAATATAAGAACATCATATTTCAGTCCTGGTCCTGGGGACACAGCACAGCACATTTTGAAGCATACGCCTCTCGGTTCAGTTCATGGAGAAGCACTATCAGATCTGATTCAGAATCAGGTGTCTTGTTATATAAGGGAGACATACAAATGTGCAGTGCTGTGGGACCGCAAGACATCTATTAATGCCTCAAAAAAAGCTATCCATCAACAGTTCATCTCGATGGCTCTTTACTCTAAAAATATTGCTGGGCTGTTTCCCATTGGATCAAATATGGACAAACCCAACCGTTGGGTTTAAAAGTTTGATAGAAAAATTTAAACCAACAGTTGAGTTTGTCCATATTCGACCCAAACATGGGTTAAAACAGGCCATGATTTTAAGAGTGTACATTTAGTTCAATAACAGCAACAAAAAACACAAGAAAAGGATAAATATTTGTTTATAGGCTAAATGTTGTAAGACTTAGTAGCCTATTGTCTTTTGATTAGGGTCTAATTTTGGGTTTGTTTGACTATATTTGACCCAAACATGGGTTGAAATAGCCCAGTCATTTCCCAGTAACAATTTTCTACAACTTTTGCCTCGTAAACTCCTAATTAGTTAACATCCGTTAATGTATTCATGAACTAAGCATGAGCAATACATTTGTTAATGTATTTATTAATCTTTGTTAACATTAGTTAATAAAAATACAGCTGTTCATTGATAGTTCACGTTAGTTCACAGTGCATTAACTAATGTTAACACATACAACTTTTGATTTAAATCATTTTGAAATTAACATTAACAAAGACTAATAAATGCTGCAGAAGTGCAGTTCATTCTTAGTTCATGATAACTAAAGTAGCAAACTATGTTAACTAATGAAACCGTATTGCAAATTGTCACCGTTAAGTTTATGTGGATATGAATTGCGTAGGATTAAGTGATGAAGAATATGCAGAATAAGGCATTAATATGCTTTATAAGTACTAATAAACAGACAATATCCTAGTAATATGCATGCTAATAAGCAACTTAATAGTGAAGATTGGACCCTAAACTAAAGTGTTACCCTTAATTACCTTATTAAGATGTAGTATAATACCATTTAGGCTCATTTATATTTAAAAGGCCTTACATTTGTTGTTATTTTTAAACTCTTGAAAAAGTGGAAAGAAAACCACCACAAACTCTTCAGACGTGGTTGTGGGCAACATTATCTGAAAAAGGATGCCTTTTCAAACATTTTTTTTTTTTTGTCTTGACTGATTATGTCCACATTAGAAAGAAAACTGTGCTGGCCAACTAATTTGGTCTTTCAACAATAATCCTATTGTATTTGTCTTTTCTTTTATTATAAGAATTGATGGCAGAGGTTTTCAAACTCTCTTGACCAACATCAGCTCAAAAAATGGACTTTTCTTCCCTGATTTGTGCCTGACAAGCTGATCTGCATTACAGGCTCAATATATAGTTGGATGGATTTATATGTGGGCTCTTCTTTCACAAATGGCCACTTTTATTCTGCTTCAAAACTCTTGAACCCTGGTGTCTAGCCTTATTATTTCTTCTGCTACCCCGTCCTGAGTTGATTGAACAGCACCAAGACTGGATATAAGTTATGATTAATTTGACCTTTGAACTTCTTACATTTTCAGATATGTTTATTTGTCTGTCAGGCTGCAGCTGATGAGCTGTAGTGCTATTTATCAAACATGAACAAACCCCTAAAGTATTAAACGCCTGAAATTAATTCTGCCTGAACAATAATTTACACAATTCTAATTTCAGAATTAGGAATTCAATAAATGTTCGGGGTTTGCAAATGGTATTCTTTCTTATATGTATTTGTAGCCTATACTAATATTTTTTTTTATAAGCTGTGCAGTCACATTTACTATTGTTCAGTTTAATAGGATTCCGCACAATCAGACATTTCCGAAAGATTTACACATGCAATTTCATAGCGGGGTTCAGGTCATGAGGATTTGACGTATTTAACTAACAGAACAGAAATCCGTTTGGTTTGAAAGTGGCTTCAGTGTGAGCTGTGCTTCATACATAACTATTGACAATAGACAATAAAAAAAATGTTTTGCCTCACAAAAGTGCAACTCCAAAAGTGGCACACTGGACCAGGGTCAGAAATGAACCAGGGCTTGGGGCAAAAATACCAAAGACATTTATAATGTGGGGGGAGGAAAAATGCCAAATATAGTGTACTGCATTCTGTAGATTTTTTAAAACCTGCTGTCTAATAAAAATACACAATATAAATGTAGGCCTATTCTAGCAGTGTTTATTGTCTTATGATAGGCCTACATAAATTATGTCTACTGTGGTGTGTGTGGTGATCACATTTTTTAGGTAACAGCCAAAACTGTTCAGACTTAGTATTTATTTCAGTTAAATGATTCAAGGGTCAAGTATTCATTTTACATAAATCCTCATTAAGGTACAAAGTACTCTGAAAATCAATTCTAGGGGACAAATAGCAATTGCATATTTCAATTGTATATTGCTATCAGTCTCTCCCCCTCTATCCATGGGTTTAGAAACTTTTAGAATTATGAATTTATGAACTCGTGCAGCCATTTTTTTTAGGAAATGCAACTCTGTTTACTTAATATTAATAAACTATGAATATATAATACATTAAGAGAGATATATAGGGAGACAAGTTGTATAATATAATAGCCTATAATATAATATAGGCTAATATAATATAATATAATATAATATAATATAATATAATATAATATAATATAATATAATATAATATAATATAATATAATATAATAATATAATATAATATAATATAATAGCCTACATAGAGAGAGAGAGTGCGGGATAGATATCTGTCCGTAACTGGAGCGGTAACGGAACTGCTCTATTGTTCTAGTTAAATTCCTTTCCCCCGCGCTCTCGCGCATATGCCAGTCTCCCGTTCTTTAGGAGAGAAGAGACAGGGAGGCTGATGCGCTCGCCTCGCTGCCCCATACGCATTGGCTGAACGTGGACCTCTGGTGTTTTTTTAGTTTATATTTTTAGCATCGGAGGTCGGACTCGTATTGCATCGAGCGTGGTAGAAAGTGCAGTTCATCTGCAGTGCTGCTGAGCGCTGGAGAACCGCAGTGTGTGTGTCGCGGCGTGAACGCTCGAGCTCAGCATATTAAACGTGTCCGTCATCACGGCGAATGTTCTGAGGTAAACACACAGCCAGGTCTGTTTGTGGAGCGCTGGATATCTCATCTAGGCTTTCAGTGGCCCTCTTGCTAAGACGCATTTTTGGAAATGGCCAGTCCTGGAAACGACTCGGCTTCAAATGCCCAGCTGGATCAGGGTGAATCTGCAGACGCTACCCCTGAACCCGCGTTTCAAGAAGCTCGGAAATGGATCGAGGTGAGTCTGCTGCCCATTGCTCACAGAAGTAAACATTTCTTTTGCATCATTTTAATAATAGCTGGGCTCTCATATAAAGAGGTTACATTAGGCGCTGAACAGCTTATAAATATTGCACCGTCACCTGTTGTGAGTGCGCAAGCGTGTGTATCGTGTTTGGTTACAACAGCGGGCAATGAAGCTCCAACAGAGCGGGGATCATGTGCGCGGGATTCGGGTGCTGTAATCGGACTAGCGAGGCTTTGACGGCTCACCGATTTTTTTCTCTCACATGACAGCCATCAGCCTGTTTAAATGGGTTGCCAGATTTTATTCTGCAGGTCGGCTATCCAGTGGACACTTTTCCAAACAAAACAGGATTCATTTGAAAGATGTGCAGAAACAGAAGCGTACACTGATATTCCGCGAGCGGACACGCCCCCTTTCGCTAAGCGATTCCAGTTGTTGTGGAAGCCGAAAGACACGCCCCCTTGTCCTCTACCGACCACGCCCCTTTCCTAAGCTAGGGCAGTCGTCAAGGCAGCGCACACTCACAGGTTCAATCAGTTTGTTTACTGGGCATGATTTGTGGCATACAGTATTTACGTGGCCTCCGTTTTATTTGACCTGATTCGCTGTCAAGTGTAACATGCGAATGCAGAACTGCTTCATCCCCAGAGATGTTAAAGGTTTTAGATGTAGGTCTTGGTATTAATATTATGACCTATTTTAGGGGTCGTGGATTGGATAGGGAGCATTCTGATCTAGATTTGAGTTTTGAGTCGTGTGCATTAGATCATGGGTTTTCAATCTTTTTAGATGCCGTGATCATCCTCACCTTATTTGTGGGACCCCACATCCAAAATTTTAAATGAATCTATATAATTTCTTGTGCAAAGACCCTATTAGAGAAAAAATATGATAAATATTTATATTTTATTAAATATAAATGTCTAAATTATATAAATATGTCCAAAATATTATTTTGTAATTATTTAGTTTTTTAGGTTACATTATTATAATAATTATTATAATAATTTTTTTTAAATTAAATTTAAAAAAAAGTTTTCTTCCCTGCGGCCATTTTTTCCCCTGCGTTGTAATTGTTGATTATTTCCTATTAAATTGTAATTGCGATTATTAATTACGATTATCACCATTTACATTGAATGACGTTTTGAATAGCTTTATGCCATTGTTTGAAGCGAATGCATGTCATATTGTTATATAAAAATAAACAAGCTGAAAACACTTGAAGTCCATAAAAAGTGCATCTGTCCGTCAAATAACGTGCTCCACTCGGCTCCGGGGTGTTAATAAAGGCCTTCTGAAGCGAATCGACGCGTTTTTGTGTAAGAAAAATATCCATATTTAAAACTTAATCAAGTAAACTTTCGGCCGACCGCCTTCTGTGGAAAAGTGTTGAATGTTGAAAGTGAAACTCAAGATGCATACGTGACGTCATGACGAGCCTACCTGCTCGCGTTAGTCTTTCGATAGGCAGGGGAACTTTCAAAATGTTTTCCATGAATTGAACAGGGAAGGCAGTCGGCCGAAAGTTTACTTTATAAAGTTTTAAATATGGATATGTTTCTTACACAAACGCATCGATTCGCTTCAGAAGGCCTTTATTAAAGGGTTAGTTCACCCAAAAATAAAAATTCTGTCATTAATTACTCACCCTCATGTCGTTGGACACCCGTAAGACCTCTGTTCATATTCGGAACACAAATGAAGATATTTTTGTTGAAAGCTGATGGCTGAGAAAGGCTTCTGATAGGCCTCCATTGGCATTCAGTACATTTACACTCCCAAGACGCATACAAGGCAATTAAAACGTTGTTACAAAGTCCATCTCACCACAGTGGCTCTACAATAATTTTACGATGCGACGGCAATAGTTTTTGTGCGCAAAAAAAAATCAAAATAACACCTTTATCCAACTTGTTCTTGTCTTCCGTGTGTGCCTCCATGACGCATGCGCGAGAATATGATGCAGATCCGGCGTTCGGACACATGACCCAGAAGAGATTTGTTTACGAGCAGAGGAAGACGCGCGTATCTAAGCTGTTGAATTCTACATTGATCGTGCTTTAGGTCTTGGCGTAGTTATCAAAATCGGGCTAAAGTATGCATTTCATGGATTCCCGAACCCCGGCGCTACATCATATTCTCGCACATGCGTCGTGGAGGCACACACGGAAGACAATAACAAGTTGGATAAAGGTGTTATTTTGATTTTTTTTTGCGCACAAAAACTATTGTCGTCGCATCGTAAAATTATTGTAGAGCCACTGTGGTGAGATGGACTTTGTAACAACATTTTAAGTGCCTTTTATGGATCTTGGGAGTGTAAATGTACTGAATGCCAATGGAGGCCTATCTGAAGCCTTTCTCAGCCATCAGCTTTCAACAAAAATATCTTCATTTGTGTTCCGAATATGAACGGAGGTCTTACGGGTGTCGAACAACATGAGGGTGAGTAATTAATGACAGAATTTTCATTTTTGGGTGAACTAACCCTTTAACACCAGAGAGCCGCGTGGAGCATGTTATTTGATGGGCAGATGCACTTTATGGACTTCAAAAACAGAGCAACTATTACTGCTATTCTAATGCTTGGATTAGCCTGGAATTTTTTATAATATAACTCCGATTTTATTTGTCTGAAAGAAGAACGTCATATACACCTAGGATGACTTGAGGCTGAGTAAATTATTGGCTAATGTTCATTTTTGGGTGAACACTATCCCTTTAAGCACACAGAATAATATAAGTGTTTATATTATAGTGTTTATAAGCATCCGTAATTGTAATCACGATTACAAATTTGATGAATTGTGCAGCCCTATTCCATTTGATAATGGAATTTATGTTTTTTGTGGTGTGTAGTGTCTGTGTGATTTATATTTAACAGATCCCACCAACAGTGGTCTGTGTGCCATGCCATAATCCATTCACACTTTCTCGACTTTGCTTTGCTATAGCTATGTGTCGATTGATCTGAGTCTTTCTGTTCATGTGTTTCACTGGTAGGTCAGTCACACGTTTTAGGACGATCAGTATAAATAGACAGGCTGAAATAGCCTAGCACCCTGCTGCTCGCAAATAGTTTTAACTGAATTGGCACAGAGAGAGACATGCTTCTTCTGTCTCCTGCTAAAAATGCTTTTTCCTTAGTGAGTCATTGAAAGAGCTAGAACATTACAGACCAAAGCATATGGCAGACTGAAACATGAACAGCAGACTGCAGTACAAAGATTCAGGCATGGAGCTCTCTTGAGGCACATTCATAGATTGAGCCTCTATTTATTGGTCAACTGAGATTAGGTTCTCGATAGTCGATGTCAATATTTATAAAGCATGGACAATATTGATGTATGCTACATAATATATTCATGGCATGTGACAAAAATGGCTGAAATCAAGCAAAGACTGCTCAAAATTGATGATCAGTAAATAAGAAAGTCCAAGATAAATCAAGTATTTTAAAAGTAGAAATGTAATATTTGTATTCATGTGGGTTTTATATGGTTTTGTTTAACTTTTATACCCCCAGAATGTTTTATTTAATGACTCTGTCATGTGGTGTAACCAGTCTAACAAGTAATAAAAGTGAATTTCATTATTATATTTTTCAAGGTGGAAGTATTATTTATTTCAATTAATTATTAATTCAAATGTTAATTAAAGTGAGTTGAATTTTAATTTTTTAACACTGAAAGTATTATTACAATTATTTTTTCAATTCATAAATGATTAATAACAACTTTTTTCCCTAATCAGTTCAAATCTAAATTAAAATCTGGCCATGCCATAAAACAGTCAAAAGATCTGATTTATTAAAAAAAAAAAACTGTCATGACAAACAGTTGAGAGGGTTTTCGGTGTGTTCCTCTCAGTGATATAATTTCCTGTTTTTACCCCCTTGTATGTTGGTTGCACCACATGACTTTGATTTGGTGGCTTATTGATAGTTTATTTTAATTTGCCAGAAATTGACAGATTTGACCTGCCCATGTCTGACACTTCTGTATCTGTATGTTAGTATTGTTTTCAGACAGAGTATTGTATTTCCTGCAGTCTTTGTTTTGAGGAGATAGTACCTCTCATAGGGCTCTAAGGTGTGTGCTGGATGGGCCACGTGACACTGTACGGAAATTGTATGAGGAAACCCTCCCAGTGCACCTGTCAGTGGCTAGAGACGGACAGCAGCAACCACATCACATTACAGAAAGTCCTTCTCTGCCTTGGCCTATCATATTTCAGGAGCCATAGAGTTCCTCTCCCATTGGCTATCAGGTTTCAGAGCACTTCTCTCTTTCTCTGCCTGTTTCTTTCCATCCTACCATTTGACCGCCGCTGTCAGAGTCACCATGGAGACCATATAGTCCGTGTCGAGCTTGTGGTCCACTTTGAGTGCATATGAGCATCTTTCTGGCAGATCAAGAGTATGAGGTCAAGTGTGTGCGAGTGAAAGAGCTGCTACATTTGAGTACAGATGGCTCTGTCATATGACCTCATAAAGCCAGCTGTCACAGCTGTGCAGTCCCACACAGACATACGGATTAAATGATACAGCTTGCACAGTGAGAGAGATTTGGGAGGCAGACGCAGGCTGTCTACACAATTCACATTCATTTAATACAGTCCTCTCAGGAACACAGGGACTGAAATCACAGACTCAATTTGTGACCCTGGACTGGACCACAAAACCATTTTGTCATAAGTCGCACGGGTGTATTTGTGGCAATAGCCAACAATACATTGTATGGGTCAAAATGATACATTTTTATTTTATACCAAAAATCATTAGGATATTAAGTAAAGATCATGCTCCATGAATATATTTTGTAAATGTCGTACTAATATAATAGAAAATGTATTATTAGTAGTAATATGCCTTGCTAAGGACTTTATTTGGACAACTTTAAAGGCAATTTTCTCAATATTAAGATTTTTTTGCACCCTCAGATTCCAGATTTTCAAATAGTTGTATCTCGACCAAATATTGTCCACCTCCATGATTCTATTGGCTATGGTTTGCTTTCAAGGATCACCAAAGACATATGATAAGCCAAATGACCTTCAGTCCAACTGTTTCTGTGTAAAATCAGGCTTGCCAACTTTTGAGTTCAGCTTGGAGTGAGAGGCGAGGAGGGGTGTGGGGTCATTGAGACAAATTTCATGATTTGATTCATAAGCTTGCGATTCGATTATTTGGATACCAACTATACTCAACTAATGTTGTAAGCTATTAGGGAGTCCTGTTAGTTGGTGCATTATTATTCTCAATAGGTCAATTAATAAACTGATTTTTACACAATTGCCGTTTTAATAATAACTTTTCTATTATGAAAAATATAAAGAATAATAGGAAGGCTAATATAGTGCATTTGTTTATTTCAAAATGCTATTCTGTACACCCTTAAAAATAAAGGTGCCAGGAAGAACTAAAAAGGGGTTTTCACAGTGATGCCATAGAAGAAAGAACTGTTTTGTGAAAGGTTCTTTAAAGAACCGTTTTTTTTTTTTTTTTTTCCAGAACCATTTTATAGTCTAAAGAAACTTTCTATGCTACAAAGAACCTTTTGTGCAATGGAAAGGTTCATTTGATATTAAAAGTTCTTCATGGATCTATACTCCCCGCCAAATAACCATTTAAGAACCTTTATTTTTAGGAATGTAGAGTAAATTTCTCGGGCTAACTATACAGTTTATGGTCATTGAATGACTTTTCTGAGGTAAATGTAACATTATGTGACATATCGTTTACAAGCTGATTATACGCAGTTGAAACACTGAGCGATAAAACGAGGCATGATACATTTCAGTAAGTTGTATTGGTTCTTTCAACACACCTTCTGAGGTTCATTCATGTTTATTTTGTGCTGTAACTAGTAATAAAGAGAAAGAGAGAATATGTTCACGTGCTCTTCCGCTTCACTTGAACTGAGGCGCTGTTCTGTCATCCAACATTTAAGGAATAGTTCAACCAAAAATGAAAATTCTGTTTACTCACCCTCAAGTTGTTCCAAACCTGTATGAATTTCTTTCTTCTGCTGAACACAAAAGAAAATATTTTGAAGAATATTGGTAACCAAACAGTTGATGAACCCCAATGAGTATGGGGAAAAAATACTATGGTAGTCAATGAGGTCCATCAACTGTTTGATTACCTATGTTCTTCAAAATATTTTCTTTTGTGTTCAGCAGAAAGAAATTCATACAGGTTTGGAACAACTTGAGGTAACAGTTTGAGGTAAACAGAATTTTCATTTTTGGATGATCGATCCCTTTAAGGGTGCCAAAATAGTTGGAATATCGTAATAAAACGTACAAAATTTGAAATCTGAGACTTTGTCTCATATCAGAAATAATCTGCTCTGTCTTGTCCTTCAGCGCATTGTCCGTGTCCTTTTTGCTCCGTGATGTTTTTTTCACTGAGTGAGAATGTGGACATGTGGTGCGAGAGCGCGAGAACATTGTCAATTGCGTGAGAGTTTGCAGCCCTGGTAAAATCCACTCTACTCACAAAGCACTGGCGCTGTTCCGAATAAATTCTTCTGTGCTTTGCAGCACTATTAACAAAGTAAACTAGATGCCTTGAGATGACATCACTTGGTGTGATGCTTTTATTGTTATACAGGGCTCAAGGCAAAAAAATAATGAGCTTCTTAAATGATACAATTTAGATCCAAATGATTTGTTCAGTTGACTTAGTCTAGATCGCTAAAGGTGATTGTTCTAAAGGGCATTCATTTTTAAGTGCATATTTATGCTGCTTACCATGATGAAAGGACATTTTATTATATACATTACTGTTCAAAAGTTTGGGATCAGTAAATAAAATTGTAAACATTATGAAGACATTTATAATTTTACAAAAAAAATCTATTTCAAATAAATGCTGTTTTTTTCTATTTGTCAAATAATCCTGTAAAAAAATTATGTTTCCACATTGATAATAAGAAATGTTTCTTGAGCACCAAATAAGCATATTAGAATGATTTCAGATTTGACTGGAGCAATGGGTGCTGAAAATCCAGCTTTGCCATCACATAAATTACATTTTAAATAACATTTTAAATGTAGTTTTATTTAGTATTAATTTGCAGTCTTACAATTTGATGCTGTTACTTGTATTTGTGTGATATACTGTAAATATTACATGTTTTATAAGAATATTTACGTCTGTTTGGTTGGTAAAAAAAGTGTTGATTATGGTTGCAACATGTCACCCACACAAATTAAAGTCTATAATATTTTATATTATTAATTTATTTAGAATTCCATTAATACTTCTTACAACAAAACTCTGGACTGATGTATAGTCTCATTATCCTAAATTACACAGTTCCCAGTTAAAGGCACAATATGTACGATTTTTGGATTAAAATATCCAAAAACCACTAGACCAGTTATATATTTTGTTGACTTGTGTACTTACATTATCCCAAATGTTTAAATCCAGAGAAATAGGACACGGTCTGTGCGTCGCCTATCTATGACATCATACCCTAGATTTTTATTTTGTAGAAACCATGGAAATACCAAAGACGCTTTACTATATCATGTTTTATTAGACAAGAGAACAACTGTTTGGAGACATTTTTAGACAGAAAACGAATTATTGTACAGTAATACAGCTATTTTCTCGGTCAAACAATATGTTTTAAAATAAATTGCATGCCATTTAGCGACACAACCCATCCAGCATTTAATAATATGATATTCTAATATCGATCTAGCTTACTCCAGTGTGCAACAAGTGTCTCATAGCAGCTGCGGAGCGAACGCACAGAGAAACGTTATAACGTCATTTTCAACACACTCAATTGTATTGGTAACACTTTACAATAAGGTTTCATTTCTTAACATTAGTTAATGTATTAACTAACATGAACTAACCTTGAGCAGTACATTTGTTACTGTATTTGTTCATCTTTGTTAACGTTAAAAATACAGCTGTTCATGGTTTGTTCATGTTAGTTCACAGTGCATTAAAGGGTTAGTTCACCCAAAAATGAAAATTCTGTCATTAATTACTTACCCTCATGTCGTTCGACACCCGTAAGACCTCCGTTGATCTTCGGAACAGAAATGAAGATATTTTAGTTGAAATCTGATGGCTCTGAAAGGCCTCCATTGGCTCAATGGTACTCTACACTGTCAAGACCCTTAAAAGGTACTAAAGACGTTGTTACAAAGTCCATCTCACTACAGTGGTTCTAAAATAACTTTATGAATCGGCGAGAATAGTTTTTGTGCGCAAAAAGACCCTAAATAACGACTTACATAGTGATGACTATTTCAAAACAAGGCATCATGAAGCTTCGAAGCGTTATGAATCAGCGAGTTGAATCAGCGGTTTGAATCGCCAAATTTCAGCAGTTTGGCGGTTTGACACGCGATCCGAATCATGATTCGGCTCATTGATTCATAACGCTTCGAAGCTTCATGACGCCGTGTTTTGAAATCGTCATCACTATGTAAGTCGTTATTTAGGGTTTTTTTGCTCACAAAAACTATTCTCGCTAATTCATAAAGTTATTTTATAACCACTGTAGTGAGATGGACTTTGTAACGACGTCTTTAGTACCTTTCAAAGATATTTTTAAAGTATGATGAATTTAACTAGTTGTACAGACTAATCATAATGCTTCTTTATTGCCTTTGTTATGCATCTTTATATATTGCTCGAAATAAAAATAAATTCATTCATTCATTCATTCAAGTGAACTAATGTTAACTAATGAACCTTATTGTAAATTGTTACGATTGTATCTAATATGATCAACAGTGCTGCATTACTCCACATACGCTTGACCGGAAGAAGCGGAAGCGGCGACTGTGGCACAATAAAAGTTCTTCTTATCTCTCATTAGCAATCGCTTCAGCGACCTCGTTCAGCTCCCACAGCACACGTCCCTGCTCTGCTTCATACTACAGTTACATTAATAATCTCATCCATGAAATGATTTCTGTCCGTGTCTCATCCTGATTCTTTTCCATCGACTGTGAGGTAAAGACTACAACTCCCAATATTCTGTGCTCAATCTCGGTGTCATCAAGCTACGCCTTTGTTTTGAATAGGCGACCTCTAGCAGCGAAAAACTACATAGTGTGCCTTTAATCAGAAATAGCAGGAAAATGGTTAATGGTTCAGGGAGGGAGTCAACTGGAAACTCAGAAACAGAAACACTGACCGAATCAGTGATTCAAAATGCTAACTTAAACAAGTTTGAGTCTGTTTCATGTATCTTTTTGACTTATTAAAAGGATATTCATTTGTGTGAATCGGACATCATAGCTTGCGCTGTGTTCATGTTGTGTGCAACAACATGATATCTGATGAAATGGTATTAAATTTAAAATGATTGTTTCCTATTTTAAATTCATGATACATTTACAAGCATTTTAGTCTCAATTCAGCTGTCGATGAAGACGCATTAATCCAAGGCTCTTGTTCTTATATCTCATCTCTAACACAAATGTTCATGTTGTGTAAATGAGTCTTTTAGCTTATGTAAAGAAATTAAATTCTTTCCAGCATCAAAAGCTCTCCAGCTTCACCACCCACCCCTTCGAGAGCAAACACAATCCTCATGTATTTTGCAATCATTTAAATGCAGTGTTATATAACACTGCTTTTACTCATCTTGGAAAAAGCAGTCTTCCTGGTCAAGGAATAATCTGCAAGAGTCCATGGAACATTTAGCATAACTCCCATAATCCAGTGCTGCGCTATATAGGAGAGGAGAAGAGATGTATAAAGAAGTGTCAGAAATAGTGTGATTTGTATGCTATTCTGAATTCGGCCACAGACAGTATGTGTGGCCGTCTGTCTTTGTGTGTGAGTATGTGTGTGTGTGGTAGTTTTGGCTTCTGACCTCAAAAATGCCACATGCAAAAAAAAAAAGTATTTCTGCTGGTGTTGCTACATTTTTGTTAGCAATTGTATTTGTCCAGCTCTTTTTCTTTATTCTCTGAAATGTTGAGTTATATTTTGAGTTAGTATGGGAAACGCTAAAAGCCAAACAAAAATAAAACTGGGCTTCCTGGACTGTGTGGCACAAGGACACTGTGAAATCGCAAAGTGGGTTTGTTTGCCAAATTGACCAACACTGCGTGAATCAGAGTAATGCACAGCATGATCCATTTGAATTCAACATAGAATTCTTTATTTCAGGCCTCAGTGCGAACCAGAAATTTATTTAACAATGTTAAACATTGTAAACAAGTACAACAGGAGAAAGCTGTGCCAGGCTTTTTAATCCACATACTGTAGAAACACAAACTATATTTACAGCTTTTGTTTGCAAGAGCTTTATGAAAGAAAAACACTGTCCCACTATTTCCCCAGTTGTATAAAAATCATTTTACATCACTATAAAACCGAATAAGTTGGCAGAACTCAAAAAAATGTAGGTAATCAGTTACATCAAAAGTTAAAGTTAAGAAATTTTAAGTTTAAGTGTGCAGAACTTGCAGAATTTTATTTTGTACTCATACATTGTAATATTTAAGTAAACTCATTCATACATTTACTGAATGAGTACAGCAATATAAAACATTAAACACTATTAAATCTTCCAAATACAATTAACATTGCACAAAAAACATTATGTAACACTTAATTTTAGCATTTACTCTCCCTTTTCTGTGTCATGGCAAAGCATGCAGGGAAATAGAAATCCTGTCTAAATTAAGTTTGTCTAAATTAGAAGTTCCAAAAACTCAAAACAATGAAACAATTCAGATTCTTTAAAATGTGTGAGTTTTGTGAAAGAAAAAGAAAGAAAGAAAGAAAGACTCATAAAAGTAAATTTGATTGAACTCATTTGTTTAATTTGAGTTGGCTCTACTCAAACCAATTAACTATTTTGAGCGTTAGGGTTTACAGTTGTTCAATATCAGTAAATGTATATCCGTATCCCAATGTAAAGTCATGTTTTACTGTCAAATGCATCTTTATGGCAGAAAAATATGAAATATAATTTTTTATTATAATTTTTTTTCCTTCTCATTTTAAAGCACCCCACAGAGCCCTGTATCCACATTATGACTCAACAACAACTGCATTGAAATTAATTAATAGAGAAGTTAATCAAAACACCTCAGTCTTCCAGAGAGGAATGAGTGTATAATAATGAAGGAAGAGTGTGTATATTGATTTGCATGCGTTTTCAAGCACTTCAGCAAGTCTTGAGATGGAGTTATCGCACAGTGTCTAAGCAACCAATTAGCCGAGTGATTATTAACATGTGAATGAACTCACAAACATGGAGAGATTGGCTGACATAGAAAAACATGTGCACACACACGCACTTCTGGGATCGCAGGGAAAGATTCTCCAAGAATAAGGTAGAGCGATGGAAAATATCTTACAGTGAAAATGGAGTTTCTGCCGGTGGCTGCTATAAATCAGGAGTAATTCAACTTTCTTGGCCCACAACCCAAATAAGATAGTTTAGTGAAACTGTCCAAAATGGTATCAGATAATTTCTTTACTCTGTATCGTGAAATAAATTCTTAAAGGAACTACTGTTGTTCTTTCACAGATTTAAAATGGAACATTTGAACATGAACAATGTTGGTATAGATATAAAACATGTTTGAACTGATAATACATCCAGCTTGCACTGGAATGAAATATTGCTTAATGTGATGTTTTGAACCGTTTCCTTTTACCCTTAGAAAATTGTACTTAGCTAACCGTAGTTTCTGCCAAAAATACCATAGTTGCTACAGTTATTGCTTCTACAATAAAACTGTGGTAACCTGGTATTCACGACAGCTGTCATCGAGAAAGTATTCTGAAAGGTTTTAACGCAGTTAGAATGAATGTAATGTTTTTCTGGAGACCTAGTAACAATAATTGCAGTGGTATTTTGGTAGAAACTATGGTTGCCATGTGGTTGTGGGATGGATTATAGAAAATACTTCTTCTGACTAAACAGTCCCAACACATACTTTTGTCAGTAATAGTTCCTATAGAACATAATAAATTCATGGAAATAATGTGAAGGAATGACTTTTCTCTTATTCACATTATAGCATTGTGCTGATCTGTGGGTGTTTGGTACCTCTGTCCCTGTCCCACATACACATATCATTTGCTTGGTTATTTTAAAATGCTCCAGTCACCCACATTCTGTCCATCTAAATATAGGCTACCTGCAGCTGTTCAATTCTTTTTAATTCTTGTGTGTGTGTGTGTGTGTGTTTGTGTGTACATCCTTCTGTAAATGCCTGTCCTCCTGACACTGACAACCTTGTCTAACTTTACACACTTCCAGTTCCCTGTTTATGTGTCCTTCACTCCACACAGAGATCAATGCTTACATTTTTCTTTTGCTTACAATTTTTGCTCCAGCAACATCAAAGTTTTTTTTTTTTTATTAATGTCAAAATATAACATATTTGACATTAATTCTTGATGCATGTCTAACAACATTACAAAATGTCTGTGAAACATTTTGTTTCATAATTTCAGGTAACCCAGCTCATGAATATTATTTAAATTTTGTGACGGTCACCCAGTAGCAGAAGTGTATTGGCTAAAATAAAGGCAGGTGTTGTTAACAATAAGATGGCGAATTAACTAATTCTAAAATGGCTGATGGATATTTATTATGACTATATGTTAGCTGACCGAATGATTTCATGACCAAGTTAACCCTCTGGTGCTGTTCTGTCATTTTTGACCGGAATATTTAGGTTTTTTTTTCTTGGTAAAGGTTTTGGCACTTGTTATGCGAAGTTGAACACACAGAATTTATGGACATGATTTGAAAAGGCTAAATGGTCCTGAAAAAAATAGTCACACTTGTATAGATCGCAGTCGAATTTCATCTAGTGGAAACGTTTGGTACTGCGCCGAAACCAAATCTTACTAATGCAAAATGTTTAAGAGATCAACCTAAAATTTGGAGCACAACATATGTATAGATTTATGGCTTTAATTTTCTCACAGTTTTAGAGTAAAACATGTTTTGAAAAATATGTTTTTCATATAAAATGTAAAAAGAGTATTTTATTATGCATTTTTCATAATAATAAACTTCTATAACCTTTTTTAGTTTCACTTTTTTTTAACAAAATATTTAATAAAAACATTAACACTTTACAAAGTTCACCCAAAAATTAAAATTATGTAATTAATTACTCACCCTCGTGCTGTTTCAACCCCATTAGACTTCTGTTCATCTTCGGAACACAAATGAAGATCTTTTTGTTGTACTTTATTATTTAGTACATGCACTTTCAATATACTTACAGTGTACTTCCCCACAAAAGTAGTGTAAGGTAATAACATGGGTTTATTGTAGTGTAAGGTTCTAACATGGGATAGCCGACAAATGATTTGGGGGTGCAAATCATTCTTGTCGGCTATTGGCTGGAGCACTTTTTGTTGTGCTTCGTGGTCCAGCCTGCCCACATTTGTTTTTGTTGCAGTTTGTGGAGCTTAGGCGGACTACAGAGACCGCGTTTTTTTGCAGTGTGTTCAGGGGACAGGCAGCTAGCGGATAGCGAGGAGATGTTTGCTGTATGGGACAAAAACATTTTTGGCCTAAAAGACGCGTGACATCGCTTAGAGCACCTTTAAGTTGAGGTTTAGGGTTAGGTACAGATTTAATTTAGGCTTTTATTCACATATAAACATTGATCAGCAAACAGAAACAGAAGCTAAACCAAACCTGCTTGACACACGAGAACAAACCTCATTGGTTCTTGCAGAGGCTCAAACGTGCTGCGCAACACAAGAATGAACCTCATTGGTTCTTGCACGTCAAGCAATCACACTTGAGCCTTCCGTTTATCACAACTGACATGCGAGTTGATGAATATTTATATGTGAATAAAAGCCTAAATTAAATCTGTTAATTATATAAAGCAATCGCGTGTCTTCAGAAAATTTGGAGTAAACTGGATTAAAATATGGATTTATGAACTTACTTTATGAAGCATCAAAGTGGTAGTTGCATAGCTGTCTATGGAGAGTACAGAAAGCTCTCAGATTTCATCAAAAATAAATGTAATTTTTGGGTAAACTGTCCCTTTCATTGAAATAATAATAATAAAAAAAAGGTCATTTTTGACTGCCACGCGAGCAGAACTAGGTTTCATACAGCTTGATGGAAAGCAATAACAAGCAGCCAATTGTAGTGCGAAAGGTAATCGGCATATGAAGTTTGAGTTATTGGTGTTTTTATTCTTATCGTATTGTATTTAAGTTTTTATCAGTACTTTTGCACATTGACACAATCATTTTCACTCGCTAATTCTGATGATGGTCAGATTCCAATGAGCAAATGGATAGAAGAGCATGACATTTTTTAAATCCGCTTTTGCCCATGTATCCGTTGTTCTTTTACAGCTTTTAATTTTGCCAGAGAAGTGGCGAGAGCGAGAGAGAGAGAGAGAGAGAGAGAGAGAGAGAGAGAGAGAGAGAGAGAGAGAGAGAGAGAGAGAGAGAGAGCGAGAGAGAGAGAGCGCGTGTTAATCCTGTGTGTGTCTTTGTCTGGACGGATGAGTTGGAGTTGTCTATTTCAAACTAGCCAGGTGGCCTATTTTCAGATGTATTTTAAGACAGTACGTCCTGTGAGACATCCTCCCTTGTCTGTTTCTGCCTCAGTGAGAGTAGCCCTGCTTTCTGCTGCTGAGGCTGTTGCTTAGGTGATTATAAGCAGGAATAGTGCCTGCATACTGCTATTTTGGTCTTTTTTTTTTGGTTTGTTGTGTGTTGGGCCTTGATGATGATGTCATGGGCAGATTCTCAAGCAAACTTTTTATTGGTATTAATCATAAACATTTTTAAGAAATATCTTTTAAATTACATACTCCATATCACATTATATTCATGTTATTATATTTCCCTTGTTTAGTTTGCTAGCCTTCGTTTAGCAAGCTAACAACTTAGACTATAGTTTAGCATTAAGCTAACTGGTTAGAAAGAGCTGTTTTAAATAGCTAAAAGACGTGATATCACGCTACATTTTTAGGTATTAAAGAATTTGGATATGATTTTGGGAGAAGACAGTATCTTGCATGACACCAATGTTCCACAAGCCAAATATTTTGTCAGCTGATTTTCATACCCAAGTAATTTACATTGTTTGTTTCAGAACCAGTGTTATTTTAGTATTATACACTATTGTTGTATTTATTAATGTTTTGAATTCGCTTTCATTTTAAAATTTTCAGTTTTAGTCATTTTTTATGCGCTTTTTGTTATTTTAACAGCTTTTAATAATGAATTCAGTAATTCAGTCATTTTAGTGCTTAACTTAGAACTTAGTTTAAGGCAGGTTTTTCTACATTTAAATGACTAAGGGACAAAAACACAATCACACATCACAGCTATACTCCATCAATTGTTAGTGTGGTACTCCTTTTCTTATTTCAGTGAGCTTTATATTGACTTGCTTCCAAAATAAGGCATTGCAATATGTGAGTGTGACAGACTGACAAAAGACTGCACGATCTTAGCAAAACTCTTGGTAAGTCAGATATCTTTCACCAAAACCAAATTGCTTTGAATCAGCTAAGCACTTGGCTGCAGTGTATGGCTTCTTGGCCATTATGGTGAATGTAGCCTACACAACTGCACTGTAGGGGAGCTGTTCCTGTGGGTATTTTGACTGGACTGTCACCAGCAGGTGTGTGTGTCTGTGTGTGTGTTTGTGAGCCTGGCGTCAAGGTAACGGAATTGCTTGTCTGCCACCAGAAGCTTTTTTTGGTTCTTCCTAAAATGCTGCTATCAGTCAGCTCTCTCTCTCTCTCTCTGCATGTAACTATATACCATATGCGCCAGAGAAGCAAACATGCAGCCCTCTTTAGAATTTAGTTTTTAAACTTCCGTTTTTGCGGTAGCTCTGTATACTTCTATGTCATCGTTGTCGAAGAGTAATGGTGAAGTGGATTTATTTATTGTAGTGTTAACGAAACAAAGTTATCATGAGCACTGTAATGTTTGAAGTGGATGTCAAATGTCAGCAGACAGTGAAGATTTTAAAACGAGCGGTTTATTCACAAATCCGTAAGATATTACCTTCATTCTGTGGAAATACAAATCAAAGACAGAACACAACAAGCGCAGTGCTGAAAAGGGGTGTGGCTACACACACTCTATAACCTATGAATGAATTAGGCCAGTATGTGTATGCAGAGACTGTCATGTGACCTCCTCAGTGTCAAAAGCAGTTTCAGGAATTCACTTTTTAATCAGTATAGGGGACGTTCTTAATATGGCAGCACTATACTATATTTTGAATAGTAAACCGGTGATATTTGAAAAAATTTACATTTGTACAAATATCAGCAATAAATTCTCTTTTTAAGCACCTAGTTTCACAATCTTTAGTACCAACATCAACAATGTTACCTTTCTCAAGACTTTCTTGAGATGTCACAGTGAAATTTATTAACAATAAAACTGTTATTTTTAAATATTAAATATGTTTAATATTTGAACATAACCTCAAAACTATTATTTTTAAATATTAAATATTTTTAATATTTGAACATAACCTCTGAACATAACCTGAGCAGGTTATGTTAAGAGATTGAGTTGCTATGGCTACTTGCATACCCTGAAAGTTTCCTCCGTTCTTGGAACCGAAAGTCGCTACTTACTCTTAAACATACCCAGGTATGGCACATAACCTGCTTTCTGGAATACCCCCCTACTCCAGACCAGGTTAGGTTCACACTCACAGAGTAAGTTACCCTGGTAACTGAAGTAACCTCTCTTCTAGAAACTGGCTTGATTTACCCTGCTTTCTCTGGTTTGACATACCTCCAATTCTGAAACGGAAAACCTAGAGTTTTCCTCATTTCAGGGTTAACATACTCAGAGTTTTCAATTAACATCCTTTCTGAAACGGGCCCCAGGAAAACAGATCAAAAACAAACTCTAAACGAGACTAATAAAACTCAAACCGTGACAACAGTGTTGTTGAAGTGATTTTTTCATGTTCAGGAAATAATTTCGGATCTACACTAATATGGAGTGTGTTGGAGCGGGCAGATGAAAGTTTGCCTGAAAAACAGCTTACCTCTAATTGTGTGTGTGCGTGTAAACCCTACGTTATTGGGACAAAATGTCCCCACAAAGATGGCAATAGCAGAAGTCTTTGACCTTGTGGGGACATTTTTGGTCCCCTTGAGGAAAACAGCTGATAAGTGATGTTTTTCGAAAATGTAAAAAAAACATTTGTGATGGGTAGGTTTAGGGGTAGGGGATAGAGGATACAGTTTGTACAGTATAAAAATCATTATGTCTATAAAAGTCCCCATAAAACATGAAAACACAATGTGTGTGCTTGTGTGATGAAGAGAGTGTAAAGACATAAGACAGAATATGAGTGAGTCTTTCTGACAGTTAAAGACAGCTGCAAAGGATTTCTCAAAGATCTGTGTGTGATTGTAAGATGTCTGCAAGTGTGAAAATTGGTTTGTGTGTCTGTGCCCTAAATCACTTCTTATTCCCTATATAATTTACTATATTTGCACTACCATTGCACTACTGTTTTGCAGTGTTGCCTGGATTTCTAGAGAAGATTTTATTTGCTATAAAATTAACTTTAACTGCATAAAGTTTGGAATATACTGTTCAAACATTCTGGGTCTTTAGAGGTCCCATGGCATGGCATTTTTCTATTATTTTATAATGTTTCCTGAGGTGTACTTATATTGTTAGTATGATTTTTACATCATAAAATGTCATAATTTAGAAATAAAAGGCATTTTTTCAATACTGATGTTTGCCCTGTGGCTGAATGCCCTGTTTCAAGAGGCGTGTCTGCTGTGAGACTTCAGTAAAAACGCCCACTGTTGTGATTGGCTGACATCTTTGCATTTAAAATGAGCAGAGAGGGCGTGGTTTAACGAGGTCTACCAGGCACGAGCAGGCACGAGCAGAGCCTGCTGCCAGAGAGACACAGATGGACCGGAGTTCACTTCACATCAGTTCTCAGCACGTCTCAGTTCAGTGAACTGTTGTAGTTACTAGAATATACTTCAGGTTATTAGTCTATTTCTAGTCGGAGGGGCTGTCACTCATGTCAGAAAGTTAGTAACTTTAGTAAATGATGGATCAGCGCTGACTCGAGACGCGAACCCTTTAGAACGATTCAGTCCGATTTGGTGAACTGATTCGGTTCACTAAAAAAAAACGGTTCAAAAGAATGATTAGTTCGCGAACCGGACATCACTAATGTACCAGAGACGGAGTGATTGCTAACAAAGTTATTTATAGTAACTACTGAGTTATGAGAGAGCTGTCAGTGCGAGTTTATTGTGTTTGTATCTGAGAGTTCTGAATAAACACGAGTCCGTCTTCCTCCTTATTCTACCAACTTTGTAACACATGCAATGTACCATTACAGCTGTCAAGATGAACGAGTTACGAGTAAGTGTTGATTATAGCATTATTTTTAGATGTTCCTATCATATGAAAAGCGTCAGTGACGCGCATTGAGTACACAGCGCAAACAAAGACACAACAGCAGTAATCGAATGTAATCCAGTTTATTGTGGGGATAGCTGCCTAG
Organism: Gobio gobio; assembly: GCF_949357685.1. NCBI lineage: Eukaryota > Metazoa > Chordata > Actinopteri > Cypriniformes > Gobionidae > Gobio > Gobio gobio. Next base: position 22,197,153 of record NC_137099.1, read on the forward strand.
CCGGATACCCTCACACTTACCCCCCTTCTGCTTAATCTCGTGCCACATTTGGTGCCTCCGCTGTGGGCCAGATGCAGTACTGGGGGTCGGTGATTTTGAAGGCCGACCGGTCAGTGCAGCCCGAGCCTCGTTTATCTCTAAAGAGATGTGAGTCTGCCGATGTTGAGCAGAAACTCATGACTGTATTCACATTTTAGAACAGATAGACGCGACGAGGACGTACAAAACACTGACTCACAAGATAGAAAACACGAAAACACTGTTCTGTCGGGAGAGAGAGAAGCCACAGCGTGTGCACGAATAATATATAATTAGCTACACATCAGAAATCACAGATCAGAAGGAACTGAAAAAAGACTTCTGTTTTCATTTGTACAGCCAAACACTGAGAAACTGCCAGCATTCACTCGTTCACAAGCCACGATCTCTCGTCTCGAGCGCTTGCATGGACGTGCCAGATTCTCTGGGCGTAGGAAAGGGAGGTAACCGTTCCTGTTTTGACGTCAAAACAGGAGTCTTCAGGATTGGCTAGTCTGGCCTGTCATTTTCTCAAAGGCAGAGAAAGACAGCCAGAACTCGGGTTTACACCGATCAACATTTCTATCCACTTGGGGACAATATTCAGGCTAGGGGAACTCATATTAATGTTGAAAAACCATAAAATGAAAATTTCATGCCATGAGACCTTTAAGATTGTGTAATGTTTTTGAAAGAACTCTCTTATACACACCAAGGCTGCATTTATTTGATCAAAAATACAGTAAAAATATTATTACAGTTATTATAACTGTTTTCTGTTTTAATATATTTTAAAATGTAATTCATTCCTGTGATTCAAAGCTGAATTTTCAAGCATTTGTCAGTTATTCTGCTTAATATTTTTATGGAAATGCATTTTTTAAGACTCTCTGACACATTGAATGTTTAAACAAACAGCAATTACTTTAAATAGATTACTTTTGTAACATTATAACTATATCAATTTAATGCATCCTTGCTGAATAAAAGTATTCTTTAATTAATTCATTCATTACAAAAAAAAGAAGAAAAAAAAAGAAAATTCTTACTGACCCCAGTATGAATGACAGCTTCAGAGCCCTATATTGTCTGGAATAAGTCGCTCATTTTCATTCACTCTTTCCATAGTGAACAATAAGGCATTTGCTATATAGGAAGTGAGTGAGTGACAGAGTGAGTAATTTCGGACACAGCATGTGTGTTAGGTAATTCAGTGACCCATATTTTATTGCTAGTACCATTAGCCTTAGCACAGTTAGCAACAGTTACAAAAATACACCAACAAATCATTCACAGAACACCATCAGAAGACATGTTTTGCATGTTTTTAAGGTTGCGCTTTATTTTACATTATGTGTACTTACTTAATATAAGGTAACTACAGGGGTTAAGATTAGTTTTAGGAGTAGGTTCAGGTTTAGTACCTATAGTTATTACCCAGTTATTGTAATAACTATAATAAGTACATTGTATGTACATAAGGAACAGGGCTGTAAGATAAAGTGGACACCGTTTTTAACTACAGAAAAAGTTACACTTTTACTGAGGAACATAAAGCCATATTTCTGATTATTAATGTAGCCTAATTAAAGGTCCCATGGCATGAAATTTTCATTTTATGAGGTTTTTCAACATTAATATGAGTTCCCCTAACCTGAATATTGTCCCCAAGTGGCTAGAAATGTTGATCGGTGTAAACCGAGTTCTGGCTGTCTTTCTCTGCCTTTGAGAAAATGACAGCTCAGACGAGCTGATCTGGAATTTTCCTGTTATGACATCATAACAGGAATGGTTACCTCCCTTTCCTCCGCCCAGAGAATTTGGCACGCCCATGCGAGCGCCATATTTGTTTGTCCTCGAGAGATCATGGCTTGTGAACGAGTGAATGCTGGCAGTTTGGATGTACATATGAAAACAGAAGTCTTTTTTCAGTTCCTTCTGATCTGTGATCAGTGATTTCTGATGTGTAGCTAATTATTCAAGATCACACAGAACTTTATTATTCATGCACATGCAGCGGCTTCTCTCTCTCCCGACACAGAACGGTGTTTTCGTGTTTTCTATCTTGTGTTGTGAGTCAGTGTTTTTGTACGTCCTCGTCGCGTCTATCTGTTCTTAAATGTGCATACAGTCGTGAGTTTCTGCTCAACATCGGCAGAGCCACATCTTTAGAGATAAACCTCACGCATGCCGAAGCTCGGGCTGCACTGACCGGTCGGCCTTCAACATCACCGACCCCCCAGTACTGCATCTGGCCCACAGCGGAGGCACCATGTGCGGCGCGAGATTAAGCAGACGGGGGTAAGTGTGAGCATATCCGGGCTAGGCTAGCCAGCTATCCCCACAATAAACTGGATTACATTCGATTACTGCGCTGTTGTGTATTTGTTTGCGCTGTGTACTCATACCAGGAACGCTGACACTGACGCTTTTCATATGATAGGAAAATATCTAAAAATAATGCTAAAATCAACACTTACTCGTAACTCGTTCATCTCGACAGCTGTAATGGTACATTACATGTGTTACAAAGTTGTAATAAGGAGGACGACGGGCTCGGCATGACTGGGACTTGTGTTTATTAAGAACTCTCAGATACAAACAAAATAAACTCGCACTGACAGCGCTCTCACAACTCAGTAGTTACAATATATAACTTTGTTAGCAATCGCTCCGTCTCTGGTCCATTGATGTCCGGTTCACGAACTAATCGTTCTTTTTTTAGTGAACCGGTTCGTTTTAGTGAACCGGTCGAACCAGTTCACCAAATCGGACTGAATCGTTCTAAAGGGTTCGCGTCTCGAGTCAGCGCTGATCCATCATTTACTAAAGTTACTAACTTTCTGACATGAGTGACAGCCCCTCCGACTAGAAATAGACTAATAACCTGAAGTATATGCTAGTAACTACAACAGTTTACTGAACTGAGACGTGCTGAGAGAACTGATGAGAAGTGAACTCAGGTCCATCCATCTCTCTGGCAGGCTCGTGCCTCTTAGACCTCGTTAATCCACGCTCCCTCCGCTACATACTGATACTCATTTCAAATGCAAAGATGTCAGCCAATCACAACAGTGGGCGTTTTTACGTTTTTAAGTCTCACAGCAGACACGCCCCTTGAAACAGGGCATTCAGCCAGAGGGCAAACATCAGTATAGAAAAAAATTATTTTATTTCTAAATTATGACATTTTATGATGTAAAAATCATACTAACAATATAAGTACACCTCAGAATACATTATAAAATTAAAAAAAAAATCCATGCCATGGGACCTTTAACAAATACTTTGGACAAACACATCTCAAAAATAAAAACTGAGATCGTAAATCATATTACATGATCAAATTGTACAACTTTTCTTAGTTTAAAAATAAAAAAATTAATTGAGTTTAATGATTAAACAAAATTTTTAATGATTCTTTATGCCATTTTGTGCATATTTTAGTTTTTTGTGACCATTTCCACTCTCTCGCTGACCTTTTGAATGAATCGGGCTCTTTTAAAAAGGCTACTTTCCCATGTGAAATGAGCAACAGCACACAGACTGTAACGTTGCGGTAAAGCCTAAAATAATTTTTTACCTTATCCATAAATAACAGCCTCTTTCCAAAGCAAAACAACCTGCTGAAAATCAAACCTGACAAATCTTATTTTTACGGAATATTGCAGTATATTTGCAGTATTATTATAAATGATTCATCCATGCACATTGTTTTTTATTCATGTGCCCGCGTAATCTTTAATCAAAACTTCCTCTCCCTCTTGGCAACAACTCTTCTCTAATGACGTGTTTTTCGGCATGAGGGTGGGACAACCTGTCACTCACATGAGATCACAGCAATAGCAAACCACAATGATCCAATCAATTCCCAATGGATAAAATGAAGTCCTGGCCTACATTTTTTTCTTTTTAGAGAAGCTGTTTCACTCAGATATACATCATAATAGGGAATGATAGAAAATAGCAACTTTCGTTTCATGCCGAATTTAAAATCTGAATGAAATGAAATTACATTTTTCTTTGCCATTCTTCACAAGCAGAGAGAGACAGAGATACATGTGCTACACAGTCAGGAACAGCACAAGGTTTGGCAGATTCTGATGGTATTTAGGAATAATAGCATCTATCCGGGTTTCTCCTCATTACCGCAGTGTGATTTTCTTATCTGAATGTAATTATCTTCATAATGAAAATCATAATCACCTCTACATTCTAGCCACAATCTAATATGGTACATATTAATGTATAATACTATTTGGAATGAATGAAGAGATCACAGAGAGAGAGAGAGAGAGAGAGAGAGAGAGAGAGAGAGAGAGAGAGAGAGAGAGAGAGAGAGAGAGAGAGAGAGAGAGAGAGAGATATGAATGAAATGTGGGGAGTGATGCATCTGGATAGCAGATTTTGGGTAAGTCAGAGGAGAAGTAGAGTGTTCATGTTAATAGTGCTATGTGACGCTGTGGCTTCACTTCTTAGCAGCAGTTGAAGGACAATGGACAATGAGTGACCTCATACTGATTTACAGGTCAGCTGTTTCCTGCTCCGAGAGAAACTGTGTAAAGGTTTAGGGGTTAACAGGTTTATGGGTAGTTGTGTGTGTGTGCTTGGAGGCTTTGCCTTCTTTCCAGTGTACTTGGCATCATTGAAAATAATCTTTACTAATCTCAACTTGGTCATGTACTTGGCCTCTTGGCTATAGAGCAAATTAGTGTTCTTTTTCTCTCTCTTTTTACACACACGTTTGGTGCATGTGTGTGAATGTGTTAAGTAAGGACATGTTATGTAATGTTTAGTAGTTTACTCCACACAGTGTATATAATCCCACACAGAAAAACATACACATACCGGTACAAATATTTATACACTCTGACAGATCCACACACACGTTGTGCTTCTAGAATGTGTCAAGAATTGCCCTAATAATAACTACCTGATGTGCATGGCAAAAAACAGCTATTGTTTTTTGTACAAAACTATTTAGTTTTTTTAAACATAGAAAGCGCTATGGATGTTCTCGAAAGAAATAGAAAGCATCTTTTTGGTTAGCATTTAGACACAGGAAGGGACAGTGGTCACCAAATTCATTTGACCATATTCAAACTGAACATTAAAACATTTTTCATTAGGTTTTTGCTGACGATGACGATTTTGCCTTTTGTCTGCTTGACAGGCAGTGACAGGAAGAAGTTTTGGTGATAAGGATTTCAGAAGTGGACTGGAGAACGGCATTCTGCTCTGCGAGTGAGTTTTACACACATACTTTAGATATAAATTAAAAATGTTTAGTGGAAGTTGTCATTTTTGTATTTATTTTTTTATTTAATGTATTATTTAATTAAATGCAAGCACTGTGAGTGTGTATACAAAATCCACAAACATGTTACAACATCACAGTTTTTTTTATATTTTTACCACCCCAAATAATAATAAAAAAATGTATTAAGATGTATGTAAATATGAAAAAATTATAAAAAAATATGATCATTATAATCAATTATAATTAAACTATAACCAGTGTTGGGTGTAAAGCATTACAAGTAACTTGAGTTACATAATCAGATTACTTTTTCAAGTAACTAGTAAAATAACACATTACTTAAAAAATTTACAGCAAAATAGTTACTTTTTCAAATAAGTAATGCAAGTCACTTTGTTTTCCCATTGATTGACTGACAGCTCTCTTGTCCCAATGTTGAGAAAATTGTAAGTGCAGAGGTGTTGTGTGTGAACATGAGGGTTATTGTAGTTTTAGAATAAATGTAAGCATGCATTTATTAATCACTTTTACAAAAAAGAATCAGTATTTCTCAAAATGAATAAAATCGGTCAAATGCAAAATCAGAACCTCCAATAATTAAATATGTGAATAAAACAAATAGGCATTTAATCTCACTTTATTGACCAATGTCTTGCTGCCGACCTTCAATGATTCAGTTAAACCATAAGAACAAATTTATTTACATGTTTTGATGTTCAACTTTTTGCTCCTGCGTCCTATTCTTCCGTTATCCAGAGTGCGCCCTCTACTGTACACACGTGAATTTGCATTTCCTTCAGCCTGAGGCTTATTATTTCAATTTTGGTGTGAAATGGTCTTTACATTTGCCCAAAAATAGAACGATTATGTTATTTAAAAAAACCAAGCCCAGCCCAGGAGAGAAAAAATAACGTAACACATTACTTTTCTTAAAAAGTAATTTGTTACATTTTAAGGGAGTACCGCAATATTGTAATGTATTACTTTTGAAAGTAACTTTCCCCAACACTGACTATAATAATGTATTTTTCTGCAGGCAAGAGTCATTTTGATGATGGTATGATTCAACCCACATATTATGGTTCTCTAATGTTATTAATGTCTCTCTCATTATGTGAATCATTAGGTTGCTGAGTTCAGTAAAACCAGGCCTTGTGAAAAAGATCAACAGACTCCCAACACCCATTGCAGGACTGGTGAGTGCGGTTATTGTGTGTTTGTTTGTTCATTAGTTTGTGTTGTTCTTTTGTCTGTGCCTGTTTGTGTCAGGCCAGTCTCGGCACTGCTGTTTCAGAACAAATCCAGTACTGTCCCAGTTTGTGTGTCTGTCTGTGTGTGGTAGTTATTTTACATTTCAGAGACATGCACAGACATTTTTGGGGGCAGTGGTTCAAACCAAAACAAAGGGCACTTACTGAAATCCCGTTTTACGTGGGGTGTGGTGGGGTGGGGGGTCTGGCCGAGAGAGGCACCTCAGCCGATAAGGGCAAACATTGCACATTCCTATTATATTTACCTTATCAAGATATCAGATAAATACATCCCCTAATGAGAGAATTATCTGAAGCTTATCCATGCTTTGAAAGTAACCCTGGTATTACAGTACCATGGTACTTTATTGTAAGTGTCAATGCTTGCTACATTTTGTGGTGATCTAAAAAACTATTCTATAAATTTTCCCCTTGTAAAAGTAAAAACTGTAAAACTACCTAAGACACATTTTACACAACTTCAGGTACTTGTTTTCCTCACTCTGGATTGATAACATGAAGCTCATCTCTCTCTCTCTCTCTCTCTCTCTCTCTCTCTCTCTCTCTCTCTCTCTCACTCACTCACTCACGCATAATATGTGTCTTATCTCTCATCAGGATAATCTGACCATGTTTCTGAGAGGATGTGAAGAGCTGGGATTGAAGGGATCACAGCTGTTCGATCCTGGAGACCTGCAAGATACATCGATACGTGCAAACCTAACGTATGTGTGTTCCTGCATGACCATATACAACAACAACCTTTATTTATAAAGCACATTTAAACACAATATGGATTGATCCAAAGTGCTGTACAGATTACAAAGCAGACATATACAAAAATAATTACAGGTTTTCAAACGCTAAAGAATAAAAATACGATTTAAGAGTAGATTTAAAAATGTCCAATGAAGGAGCAGACCTCACATGATAGGGGAGACCATTCCAAAGCTTGGGCCCAGCCACAGAAAAGGCCCGATCACCCTTTGATTTATAGCGACACCGAGGCACAGTTAAGAGCAAGTGATTAGACGATCTAAGTGCCCTAGCGGGACAATAAGGCGCAAGAAGATCACTTACCTTAGTGCACGGCCAGACAACGCCTTATATATAAACATAAGGATTTTAAAATCAACTCTAAATTTAATGCCAGTGAAGAGATGCTAAAATAGGGGAGATGTGGTCCCTCTTTTTAGACTTAGTCAGCAGTCTAGCAGCCGCATTTTGAACAACTTGCAATCGTGATACTGAAGACTGAGGGAGACCGGAATAAAGAGAGTTGCAATAATCTAATCGTGATGTTACAAGAGCATGAATCACAACTTCTAAATCTTTGCTTGAAAGGAGATGCTTCAGTTTTGCAATAGATCTTAAATGGAAAAAACTTCCTTTAATAACAGCACTGATTTGTTTATCCAAAAATAGTGAAGAGTCAAAGATCACTCCAAGATTTTTTATTTGTTTGTGTATATTTGATGAAAGAGGACCTAACTGGGCTTCCAGAGCAGGGGAGGAATTTGCAGGGCAACCTAGAATTAAAACCTCTGTTTTATCCTCATTTAGCTGCAAAAAATGATTTGCCTTCCACCTCTTGATGTCATTTACACATTTCAATAACACATCAGATGAACCAGTAGTGTCCAGCCTTACTGGTAGGTAAAACTGGAAATCGTCTGCATAACAGTGATATGAAATGTTGTATTTCTGAAAAATGAGGGCCAATGGAAGCAGATAAAGGGAAAACAATAAAGGTCCCAAAATGGATCCCTGGGGCACACCACACAAAATAGGTGCAGATGATGAGGAATATTTCCCTAAATTTACAGAAAAAGTCCTATTCGCGAGGTACGAGGCAAACCATTGTAATACAGTGCCTTTGACACCTACCATACCTTCTAGTCGTTCAAGAAGGATGTTATGGTCAGTGGTATCAAATGCTGCACTCAGGTCCAACAAAACCAGCACTACACAAGAGCCTGAATCCAGTGCAAGCAAGATATCATTAGTAACCCTCAACAGAGCTGACTCAGTGCTATGTAATGATATAAACCCAGATTGGAACATGTCCAAAATATTAAAAGAATCCAAATAAGTCTGAAGCTGTGAAAACACTACTTTCTCCAAAAGCTTAGAGATGAAAGGCAGTTTAGAGATTGGTCGATAGTTATGGCACATTTCCGGATCAAGTTGAGGTTTTTTCAACAGAGGCTGCACAATTGCATGTTTAAAACTATTTGGCTAAAGAGCTGTTAACTATAGCTGTTACCATGGGACTAATGGTAGGAAAAACATCCTTAAACAGACAAGCTGGGATAATATCTAACTTAGAACCAGAACACTTCATAGTAGAGATTAGATCTGCTAATTGAATTGGAGAAACAGGTTGAAAGTTAGAGACAACTCATAGGGCAAGGCATTTGCAGTAAGGAGGAGTAAACTGATCATGTGCAGAAAAATGAATGAGATCAATCATAAAAATCAGTTTGACAGCTATAGGACATCTTTCCTTTCAGTCATTCACAGCAGCTCATCTTTTTGCTCTAGAACGTGATATATTTATATTAGCTAACCAATCGAAAAAATGGTTTTAGCTAAAGAAGCTGTTGAAACAAGTTTTCAGTTTTTGGAGATTTTGGTTACTCAATATTCAAGTAGAGAAGATCTTACACTTCCGTTCAAATGTTAGTAAGATGTTTTTTTTTTAAAGAAATTATTTTTTTACTCAGCAAGGATTTATTAAATTATGCAAAAGTTTTAGAATGACAAAGACTTTTACATTGTTACAAATAAAAAATATTACAAAGAAATGCTGTTCTTTGAACTTTCTGTTTATCAAATAGTCCGGAAACAAAAAAGATCATGCTTTCCTCAGAAATATTAATAAGCTCAATTGTTTTCAACTTAATAATAAGAAATGTTTCTTAAGCACCAAATCAGCTTATTAGAATGATTTCTAAAGGGTCATGTGACACTGAAGACTGGAGTAATGATGCTGAAAATTCAGCTTTACCATCACAGAAATAAATTACTTTTTATAATCTATTAAAATCTATTACTATATTACTGTTTGTACTGTATTTTTGAGCAAATAAATGCAGCCTTGGCATAAGCATAAGACATGTCTTTCAGAAACATCAAAAATCTTTTGAACGGTAGTGTATATCATCATGACATCAGGCAAAAAGGATTTATTCATATAGAAAACAGCTGTCCGATGTAGCCAAGATGGCCATGCTGTGATCTGACTTGCCTTAAAGGCACTTTGATGTGGCTCATTTATAGCTTGAAAGGACTGACAGTTGTTTTATGTAATTTTCTCTCTCTTTTTCTGCTGTAGAGGCTCTGACTGCAGTAGAAAGCTGAAGAATGTAAGTACACTGAACTGTTTGCTTAATCTCTACATGTGAATTTTTGTTGTTGAATTAACATTTTATTTTGTTATTCTTCTCTGTGTTTTTTATATGATTAGGTGCTCATAACCATATACTGGCTTGGTAAAGCTGCTAACAGCTGTGCAACATATAACGGCCCCACACTCGACCTGAAAGAGTTCGAGGGGCTCCTTTCCATGATGCGAAAGGTAAATCGAATCTCGTCAAGAACACTGAACAGCCTGATAAATTAAATATTATATTAAATATATGCTATTATGTTTTTCATGCTCTATATTTTTTTGGATTTGGTTTGCAGGAGTGTGTAAACGAAGAGTTGGACTCCCCTAAGCGCAGTATAAGGGACAGCGGTTACATCGACAGCTGGGAATCCGAGCGCTCTGATTCGCTGTCTCCTCCGAGGCACGGCAGAGAGGATTCGTTCGACAGTCTGGACTCATTTGGCTCACGATCACAGAACACACCCTCTCCAGATACAGTTATCCGCTGCAACAGTGATGGTATGACTTTCTCTTTTATTTATATTTTGTTAGATTATGCTAGGCAATATTTTCAGCAGTTATTATAAATTTACAATTATTTTGGTGGTGATGCAAAAGTAGACAACATTGTAATATAAATACATTTTTTAAGTGTCTTGCAAATCATGAGTAAGATATGTGGTATACATATATATATATATATATATATATATATATATATATATATATATATATATATATATATATATATATATATATATATATATATATATATATATATATATATATATATATATATGTTTTTTGTTGAGCAGAAAATCAGCATATAGACTATCCATGTCCAAACCTTCATGTGAGAGCAGCTGACACGCTGGACTCATACAAGAGAAGAATACATTCCCACCTATGTACAGTGTGGGTGTGAGAGTGCAGCTGTTGTGCTGGACAGACATTCACACACTCATTTGTGTGCTGAGTGTGTGAGGGGGTTCACATAAACTGCATCCTATGAGGGAATCCAGACATAGACAGACTGAAAACAGGGGCTGAAAGAACATAAAAGCCCTAGAAACTTCTAAACTATAAATTATATTTGTGTGTGTGTGCGTGTGTGTTATATCCCGGTAGGGACTTCAACCTGAATGCACACAGACTCATGGGGGCTCGTGTCACCATGGGGACCTAAATTGAGGTTCCCCATGAGGAAACAAGCTTGTAAATCATGCAGAATTAGTTTTTTTTTTTTTAAATGTAAAACGCAGAAAGCTTTCTGTGATGGGTAGGTTTAGGAGTAGGGTTAGTGTAAGGGGATATAATATACAGTTTGTACAGTATTAAAACCATTACGTCTATGGAGAGTCCACACAAAGATAGTGAACCAGACGTGTGTGTGTGGTTCAGGAATACCCTACGTTATGGAGACAAAATGTCCTTGACCTTGTGGGGACATTCATTGGTCCCTTATGAGGAAAACAATTTATAAATCATATTAAATTATGTTTTTTTAAATTGTAAAAATGCAGAAAGTTTTCTGTGATTGGTAGGTTTAGGGTTAGGGAATAGAAGATACAGTTTGTACAGTATAAAAAAATCATCATGTCTATGGAAAGTCCCCATAAAACACGGAAACACAATATGTGTGTGATTTTTCGTTTAATCATAAGCCAATACTTATTCTGATTGTTTGAAGTTAAATTAAGATTAAGGTAAAAAAATATATATTTATTATATTTATTAAAATACTTTTTTTTTAAAGTATTTAATTTTTTAAAATTTATTTCAATTATTTTACTTCATATCTCATAACTAAATAAGACTGCGTGACTGTGGAAGTATTACAGCAAGAAGCTTTTTGGGATGTCGATGTTAGTGAAAACTACATAAAATAAATTCATTCAATATGTCAAAGGCTGCCAACCCTGACGTAATATTTGTTTAAGCTCATACATATTTTCACTCAAATACATGCACTGAGCCTTTCACTAATGTCGGCCCTGATCTGGATGATGGTCAGATGGTGACATCTCACCTCATATACAATGTATGTGTTGAAATATGAATGCTGGTTCTGTCTCTCAAGTAGTTTGGTCTGAAAACCCATATAAATATGAAATACTAATTTCAAATGGCAGTAAATTGACAATAATAAAGAGGAAGGAAAAAAATCAAAGCATGTTTCTTTCTTTCAATGTGTCCTTCTCACAGACTCTGAAGGGGACGGTGGTCACAGGAAGTTGCCAGATGTTCGTAAAGATGACATGTCTGCTCGCCGGGTGTCCTACAAAGAGCCTCGTGCCGCTCTACCCTTCAATCAGTATCTGCCGAACAAGAGCAACCAGACCAACTACCTTCCTGCCCCCCTGAGGAAGAGGAGGAGCGATAGAGAGGAAGACAGGAGGAGTCTAAGCAACTCGACATCTCCTGTAGGAGGCGAAAGACCTCTCAGGTAATCACAGCCGCTGTGATAGACAGTAAGTGTTTGGTTTGTTTGATTTCTCAGGGAATTGGCTGGAAATTCCTCTTCAGGCTGCATTATGGCTTCATCTAAACAAGAATCAATACACAAGCATCATCTGTTTAATGTGTCAGAGTTTGTTTGAGTCATCCTGTATTATCCACAAGTATGTCTATGAGAGCTGTGCAATTTCCCATTGCTCCCAACAGACAAGACTGCATAGAAGTATTAAAAGAAGGGGCTGGTGTGTCTCGGAGCCTTGCATTAATGAAAAATTTAACCTGGGCAGACGAGAAAGGGGCAGAGCTTGAGGAGGCAGAGCTTAAGAAAATGAGGAAGCTTGAAAAGGCGGGAATTAAAGTATTACCCGCTTCTGTGCGATATAACAGGTCAGCGGTCAAAATGAGATCTTTTGGCATGCGTATGCAGCGACTAAAACTGCTAACTAGTTGTGTTTGGGACCTAGTTGTTAAAGACTGGTGCTGGTAACCACAAAACGTTCTGGTTCAAAGCCATCTAACATTAGGTTGCTGTGTGGGGAGTGACCCTGTGTACTTTTGCTTTGGATTTGTGCTGCCAATTGATTTGTTCTACATAATATAGCATGGAGTGACACATTTGTGAATTAGCTTTAACCTTTGTAGCTTGGCTAATGTTTTGAGTTGAAACCAGCTGTGTAGTGCAAAGTTATGCTGACTTGTTCTACCAGCTTGTGAATTCATTGGATTTGACCCTTTGACTAGTCTGAATCTGTTTATGCTAGGTTGTAATGAAGTGTGTGCACACGTGTGTGTGTGTGTGTGTGTGTGTGTATGTGTGTTTTTTTTTTTATTGGGTTGAGCAGATTATGCTAGTTATGCTAATTTGACTTATTTTAAAGGCCTGCATCAACTGCTAATATGGAAGCACTAACATCTCTACGTTATAGAGTGCAAAAGTCTGTTAGTCAAGTAAAATCCCATTCATTTTTTTCTAAAGGGGAATTTATTTTCAACAATAGACCTATTGTGAGCTACAAGGTTGTTAATCGATGGTATGCTTTTGTTGAAGCCAAACTCTTTAGCACCCGCCCACTCCCATGAAGTACTATGAATAACATATGCTGTCAAACTTCTTATTGCATAATATGTGTAATTTGCAATTAATGTAGAATAAATTGTTTCTATATGTAATCAACTTCTTTAAATCAATATTTTTTACATTTCTCATATTTTTTTATGTCATTATGTTTATATGGGGAAATGAATGGGAAAAATACTTCCGAAACCAAGGTCACTGAAAAAGTGGATGGGCACTTTTGCACTCTATTTTTCAACAAAAAAAATCAAATGTTATGGCAAATTTTCTCCTCAGTCCAATCGAGAATCCTGTGGAGGCCAATAAAGCTAAAGCACCTTCACCTGACATCATTCTTCGGCGTGACAATGACTTCATGCGGGCTGCTGCCCCACATCAGTGGGACTCGAATGAGGAAGATGAAAATGAAGAAGCAGAGCAGAAGGTTCCAGATGTCCAAAAGGATGATCTTGCTTCTCGTAGAGCGCGCATGAATCAATTCAAACCAAGAGTGGCCCATAACTTCCTGCCAGGCTCTTGTAGTTGGAAGGACCGAGAGAAATGGGAGGGAATTAGACTGGCATCCCAGCATGCTGTGTTGGAGAGGATGGAGAAGATGGAACATAAGAAAAAGAGGTGTGCTTGTGACCGAGAGTTATGGGTTCTTATGCTCAGGGACTAGTAATAATGTTGGCTTGACAAATCCAACACAATGCTATTGCACAATGCTTTGAGTTAGGTTTGTTAGGTAACCTTCAAACTAACCGTTAGTTTTGAACTTCCAAGTGAGACTTTGTCAAGCCGACAAGTTTGTCTTCACCAGTTTTCCTTTTGAAGGGTGTTGTTTTTTTGCTTATGTGGCTCTAATATCTTTTATAATTTTTTTTATCATTTATCAGAGTTTCTTCCTATATACCAAACGTGGTATCAGGCATTTTGTATAGTACTTAGGTGTGTGCTATTATAATAGCTAACTGACTGTGGTCATTCTGGATGTCAATATTGGTATGGTTGCTGTGTTCTGTGGAATTTAAGCGTCCATTTTCTTCTTATAATGTTACATTTCTACCACAGTCAGCCTGACTCAGCCCCCCCTGAGATATCAATCATAACTCGTAAGGACAATCCTTTCTTGAATCCTGAAAAAGAAAGGGCAAAAGAAGGGGGAGAGGAAGATGAGAAAGAGGTAGAAGGGAAGATAGTTGTCCCAAACCCACACAAAGATGATCTAGCAAGGAGGCGGACTGAGGGAAGGCCACGCCCTCTCAAAGATCCTCATCAGTCATTGGTCCAGACTTCAATCACTCAATCAGATCTGGAAACATGGCAGAGACTCAAGATGAGTACAGAGAACAGGTGCCTCGAGACAAACACATACACTTTCTCATACATTTTTCTGCTATTCATACATTGAACACAGTGTCCAAAATTAACACTTGATGAGCCCCGTGAGTAACTAAATACAATCGAGTTACTGGTTATTTTGCTGGTAACTTCATTAGAAACTGTAACCTTATACATGGTTTAAATTTTACATGAAGACTGTTTTCAATATGATGCTGGAAGTGACTAAAAGTATGCAAGGAAAAAAACAACTAAATAATCGTATTGTTATTGGGACAAAGAAATAATTGGTTAAATAATAAAAAATACATTCATTTAAATATTAATATTTTTATTTTGCATCCAATTTAAAGAAAATATTTCAATTCACTTGCTACTCTATTTGCATGTATGTCAAATAGTTAATTCTGGACCCTGATTGACCACCCTTAGTCATTCTCTCTCTGGTTTAGCCCTCCTGCTAAGCTCAGTTTATCCTTCATACTAATCTACAGTGAGTCTGACTCCACTCCTGTTGAAGTGCCAATCATAACTCGCAAGGACAACCTCTTCCTGACCCCTGAGAAAGAAAGTGGGAGTGAGCAGGCGAATGAGGAAGGGACAGACAGAGAGAAAGGGGATTGGGTGGTGATGCCTAATGTAAAGACCGATGACCTGGCCAGAAGGCGGGCCCAAAGTGGGCCTGTCCCACAGAGAGACCCCCGGCAGTCATTGGCTCAAACAACCATCACTCAGTCAGACCTGGAGAAGTGGCAGAGGCTCAAGATGAATACAGACAGCAGGTGCCTGACATGTGACCTTTACCTTGACCTAACATGACTCAGCAACACACTTAGAGACTTTTTAGAAATTTCACAATGCTGAATTTACTTAAAGAGGTCCTATTATGCTTTTTCAACTTTAGTTAGTCTGTAATGTTGCTTTTTGAGCTTAAAAAAACATCTGCAAAGTCCACTCCAAAGGGAGATATTTTATTTAACAGAATCCACTTTCAAAGAACTACAACGAATGACTCCTTTTTTTCCGGGCTTTGGGAAGTCATAATGTTACTCATTTAAATAATCCCTGCCCACAGAATACGTAAAAAAAAGGGACGAGGCCTGGCTGAGCTGGATTAGAGAAGACAATGTTGTCGCTATGTCAAAGAGACGCCGTTTTGTCCACCCTGCTTCCAAAACGTTCCTATGGCTGACGAGAGTGGTTAAAATTCATTTTAAACACTGTTCCTGAATATTATAACCCCAATGTTTATCTGTGTGCTGCACATTTTACGGAGAACAGCTTCCAGAACCTAAAAGAGTACAATGCAGACTACGCACACAAAAGCGTACCACAAAAAAACCCAACATACTACTTTGAAACGTCCTGTGAAATCCGTGCTTGCAAAGTCCATGAATTCGTTCTGGACAATCCTCTTGTTTGCTAACATTCTTAAGTCTGTATCAGGCTTGAATTGGTTTTTATATTGACAGCACCCTTAATATTTACATCTGAGTAGATGAAACTCGCAGTTAGGGGCGTGACATTTCCCAAACACGCAGTGCCAATCACAACAAACTGGGCCAGCTAACCAATCACATCGCATTTCGTATTTCGGAAGGAGGTGCTTCATCGAAACAGGAACTAATGACGCTTTCGAGCCAGATAGGGGAGAGAGGTGCTGAAATGAAATATATGTGATAATGTTTGTTTAACAACTAAGCATTAAAGCATACTCTAGTACACTCCAAAACCAAAATCATGACTTTGTAAAAGGGCATAATAGCACCCCTTTAAAGTTTTCACAACAGATGACACACCTTTCTGATATTCGGTTATAAGCAAATAGCCTTATTGGTGTTTTCTTTCGGCTTGTGTCTAGCTCTGTGTCCTAACCAGACATGATGCAACAAAACAACAGGCAATATAATCTTTTCCATGTAAATTATGTCCATGCGAGTAGGCTATATTTTTTATATATTTAGAAGTTATTTTATTCTTTTTCTGCAGAATATATGTTTTCCCCCTGATGTATCATCACCCTTAGCTTGCTCACAAGTTGTAAGAGAAAAATGCTTTTCAAAGTACACTACGTTCATAAGTTTCAGGTCTGTACGTTTTTTTAAATGTATTCAGCAATGACAAATTAAATTGACCAAAAGTGACAGGCATGTATAATCTTACAAAATATTTCTTATTTTAAAAAACATCCTGGAAAAAAGGTCTGTTTCCACAAAAATAATCAGCACAACTGTTTTCAACATTGATAATAATACGATTTTTTTTTTTCTTGAGCACCAAATCAGCACATTAGAATGATTTCTGCACCCAAAATTTTGTAATGGATGTAAGTTATATTGTGATATTAGGTATAAAAAATATACTCTGTTAACTTAGTAAATATAAGTACATATTTTCCACATAATATTTTAATAATTTGTTGTGGCTTCAGTACAAGGAAATAAAGACAATAATTTTCCACACAGCATAAATGAGTCTGCAAAATATGTTGCTGCTTTCATATTTTAGGAAGTGCGCGGTCTTCAAATATCTTCGATTGGCTGCGATTGTGTGCCATCACACATTTTTGCTGTCAATGTAGACAGACGAATCACTTGTCTCTGAAAAAGTATTGCGTCTGGTTAAGACGCAGTGCGAGCCTAAAATATATTTAAATCAGTCGAGGCTTAGAGCCAAGAAGCTCGGTCTGTCATTGGCGTGAGTGCTGCGTAAGAGGGCTCTCTGTCTTGTTACGCTGTTGTGGAGATGTTTGTTAAAGTGGGCCTTTGTGAGACTCCAAATTCTGTTTGCAGAGGGAAGCCCCTCTCAAGCAAACAGACGTCACCAAGGCAACTATTGAAACCAAGAGATGCTCACAGAGAAAGAGGGAGGGGAGCATGCGAGTGTAAGACCACATACTAAACCGTTGTACAGGAGCCAAGGCTGTGTGTCATTCCTTGAGTATAGTACTTTCCTTTTATACAATTCAAAAGGCCATGCTTGCATCAGCATCAATGGGTTTATTTGGATACCACAAAGATTCCTATTCAGACATCCATGACGATCCTCTCTATATCATTGACTTGACTGTCAGACTGACGTGGTCTTTTCTTCATTAGTTTTAGTGTTCATCATTTCGTTCCGTCTGCTCCTCTAATTCCTCTCTCTTTCTCTTCTTTACTCACATGTGTCATGTATGTGTGTGCGTGTGAACAGCGATGACGCTATTGTCCCTCTGTGTCAGACGTGTCTTGAGAAAGGCTGCCTCTCTGTCTCCTCCAAGACGAAGGTTGCCAAGAACGACCTGGCCGGTTGCCAGGAACGTTCCTCCGGTGAACGCCGGCGTTTTGTGACATTTGGGGGTGTGACAGAGATGGAGAGTACTTCCTGGAAAGAGGAGGATGAGGAAAGGGAAGAGGGACAGGGGGACGAGGCAGAGAAGCTTCGGTATCTCCTCTCGATGGCATCTGTTGCTGTTCCCACCATAGGGCTGGGCTCCAGACTGACAAAGAGAGCGGTGGGCAGGTAGGGAGAGAAAGAAAGACAGGATAGAAGGATAGATGCATGCACATTCATGCACAACAGACCCGAGGAGGAACACTCATAAAGGGGCCACCTCATGTTTTTTTTAGCATTTAATTTTTTCCCTGAGGGTTAAATGTTTTTTGAAACTAGAACAGTCATAATATAGCCTCTAATGAATACACTCTCTTAGAAAAAAGGAATTCCAAGCCTTAGAATTAAACAGGCTTTTTTTTTGCTACTGTGCCTTTAAAAAGTTAGTTTACCCAAAATGACTCACCCTCATGTTGTTCCAAACCTATAAGACTCTTCGGAACACAAACGAAGATCTTAATGTGTGATTAATGTGTTCTCAGATTTCATCAAAAAGATCTTCATTGTGTTCCGAAGATGAACAAGTGTCTTACAGGTTTGGAATTACATGAGGGTGAGAAAATGATGGCAGATTTTTCATTTTCATGTTGTTCCAAACCTGTATGAATTTCTTTCATCTGCTGAACACAAAGAAGATATTTTGAAGAATGTCGGTAACCAAACAGTTGATGAACCCCATTGACTCCCATCAGCTGTTTGGTTACCAATATTCTTCAAAATATCTTCTTTGTGTTCAGCAGATGAAAGAAACTCATACAGGTTTGGAACAACTTGGGGATGTGTAAATGATGACAGAATTAAAATTTTTGGGTGAACTATCCCTTTAAGGTGCAATGTCTGAATTACCGTGATTACAAGAACAGACTTAAAAAAGTACTCCCAACTTTCTGAGAGCTGTAACTCATACCACCTCACCGCCACAACGTCAAAAGGAAACACTCAAAATGGCAGCGACTTCAGAATAATCTGAAAATAAGTGAAATACACACAATACAGTTAATGTCGCTAACACAGACTTGAATAACTAGCTAATGTCTTGTTAAATAAAGTTTATTAATAATGAATTTGCATAATAGCTGCTATTGTATTCGGTTTTGTCTAATGATTATTCAAATTACACACATTCATTTTGGCATTTAATAGTGTTGCCATGGAAACGCACAGTTCAGCTCAGAGTAGAACGTCCTGGTTGTCATTACTAATTATGGTAATAATAGTAGTGTGAACGCAGCATTAGTTTCGATCCTTTACCCTTGTTATTACATCACAGTATGACCCCTTTAGTCAGTGCTCATTGTCAGGAGCAGTAATTGTTGGTCCAGTGATGTGAAGAATTTCCGACACACTATTACAAACACTGCTTGTTGAGGACTGCCTGCTCTCAGTTATGTTTACCAAAGGATCTGGATGCATATACTCACCCTCAGAGTGTGTTGGAGTTTGGGAATGTGTGTAGTGATCTTAGCAGTGATGCTACATTAAAAGGGCATGTCGGTTTCATCTCACTGGGGTTTATGAAGCTGGTGGACTTGTGCCTTGAGAGACTGTTAGCATGATGCTAACAACTGTGGTACCCCTGAGTGATGCTTAAAACTGCTTATATTTGTGCTCGTTTAGGAGGGAAAACAGGCTTAATTGAGGCTGTTAGAATGATGTTAACAACTGTAGCACCCCTGAATGATGATAAAACTGCTCTTATTCGGGCTGTTTATGAGATAAATTAGCAGTGAATGGCTTTCTGTGGTGGTGTGGACTGAAATATCTGAGTCTGGCTGAAGGAACAGGACAATTCTGTAGTGATTTTGTGTGATTCTGTAGTTTTCAGTAACTGCAATGCAGTGGCTTTGGTTCCCATTGGACTGCATCTTTCAATGCCTGTAGGCTATCTGCATTCTCTGTCCTCTCTGACCACCTCATTTTTCCCTTTTCTGTTTCTGACTCATTGTTTCTCTTTTTCCTTCCACGTCTCATACATCATGAACTAACTTACTTAGTGGAGATGCAAACCCTGAGCCTGCTCCCATCATGCCCCCTGAACCTCCGAACCCTGCCATGTTTGACCTTAAACAGCCTTTGACCTCCACCGAGCGCAGGGTGCTGGAGGAGGAACTGGATAAGAAAGCTAAGGATGAGAGGGAGGATGATGAAGAGGACAAAGAAGAGGAGAGGCAACCAGATATAGAAAAGGATGACATGCTAGCTCGTAGAACAGGAGCATATCAGAACCCAGGAAGCGGGAAGTCATATAACAGATTCCTCCCGCAGCCGGCTTCCAAGAGAGAATGTGCTGCAGGGGCTTCCATAGCCCAGAAAGGAAGTATCCAGATGAGCATGAGTGGAGACAGAGACCTCCAGTACCTGGAAAGAAACATAAAGACAAAGAGAACCAAGATTGGACAGAGGTGGGACAAGCAAAACTAACTGGAAGTCTCAAACTGTTCTTTTTTATAATGCATGAGTCTAACATGCTAACGTGGTGAAAAATATTTTTTTCCCAGCCTTTTGGGTGCACTATTTATTGCTAAGGCAAGCATGACTTTGAGCTTTTCTCATACTTGGTTAGGAATTCACTGCAGTTTTCCCCCAGTTAAAAATCTGGCGACGCAATAAGCCTAAATCATTTCCAATAAATGGCTATTAATATTTTGTACACTTTTGTTTAAATACATAAAACACTAAAAACTAACATCATTATGTACAGTATGGAAAATTGATATTTTGGGATTTGCAAAAAATTACACTTAGTGTTACATTATTTTTAAAGATTATCTACAAGTGTTACATGACAGATGACAGCAAAATAGGGGAAATTATTTCAATATACAAATGATGGATTATGGATTTGAATAATCAGCTAATTAAATATCCAATATTGATCAATACGGATAATTAATGTTTCTTACATAATTAATGTAAGAATGTTGGCAAATTACTGGTATCGATATCGTGCATCACTAGATTCAACAATAAATTAGGCAAAAAATACATGTAAATTTTATGTTGAAAGAGGAACCAGTCATATCTAGAAATCAGAATTCCTGGGCAAATAAACAATATCACAGAATTGCATAGAAACCAGTTTGCAATACCCTAGCAACCACCCAAAACACCAGAACAATTTTGCAGTCAGTTAAAATCATTCAAAATTTTCAGAGTGAATGTACTGTGTGTGTGTATTTGTTTTTAACCTGTTTGCGTTAAGTTGTGCCGTGTAGAGTATTGTAGAATGTTGCTATATTAAATCTATACGTTTAATTGTGTGAGTTAGTTATCAGCATATGCTATTTTAACAGAAATGAACCAGTCGATGAAGTACCAAAGACATCTGTTCCAGTGACTGTAGTGACCCAAAAGAGCCCTGACATTGTGCGTCCATCTGTAACTAACGTTGATCTCTCTGGAGGTTATGATGAGGATGATGATGATGATGAATGGGGGGATGACGGTCACCTGCCAGATTTTGAGAAAGATGACATGCTAGCAAGAAGAACTGGATCTAATCAAAAGCCAAGTGCTGGGGCAGTTCAGGCTTTTAATGCATTCCTGCCCAAACCTGGTTCTGTCAAACAAAAAAACACCCCTGTCAGTGGATCACAGTCATACTCCAAGACTAGAGAGCAAGAGACGGCCCCGTCTCTGGACAGGTTAGGACCCCCTGGGAATGAAGCGTTTCCTTGAATGAGTGCAAGGAATGTTGCTTTTGTGGTGCCCGTTTAAATTTCCATTAACTATTTTAGATGTGGCTTTGAGTTTGCTGGTGGCTATTGTCTGTTTACTAATATTTGTGACTAGTTTGGCGTTCATTCGGAAAATTGTATAATTCTTGTCTATAGGCTTTGTTTGATTTATAGCTCTTATTATTATTATTTTAATTTTACTATTTTATCCTGTTAATTTATTGCGATTATTTTAAAGAAAGTAATATTCTTTCTTTCATTTGGGGACTTCTCTCAGAATATATATAAGGGTATCAACTGATTAAAATATTTATACTTATGATGATTGAATATAAACAGTATATATATATATCTCATAAGTATTCAGATTAAAATAAATATTTTAATCAGTTGATACCCTTAATAGATCTTTTGGGCCTTTGAATGTCTGTTCAGTGTTTTTTGCACTTGTTTTCTCAGTTCTTTCTAGCTGGTCTGGCTGTTGATTGGTGTTTTGTAGTGTTTTGTAGTCAGAGAACAGAGCCTCAGCCTCCCTTTCATTGCTCTGCTTTGCTTTAGTAACCATGGCAACTTTCTCAGCTTCACCCTTAGCTCTGTGGCCCCGCCCCCAAGAGATGCTGAGGACATGCGTAGGAAGTGTCAGCAGATGATGGACAGGCAGGAGGCGGGCTCTGTGGGTGTGGTGGGACATGAAAGTCTTATTAAAGATGAGACTATTACCAAAAGCCCCTCTCCCATACCCGACCAACCCTCACGCCGGTCCCTTTGGCAGGAAGATGACGATCTCCCCCCAATGTGAGAAAGCACTTTCAGGACCAATTTATTACTTTTGAAAAGAGCTCTTACTCAAATGTATTTTTGTATTTCTGCATGGAACGAGTGTCTCATGCCTGTATCTCTGCATTTTATCACTGTTTCTCTTTACTTCGCTCACTGGTGCAATTGTTACCTTTAACAGTGCTGTAATGGATTTTATTATAGGATTATTTTCTAATTTACACTCTAATTTAAAGAGTTGAGCTTTGCTTATAAGTCATTAAAGAGCAGGTGGTCTAATGCGGCTAACACTTATGGCACCTTTAAAGTCAACATAAAATGCTGCTCAGAACCCACTGAGATTTTACTGGCATACTGTGTGAATATTTAGCTGAATATTTTGCTAGCTTTTGTTTTGGAATAGCGTACACCATGGAATCGTGCACAATAAGATCAGGAGAGTACATTAAGAAAGAAAATATGTTGCATTTTGATTTCATGTCGACTTTAAATGATGATTAACACATGAAAAAGGATCAGTGGAGTAATTTTTCTGCACAAAGTGTGTCAAGACCCTTTTAAATTATATCGGTAAGACTTTAAAATACGGGTTAAAAACTAATGAAGATTCTATATGACTAATATACTGTGTTAAGTTATATATGAATTGCTATTAATTAAATGTGTCATCGTGTATTTATTCCCTAATAACATATTATATTAACTAATAGTGTAACTTAATGTGTTAATTTCCACAATGAGTCAAAGCCATGCATTTCAACTTCCAGTTGTCTGCTTTAATTAATCATTAGCTACCGATTTGCAAAGGCTTCATTATGTTGTGACTTTACTTGTTGAGGCACATGACTGTTAACTAATTGTTAAGTAATATATCTTTGAGGTTATGGGTTTCGAATTAATTTTGAATTAGTTAACAGTCATGTGCCTCAACAAGTAAAGTCATAACATAATGATACCTTTGCAAATCGGTAGCTAATGTTTAATTAAATTAGACAACTGGAAGTTGAAATGCATGGCTTCAACCCGTTGTGAAAATTAACAAATGAATTTACACTATTAGTTAATATAATATGTTATTAGGGAATGAATACATGATGACACATTTAATTAATAGCAATTAATATATTACTTAATATATTAATCATATCGAAACTTCTTTAGTTGCTGATGCAGTAATCATTAATAAATGGTTTAGTTCTTCATGAGTCATACATTAACTCTTGATTATCTGTGCATTAGTTAAGCATGAATTAATGCATATTAGTGAACACGTAAAGTGTTACCATTATATCTAACAAAAGATTACATTGAACAGAAGCTAATAATGTTTGTATGGGTATATATATATATATATATATATATATATATATATATATATATATATATATATATATATGTGTGTGTGTGTGTGTGTGTGTGTGTGTGTGTGTGTGTGTGTGTGTGTGTGTGTGTGTGTGTGTGTGTGTGTGTGTGTGTGTGTGTGTGTGTGTGTGTGTATACATGTATACAACCTCATTTCCAGAGAAGTTTTGTAAAATGGAATAAAATCAAGACTGTGATTTGTTAAATCTCTTGAACCTTCATTTACAAAAAGTACAAAGAAATGATTTCCCATGTTTTACTGACCAACTTAATTTCAGTATAAATACAGTATATAACCACATTTTGATTTTGATAACTGCAACACACTCCAAAAAAGTTTGGACAGAGGCAAAATAAAAGTGAAAAGATTATAGAATATCCTAGTTAAACTGTTTTGAAACAGTCCACAATAAGCAGGTGAATTGGTAATGGGTGGTATATATAAAAGTGATTGGGTATAGCACCATCCACCAAAGGTTCATTCTTTGCAAGCAAAGATGGATCATGGCTCACCACTCTGTGCCAATTTTAATCAGAGAACTGTCAAACAATTAAACAAATAAAATTTCTAAGTGCAAGATTGCAAAGTATTTAGGTCTTTCGCCATCTACCATACATACTATTGTGAAAAGATTCAGTGAATCAAGAGAAATCTCAGGCTGTGTAAGGCAAGGCAGGAAACCTCTGACCTTCGAGCCCTCAGATGGCATTACAAACAATCATACTACTGTGTTAAATATAGCCACCATGTGCTCGGGAGAACTTCAGGAAACTGTTGTCACGTAACAGTCTGATGCCGCTTCAAGAAATGCAACTTGAGTCTAGGTTACACTAGGAAAAAGCCATACATCAATTCTATGCAGAGATATCGGCAAGTTCTCTGGGCCCGAGCTCATCTCATATGGTCTAAAAGACAGTGGAAATGTGTGCTGTGGTCAGATGAGTCCACGTTTCAGCTTGATTTTGGGAAAAACGGACATTGAGTTCTTAGTCCCAAAGACAAACGGGGCCACCCAGACTGTCAACAGCAACCGATGTGAAAGCAAACATCTGTCATGGTACGGGAGTGCATCAGTGCATGGGTCACTTGCGCGTATGTGCAGGTACCATTGATGTGGAGGCCTGTATTGGGATTGTACAGAGACATATACTGCCATCAAGATGACATCTTTCCTGGAAAGCAAGACAATGCCAGGCCTCGTTCTACATGAGCTACAGCAGATGGTTTATTAGACACTCACCAGTGGATGTGCCTGACTACCTGCCTGCAGTCCAAATCTGTCTCCTATTGAAAATCTACAGCCCTTCATGTAAACTAGGACAACCACGGACTGTTGAGCAGCTGTCTTGTATCAGGAGAGATTTGGCAAAAATGCTTCTCGCAAAACTGCAACAATTAATATCCTCAATTCTCAAATGATTCAAAGTGTAAACAAAAGGAAAGGCGATGTGACACAGCAGCAAACATGCCTCTGTCCCAACTTTTTTGGAGTGTGCTGCAGCCATCAAAATCAAACTTTGTTTATATTTACAAAATGCAATTAAGTTGCTCAGTGAAAACATTGAGTTTTTTTTTTCTTGTACACTAGATAAAGGTTAAAGAGAATTAACAAATCACAGATTTGTTGTGCAGTTTATTGCATTTTACAAAATGTCCCAACTTTTCTGGAAATACTTTTCTTTTGCTGTGTGTGCGTGCGTGTGTATGTGCGTGTGTATGTGTGTATGTGTGTGTGTGTGTATGTGTATATATATATATATATATATATATATGTGTGTGCGTGTGTGTGTGCGTGTGTGTGTGCGTGTGTGTGTGTGTGTGTGTGTGTGTGTGTGTGTGTGTGTTACTGTGTAATATAGTGAGGTACGCTTTTATTTTGATTGGTAATAATCAGTATTTTACATTTATAAAGGTCTATGCTTAGTGTTCTATTATGTTCAGCTGTTTTGTTCTTAAGCTCAACTTTATTTAATTTTTTTTATTCATTAATGTTCTAGATTCAGAGCTACTAGTGTTTCTGATGAAACAGAGTAAGTTTCTTTTATTTTTTCTCTCTTTCCGTCCTTCGTTCCTTCTGAGCAGTTGCATGTACTATAAACACATGTATTCAACATTGTCTCTCTTCACATGCAGATACAACCATTTTCTAAATTGACACTCTCACTTACTCTTTATGCATGCATATTCAAAAGCTAAGTATTCAAGCCTGCCCCTACACATGCATGTAATAACATATGTTTGAATCTTTCTCATGGTTTGCTGTGGTGGATACTTAGTTTTCCTGGAGAAAGTGGCTTCACATGCATACACACTTTTATAACCTCAATCCACTACAGCATACCCAGTTGCATAGTGAATTTTTTTTTAAATAATTTACTCGCCTTCATGTTGTTCTAAATCTTTATGAGGGGGAGAAAATAAAAATGTGCTGGTCAGTCTTTTCCATGCACGCATTTACAATAAATTGGAACTTGTCAAGCTTCAAAAAGGATGCCGATATGACTTATTTTATGAAGCCATACAATAGCTCTATGTGAGAAACAGATTGAAATCTGATGAACTCGAGAACCGAATCGATCTAATTCGTTGGACAAATATACAGATCAGTGTTGTGAGTGGGATGAAATAATCATTAAAAAACAACTAACCAACCAAAAGATTGGTTATATAGTGTTTATATACACATGTATATATATATCAGAAAAGAAAAGTTTTTTTAACTACAATTTAATATGTTATTATGATAATATGGGTTTTGAACAACATGAGTGTTTCTTGAGCTATATATATATATGACTACTGTAGATCTACTTTTAATTTAGTTGTTCTGTTTGCATTGTACATGGTCCTGATAACTGTGTGTTGCTCCTCTGCTAACATTTCTTCAACGTCATTAACATAATACTGACATTTCATATTTTTCATCAAGAATTTCCTGCCTTTGTGCCTTCAGGTCTCAGAGGAAGAGATGTAATATTATTTCGGATCTGGCTTTGATTTCATTTTCCTTCCTTCAGCTAAAAGTGTTACAGCACTTGTAAATATGTTTTTGTTTTTGTTTGTTTTTCAAAGGAGTGTGAGTTTGATTGACATGCGCGATGAAGAGGATGAGCTTGCCTACCTTCGGGCGCACAGCCAATCACGGCATGAGCACCTACACAACCAGTACAACAAACTCAGAGAGGAGGAGGACCAGTGGCAGGACGTGAGTCATACAGTACAAACCCACACACAAACACGTTTAACAAGCTCACAAGTGTATACATGTGTACGTTTTCTGGCTTCTGTGTGTAGGACTTGGCTCGCTGGAAGAGTCGGAGACGAAGTGCTTCTCAAGATCTGATCAAAAAGGAAGAGGAGAGGAAGATGATGGAGAAGCTAATGACAACGGATGGAGGAGCCGCCCATCGCAGGAAGAGCATCAAAACATACAAAGAAATAGTAGAAGAGAAGTGAGACAAATTGAAATGTTGACACCCTCTAGATTTAGATTGTGGGGGTTTAGTGAGCATGATGCACAATTTGGCATTGAAGTACAGTGACAAGACAACTGTTTAGTGAAATTGTGTTTTAGAATTTATCAGGACTGCCTTAGAGTCAATGACATGATGCTCTTTTTTTTGTCTGATTTATAAATTTATTCAAAAATACATTCAAGTCATTCTTGAATAGAATCCCCCTTCTAGAGTGAGCATGTTTTTAAATTTTGGATTCAAACAAAGAGATATCAAAGAGTGACATTCTTGAAAAGTACACTACTATTCAAAGGTTTAGTGTCAGTAAGATAAGAGTAAATAGATATAGATAGAATTAAGTATTTTCATTCATAAAGTGACAGTTAAGACTTTTACATTGTTACAAAAAATTAAATTTCAAATAAATGCTGTTCTTTTGAGTATCAAATTATCAAAAATATTTTCAATATTGATAATATTAAGAGAGGTTTCTTTAAGCACCAAATCAGCATATTAGAATTATTTTTTGATGAATCATGTGACACTGAAGACGGGAGTAATGCTGAAAATTCAGCTTTGCCATATATTAAAAGAGAAGATATTTTGTTATTGGAATATTTGTTATTCCTTTTTACTTGATTGGTTACACTACATTTTTAGAATCATAAAATTTTAGTTTTTCTTGAAAATGAAATACGTTTTTTTTTTCTGAAACCATGAAAGCAACATGAATACAAAGAGTACATTTCGAAGAACTTTGCACGTCTTGCACTCTAATATGTCATTGACATTCGATTGATCTCATTCTCTCTTTCAGAGAGCGTAGGGAGCAGGAGCTACATGAACAATACTGTAAGGCCTCCACTCCAGAAGAGAAAGCAGCTGTGCTTCAACGTTATGCTCTCCGTTTCACCATCAGCGATGCCATACTGGAGAAACTCCAGCTCCCCAAACTGCCTTCTGCTGCCTCACCGATGCACATGTCACCTCTCCATCAGCCTGAGAAGAAGCCAACATGCACCGCCTTATTTGAAGCAAAGGTTCCAGAGCCTGCACAAACTACCCAAACACTCATCCATGTAGACCAGAAGACAGCACAAAAACAGGAACCGGCACAACCCAAAACCCCTGAACCATCACCTGCCAAGTCCATCAAAGCTCCAGAAGTCCTGTCAGCACCCACGCGAGTTCCTCCTGCTCCATCAAAGCCTGTACCCCTCATCACCCCAAAGCCCTACAGCCAGCCTAAATTCAGCCAAGGCCTCCGCAAATCACTAAAGGCAAGTATATCTTACCCAGGACATTAAGATCAATAGCCAATTCATTTAAAGATTAATTAAGTAGGACAATGCTGGAATTTTCAAACATTTGAACACCAAGGACACCCAAATACGATGATCTCCCTGCAAAAGACACCTTTATTGAAATAGCTATAGACCCATTTAAACTGTATGAGAAAAAGGCATATTATGAAGACAAATTTACAAAATTAAATAGTTGGCTTTTACTGAATATATCATTTTTGAATATACCATTACTATACATGAAGCCAAAGCAGAATTATTAAAAAAATTTAATAATAAAATAATAAAAAATACTTAAGTCCAAATACATAGTATTCGAAAAATAGTAGGCGAAAAGTCCCCGGATGAGATTCTTCCAGCAAGATTCTGAAGTGCACATTCGATGAACCACGGGAGAGGATTTATGAATGGAGGTGAAGGGAAGGAACTGACGCTGGTAGGTCACATGATCATGACAACATGGCAGATGTAGTACGTCCAGATTACGTTCATACTACATAGAACATAACATTTTAATGATCGCAAAGTAAGTTCAAATTCAAATGTAGTACTTACGTGATTTCACACGCAGCATAGGACGTTCTTTCTTGTCTAAAACGCAACAGAAGTTATCTGTCAGAATGTCCAAGTTGCTTTCTTCCAACATTCACTTCCTTTGTATGAAAAATACCAACCTAGATAACTCCTTTTGTGTTCCATGCAAGAATGACATGAAGCTGAGGATACATAATCAGCGTGAATAAATGTGTGTTCTGTGTTTTTAATACAGAGTGATGGGCTGATACGTGTGAATGGTGAGAGCACGCAGCAAGAGAGCAGAGAGAGGGACGATAGAGATTCTATGCATGGTCCTATCAACTTCTCTCCTTCACCTCCAAAGCCAGCCTTTCAAAGTCAACAAAATGTGGAGCTAATTGTGTTAGAAGCTTCAGACCACCAGCAAAACTTACAAACTTCCATTCCTGAACAGGAGAAAGAAGTTGTTATGATGGAAAAGGAATGTTCTATAATTTCTCAAGAAGAGAATATCAAAGAAGACACATCAACTGCACTATCGGTGTCAGCAGGTTGAAGATTATAATATTATGCAAAGTTTTCAATATTCAGCATTTTGGTTGAAGTTTTTATTTGTTTGGTGTAATATAGTGCAAAATAAACATACAAAAATTCCTCACCGTTTCAAAAAGAGAACTTGAAATTAAAGGGATAGTTCATCACTAAATGAAAATTCTGTCATAATTTACTCACCCACGGTAAACTGTATGAATAATTGTTCTTCTGTGGAACATAAAAAATATATTTTGAGAAATGTCTTTTTTGTCCATACAATGGAAGTCAATGGGCTCCAATGTTGTTTGGTTCCCAATGTTTTCTGTTCCATAGAATAAAAAATGTCCAAAGTGACAAATGGGTGAGTAAATAATAACGGAATTAAGACGGACCATCTCTTTAAGTAGTTCCAACTTTCTGATGTCAGCTAGATTAATACACTGATGCTTGACTGCTCACATTTCAGCTGTGTTCAGCAACTTCACACAAAGGGCCAGATTTACTAACAGTTTGCACCAGGGTAATCCCTCTTTTGCTGTTAAAAAACTACAAGGCAAGGCGTGGACAGTTATTTTTGCGGCTTACCTTATTGCATATGCATTTGTAGGAATTTCCATTCCAGACACAAAATTTATGGGAGGAGAGTATTTAAATGAATCCTGCCTGGTGATATACTGAGGTTTATGCTCGTCAATTTGCTGGTGTTTGTGCCATTATTTACCGCCCACAAAAAGCACGTCTTAAACCAGATGCTAACTGGTAGATTGCATTGGTCATTATGGAAATGATCCGCCTGTGTCTGTTCTTTTATTTGCGCGTCGTCAGTAGATCACACACAGAAATTTCCACTCACATTGGTGCTTTTCTGGAATTGCACTCTCACGCTAATTTGCCCTGTTTAATAAATCTGGCCTTAAAGTTACACGCTGACTTTTTGGGACTTTAGCTTATTCACTGTATCCCCCAGAGTTAGATAAGTCCATACCATTTTCATCTCCGTGCATGCCATAACTCTGTCTGACGCACCCACCGCTAGCCTAGCTTAGCACAAAGACTGGAGGTAAACGGCTCCAGCTAGCCTACTGCTCAATAAGTGAAAAAAATAACGCCAACATTTTCCTATTTACATGTTGTGATGTGTATAGTTACATCGCGTACTAAGACCGACGGAAAATTAAAAGTTGCGATTTTCTAGACCGATATGGCTAGGATCTATTCTCTCATTCCTGCGTAATGATCAAGGAACTTTGCTGCCGTACTATGGGTGCAGCAGGCGCAATGATATTACACAGCGCCTGAAAATAGGCTAACTTCCATCAACATAACCAACGTGACAACCTGCTTGCACATAGAGCGTGCTGGGGACTATTTTCAGGCGCTGCGTAATATCATTTTGTCACTTATTGAGCAGTAGGCTAGCTGGAGCCATTTACCTCCAGTGCTAAGCTAGGCTAGCGGTGGGTGCGTCAAACAGAGTTATGGCACGCATAGAGATGAGAATGGTATGAATGGACTTATCTAACTCTGGGGGATACGGTGATCCCTTTAAATGTTCCTTTAAATGCTTTTACATGCAAAGGTCTAATTAAGCACATGTAAAGTTAAAATATAAAGTAACATGATGTGACCCCTTTAAAGAAAAGGTATATACTGAATAATTTTTATATTAACTTATAGTTTTCATATTTCATCAGGAAAGCAGCCAGTGCCAGATACAATGATGAAGCTCAACTGTGTTGTCACAACAACCATAGTGACAGAACTCACTCAGACACACCAAATCCCACCAAATGACACGTCCTGCACAGAGCAGGTGGGCCTTGATTTCGCTCTTTTCACTTTTTTAATTAAAGTTCAGTGGTTGTTGAAACACATCCACTGATTCCTAAATATAAAGTCTTAAGTTGGCTGAAAGTAAATTATTTGTTTGGGACTAGACCTGATCTTGTTCACGTGACTTTAGTTTAGTACTTTATAGGGTGCATCTTTGAGCTTTCATACTTTATTCTGATTGGTCAGTCATTGCATTCATGACTTATAAACTTTTTAATTGACTCAGATGAGAAGCTGTACTCGTTTTATGTATTATTCTTCACATGTAATAAAATCATTACATATAAATAATAAATCAATAAAAAGTTGCCATGTAATAAGCAGGATAATGTACAGTCAGCTGGGCATTTTCACAAAATAGACACTTGACGCAAAATAGACACAAAATAGAATTAAGTTCAGGATGGGGTCCTGATCACCCTCTTTAGGTAAAACATTTTGCACATCATACTTTGATAAATAGGGTAAATGTGTGACTGTGTACTCGATTGGAAACCTGCTTTTATTTCTATATTGACTGTAAAACAAACGTGAGAATCTATAATGATTTCCTTTCATTCCCGTCAGCTTGGTTCAGTCCATAATTCATGTGATCTGAGCTCAACTGCCGAGACCAGTAAGGCTGACCAGACTTCATACTCACTCTCACTGACAGGTAATACAACTCCACTCGCCACATCCTTAATCTCTCATAATGTGATGAACAAATGAATCCTTACTCCAACTTTCCCACTTTTTAGTCCTCTATTTACCTCCACTAAATCTTCTTTTTGGGTTACCTTTCTTTCTGGTTTATCTTTTTCGATCTTTTTCTCTTGCTCTTTGTCTCTTTCATTTACTGTCCATCTTTTCTGGCTGGTATCATGTGATGTGCGTGCGGGTCTGTTAGAGTCCTCACATACCTCTAGTAGCTCTAGGTTACGCTGGGAGTTCTTCGCTCCAACAGGTAAACTGATAGATGAACTAATCCCACAGGGCTTCCCTCTCCACGAACAGCAGATAACTCATCTGCATCATCTCTCGTTTGTCAACCTCCTTTAACTTCTCCTGTGGAGGTGCATTGTATAGTAAATGCTTGTCTGCTGAGGGCACTATGAGGCAATACTTTTTAAGCTGTATTTAAATGTAGAGGAAAGTGGGGTAAACAGTGCCACTTTAACTTAAATTGTCCTATAGTTAAGGACAAAGGAGACAGCTGTGAAACATATCTTATTTTACACACTACCGTTAAAAAGTTTGGAGTCAGTACGTTTAAAAAAAAATAATAATAATAATAATAATACTTTTATTCAGCAAGGACTCATTACGTTGATCAAACCTAACAGTAAGACTTTTTGTTCCAAAGAAATATATATATTTCACATAAATGCAGTTCTTTTGCAACTTTCTATTAAACAAAGAATCCTGAAAAAACATGCATCATAGTTTCCACAAAAATATTAACTTCAAGTTTTGAACATTGATAATAAGAATTTTTTTCTTGAACACCAAATCAGTATTAGAATGATTTCTGATGGATCATGTGACACTGAAGACTGGAGTAGTGATTCATCTTTGCCATCACAGGAATACATTACATTTTAAAATCAGTTATGTTATATTGTAATAATATTTCACTGATAAATAATAATACTTTAGCTGATTTTATTGGGTTTTTTAATCAAATAAATAGATGAATGCAACCGTTCTTTCAATAACATTAAAAAAAATCTTAATGACCCGAAGCTTTTGATTATTTTATTATATTATATTATATTAAATTATATTAAATTATATTATATTATATTATATTATATTATATTATATTATATTATATTATATTATATTATATTATATTATATTATATTATATTATATTATATTATATTATATTATTTATATTATATTAATTATATTATATTAATTATATTAATTATATTATACTTTATTAATTATATTGTATTTATTATATCAAAATATAATGCATGTATATTATATTGCAAATAAAAGTTATACACTGAAAATATATATATATATTTTTTTATTATTATTATTTCAGTGCTTAATAGAATTTAATTAAAGCAATTCAGCTGTAATAATATATCCCATTATTAAAAAAAAAAAAAAATTACATAAACAATATGTACAATATTATTAAAACAAAATGTATGTACACAATATTTAAAAAACAATATATATATATATATATATATATATATATATATATATATATATATATATATATATATATATATATATATATATATATATATATATATATATATATATATATATATATATAGATACTGTATATATTTAGACGTGGAAAAAATATGCTTTGACATACATTTTAGTTGACTTGTAGAATGTAGAAAATTGTAAAGATGTAGAAAATGTCATTTGATTTTGATTCACCAGTAGTATTTACTAGTATAGTCACATGACAAAAATCTTGCAGTTTCTTATTGAGGTGATTGAGTTTACCCACTCTCCCATCTTTCCCCACTCTCTCCTCAACTAAAGACCTTCCCTTCTGAACACAGAGTTGTGTGTCATTTTGTCCTCATCAGGCATCTGTAGCATGGACATATGTCAGCACTCCATGAGCATAGAATAGATTTATTTAGTCTGATCATTGTGCAGTCCTATACGCAGAAATTAATTATGTAGAATTTAGGATGATCTGTGTTATATTGCTTTTTTTGTTTCTATGTCTGTATAACAGCTCTCAGAGAATACACCTTTCTTGTTTTGGCCCCATGTATAACTGCTATTCATATCCATCTTAGGTGATACAATATTTAATCAAAGGTGGTCAGACACACATGACCACAATTTTCCATTTGTAGTGTAAAGTCACAAAATCGAAGACCTTTAAAATCATAAGTGGATACAGGAGGCGCATTTGAGGTGCTTGTAAATAATAATAATGTAATAGGTCTTGAAAGAGGACCATGAGATGGATGTCAGTATCGGATGTTAACTAGAACCATAATGCCTCAACACTTTCTGTCTCTCACTTTCTGTCTATCTCTTTGTTTGTGTCATTTTAGTGTTTTATGCTCTGTGTATCTGTGCACAAGTTTAAACTCATGTGTTGCTATCGCTTTCATTAGCGTAAGACGATATTATTGAGTGTATAATGAGTTTCTAAAGCCTCTGTTTCCCTCTTCTTTCCTCCACAGAGGGGATTGACTACTCAATTGAATGTGTAAGTACTTCAGCCGTGCCAAACTCACACCCATTCTACCAGAATCTCTCCTTTATTTCCTCTTTCTGCACCTCTTTTCAGTCTTTTTTCCCTTGTTGGTCACTCATTGTAACTAGGAATGTGCATTTTGGTCATTTTGGCTGCTAGAGTACTCAAAGTGGATTGAGGGGAGCAGATTGTGTTTAATGTGTTTTGCCGTTTCATTGCTTCTCACTGATGTTTCAGCGTCTCTGACCAACTTTCAAGTGCTCATGCGTATACCTTGTTGGAACACTGTAGGTGCACCCCTGTCTTCTTACATTCCTTTCCTTTTCTTCCTTTCGTCTTCTGTATGTGTGTGGGCATGAATCAGATTGAAACCCCAATGTTGAACCTTGCAAAAAGGGTTGATCATTGGACGTGGGATCCTAATGAAGAGCGCAGACGGCAGGAGAAATGGCAACAGGAGCAGGAACGCCTGCTGCAGGTACAATAGCCAGCTTGGGGTTTGTCTGAGAGAAGTGCGCACTTGCTGTTTTGTTGCTGCAACTTCCTGTTATAGGTGAAGATGTCAGTATTCTGGTTATGTGTTCCTGTCTATCCTTCACCTTCTCTCTAATTTATCACACTGTTTGTTGACTTCTGTAGAACCAAACTGGTATGACTTTCTTCTGTGGAATATAAAAGGACACATTTTAAAGAATGCACTGTTTTGAAAAAAAAAAATAGACAATTTAAAGAACAAATTTTGAAGAAATCCCCTGCATTTATTATGATTTCATACAAAAAGTGACACAAAAGTGACACTAAAGACTTTTACATTATTACAAATAATATATATCAAATGCTATTACTTTTAACTTTCTATTTATCAACTGCTTAAAATTCAGCTTTGTCATCACAGGAATAAATTACATTTGAATATTAACATATATTATATGTTATATATGTAATATCGTCACAGATGTGTTGCAAATAAAGTTGAAAGCAGGATCTATACGCAGCAGTAAAGATTTATTTAACATAGAACTCAAGAAACATGAAAACAGAACAACTCAACATAACGTAACAGAGAACGGACAACTGAACAAAGGAAACTGAGAACTTAAATACACAGGTAAATGAGGGAACTAAATGAACAACAAGTGAACTTAATATCAGTAACTTAGGGAACAAACTGACACACACTAGGAAACTAGGTACACTTACAATGACAGGGAAAACACGAACAGGGAAAACAGAATTAAAACTAAACCAAAACGGAGCATACAACTTTGCAAATATGTATTAAACAGTTATTTTAAATAGTAATAATATTTCACAATATTACTGTTTTTACTGCAGCCCTGGTGAGCATAAGAGACTTTTTTCAAAAACATTAAAAAAATGTTTTGCTTCTATATTTTCCTTATAAAATGTATTCCTATAAAAATAAAAAGTGGAGTAACCATCTAAAGTAAAAAGTACAATAATGATAATTAAGAACAAAAAATATTATTTTCAAAAATGTTTTCAAATATACAAGGTGAAAAAATACTAGAATTTATTGAATATCAGTATATTTAAATATCAAGCAGTTGTTTTGGAGTTCCTGGTTATACTTGATGTGCTCTTGTTATAGTGTAATTTATACAAATAAGTACTGAGTAATATTAATTAGCAACATGTAATACTATATAATTAGGGTTATAGCTGCTTGTAATTATGCCTATTTTACTGTTATTACTATAGTAAGTACCTATAATATGTGTAACAGGGATACTGTAAAATAAAGTGTTACCAATTTCTTCCATTTGACCTGAACAAAGCGTATTTACAACATTTTTATTCGTTGTTATTGCAAGGAAAAGAGCGACCAGCACATTCTTCAAAATGTCTTCTTTTTTGTTCCATGAAAGAAAGAAAGTTACACTAACTAAACTTTTGGTGTGAACTATTTCTTTAATCCCTCTTTTTCTTTCTCTGCAGGAGAAATACCAGAGAGAGCAGGAGAAATTGAAGGAGGAGTGGGAGAAAGCACAGAGAGAAGTGGAAGAGGAGGAGAGGAGACACCATGAAGAGGTGCGTCTTCCTATTGTTTTACATGACAACCAATTAGTTCTTAATGACGACTTATTAGTTCTTAATCTATAGGAGAGGCGGATACTGGAGGAAACTGTGACCCCACTGACCCCTAGCACCTCAGTTTTATCATCCAGTATCGCGACAGAGGCTCCGTCCCTCGCCCAGCCCTCAGCCCCACATGAGACTATTGTCCTCTCCTTGGCTGACTGGGACAAGAAACAGGAAATGCTGGAGAAACAGGCACAGACGAATCAGAGTAACAGACTGACACACAGGTGGAATATTTGCAAAATTCATTAGAAAACACATATACCTTTTCCACTGAAACGGTACTGATGCTGATGTTCAGCCAGGCGATCTACGAACCTCTCAGAATGGCTTGGGTTTCCACTGAGCAGAGTGATAATGTGACTATGGTTACCCGCCCGCAAAAACGTCCTAAAATCTAACGTAATTTAATTCAGTGGTCCTGTTTACACCGGATATTAAGATGCATTTTGGTCGAATCACAAGTAGACGAGGGAGATACATTTCCGTTTACACCTGGTGTCTCTTTTGTCCACTTTCAACCACTTCTGTCCTGATCTTTTTGAGGGGAGGGTCTATGGGT
Source organism: Gobio gobio (assembly GCF_949357685.1). Classification (NCBI taxonomy): domain Eukaryota; kingdom Metazoa; phylum Chordata; class Actinopteri; order Cypriniformes; family Gobionidae; genus Gobio; species Gobio gobio. The sequence goes on from NC_137099.1 coordinate 22,234,585, forward strand.
CTAAATGTATGCTTTTTTTCAGATCTTTCAATCTAATGGACAAAATAAGCTTGTGTAATTTACATATGAACACGCACAGAGACGACAGAAAAAACATGGAGAACATCAGCTTTTGTTTTTGCTCTTATAGCCACAAGGCCACGCTGAACACTGTGAGTGCATGTTAGAAATCAGGAATGGTGAGAGAACGTGCTTGGTACGTTTTTTGTCTTCAAGCCAAAGTTAGGTCTTCAGCAGACGAAGTTTAAATCCTGTCTGGCTAGCACGCTTCCTATAATGTTTACGCATTAAGTCAGTAGGCGGAGAGTAGGCGGTCTTTTGTGGCTGTTCGAACACATTCGACCAATGAGTGTTTACACTGTGAAAGCAATTTGGTCGAACGCGTTTTTGACTACCTCTGGAAGTGGTTGAAAGTGGACAAGCTCAAAACATTTTAGACCCTGTTTACACCTGTATTTAGCGCCAGCCGCTTCAGATCCAGTCGACCGGAATGCATCTTAATACCAGGTGTGAACAGGGCCATTTTCATTGTGCTATAATGAGCTGGCTTTGATGTACCCTGTCACTGGAAAAGGTGTTACAGAAATATACAGATTAAAAATGTTGACATCATAACTCTGCATATGGGACATGTCCAAAATGGTGTTTCAATGTTCAATATAACCTCTTTAGCCCTGATCAAGTAATCGCACCAGCTCAACAGAACGGTCAGAGGATTGAACCTCAGGAGAGCCAAACAGCTACACCACAACTACAGTTTATACAGGGTAAGACACACACTAACCTTGGGTCAATCTGGGTTACATTTTTTGAAAATCTATTTACGTAAACGTGTAAAAGTTCTTAAATGTGATGTTTGTTGGTTTCATACATTTAAATAAAAAAACTGGTTGCCCACTGAAGCTAAGCAGGGTTGAGCCAGGTCAGTTACCTGGATGCAAGCACAGTCCTTCGGATGAAATGTTAAACCAATGTCCTGACTCTCTGTGGTCCTTCGAAAAACAAAGTAGGGGTGTAACCCCAGCATCCTGACCAAATTTGCCCATTGGCCTCTGTCCATGATCATGGCCTCCTAATCATCCTCATATATTCTGGCGCAATATGGCTCTCGTCGCATTATCTTGGTGGATGCTGCACATTGGTGGTGGTTGAGGAGACCCCCTTCCATATGTAAAGCACTTTAAGTGCCAAGAAAAGCACTATATAAAATGCAACAAGTTATTATTAATTATAATTTTTTTTTTGTAAACAACCACAAGTAGTGCAGTTCATCACTTAAACAGGCTTGTGACTAACAAAGGGCATTAATGTTCCGTACAGGGCACACAAAATACAAACCTTAACGAAAAATGTTTTCAGACAAAAACGAAAATATTTATGTGCCAAAAAATGGCAGACTGCAGGAACATAATACCTCTTGTTTAACATTGTCAATTTTGTTTATATAGCCCAATATCACTAATCACAATCCAAACAACATCCATCCGTTTTGATTGAGCACCTGAAAATGTCACTTCATTTTCCTGTCATCATCTAACTCGCTCGAGTAGCTGAGGAAATGGCATTGTGGCAACTGCATAGGAATTATGGGAGTGTTCCCTAGGAAAATTGTAAAGAACACCAGGTATGTTGTGCTTGTTTGTAGGGCTGCACAATTTGGCCAAAAATGTTTTATATATATATATACATATATATATAGGCCTATCAATATAAATATCAAACAAAATAATGCATATTACTATTGTAATAACACTTTATAAATCAGTAGAAAGGTCTAAGATTTTATTATAAAATTCAATTAAATTATTATGATAAAAATCTGTGACAGTAATTTCTTAATTTTTGCTTCCAAAAAAACTCCTGTACACTTCACTACACTGGAGAAAAACGTATGGTTTCGCATATGTTTACTTCAAATTTCTTTAGAAAGAAGGATTATTTCACACAAACAAGCGGCTCTGTCTCACACACATGCAAAACTGGATCACACATGTGCTACTGCGGTAAATGTGTTTATCGCACACACCGATTTTTTCCGTAGCACATACAGCCCAGGGAGTATATACACCATAATCTTTGTTTTCAAACATAATTTTTGAGGTGAATTATAATATTTAATTATTATTTTATTTATTATTGTATCAATAATATATTTTAATTTTTATTAATAATAAGATTTCCACACCTGCACAGTGCATAATGTGGATAGGCAGAGCAAGAAAGCTTGCCCTCAGCCCATTTTTAACAAATATATTATTTAAATTATTGTTATAACATTATATTTAGCGTTATATAATTAATATTATTATATATATGTTTTATAAAATATAAATTTTTGAGTCATGAATATCAGGTGGTTTTCTTAGGGTTACTACATTTGACCTACACAAAGCTTTCTTTAAAAAATCTGATTGTTTTAAAACAAAAATGAGTGACCATCATAAAGATCTAAAGGGATCATCTATTGATTTCTTGTCACAATTTCTTCCTGGCTGCATGTTGGTTACCTCACACTACTTTTGACAAAAGAACATCTTAAACCAACATTTCAGAAATCTTTAAAAAAAAAAATTTTTTTTTAAATAATACAAATAAAAATAACCCAGACTTAGAAGCCTTACTCATTTGCCACAATAATGTTTATACATATAAATCACTATGCATATTCAATTAAACCAGCAAATTAGCTGATTCACTTTTTTTCTCTGTTATTACAGATGGCTCTTGGAGCTATAAGTCTAAAGACAGGCAAGAGGATTTAAAGAAAACTGCCTCACTTGATCGTAAACAGAGTCCACCCCAGAGCCAGACCACAGGGATGAGGAGGTGTGTATGTGTGTGTGTGGGAATGCATGCTGGCTTGCTTACACACATGTGTGCCAAAATGCTGCTTGTCTTTGCTATATGAGTGGAGGATGTTTTAAAGATCAGATCAGTATGAAGTTTTTTTTTTTTTTTTTTTGCCAAATGGAACATTTCTGCATATGACTTGCTTTCACAGTTCTGTGTCTCTATGCTTGTGTGTGTGTGTGTGTGTGTGTTTGTGTGTGTGTGTGTGTGTGTGTGTGTGTGTGTGTGTGTGTGTGTGTGTGTGTGTGTGTGTGTGTGTGTGTGTGTGTGTGTGTGTGTGTGTGTGTGTGTGTGTGTGTGTGTGTGTGTGTGTGTGTGTGTGTGTGTGTGTGTGTGTGTGTGTGTGTGTGTGTGTGTGTGTGTGTGTGGCTGATGGCAGGACTGGGTCGTGTGAAAATGTTTTAGGGACACACCCATCAAAATCACCCACACCATCACAAGACACGCCACCTCCATCACCCAGCAGGTATGAGCCTTCCCTCCAACATATACTCGATCACATGTGAGTGTGTGTGTATGTGGAGCGTTTCAGTAATAGGCTTCAAATGCATTTGTGCGCTTGAGCCAGAAATAGTGTTTGCATCGTGCTGTTGATCTGGCCTATAAGACTGAATGCATCTACTTGAAATGCAATTTTCAATTTGGTGTATGGTCACCATACTTATAAGACATAATATATGCTTTTATTTCAGAAGTTACATAATCATGCCAAGTGCTTATGTGCGCACAAGCCCAGTCGTACAGATATTATGGTAAAGCTGCGTTCACACAATATTGTAATTACCGTAATTTCGAGATGACAACAAGCAACGTTCTACTCAGAGCTGTGGGAAATATGTGTTTCTATGGCAACACTATCAACGACTCTCAATCTGCATCGGTCAGGTGGTACAAGTAGGAGCTTCCCAGCTCACAAGTTGTAATTATGAGAAATCTCTACAAGGAAGTACGAGTTGAAATCTCGTAATTACGGTAATTAGCCTATGGCATGGTGTCAACACCGTAATACAAAAAGGTCCTGTTGCATTAATGCACCAGTTAATGCATTAACTAACATTAACTAACAATGAGCAATACATTTGTTGCAGTATGTATTCATCTTTGTTTATGTTAGTTAATATAAATACAACTGCTCATTTTTAGTTCATGTTAGCTCATGTCCATTAAATAATATTAACAGATACTTTTGGTTTGAACAGTGTATTAGTAAATGTTGAAATTAAATGTTGAAACTAAGATTAATGCTTTAGAAGAATTTTTCATTGTTAGTTCATGTTAACTAATGAAACCTTATTGTAAAGCGTTACCGATATTGTATTCTATATAGTATGAATGTGTGTAGTATGAATGTAATCTGGACATACTACATTCGCCATGTTACCCTTATCACGTGACCTCCCAGCATCCATTGCGTCGCGTCACTGCCATTCACAAATCCTCTCCCGTGGCCTCATGGGATAGTGAAGTATCATAATCTTGCTAACATTTATAATTTATTTATGGCTGAAATGTTGCACGTATATGTAACAAGCAAAGTATATATCATAATATACTTTGAATAAAATTAAAACATAATGTCAGAAAGATATCAGTTCTGCTCAGAAATACCAGTAGTGATGTTGTACAACCCCAAATCAGAAAAAGTTGGGACAGTATGGAAAACGCAAAAAAAAAAAAAGAAGTGATACGTGAGAAACAAATACGTGAGAAAATTATTGAAATGTTTAAAAACAATGTTCCTCAAAGAAAGATAGGAAGAGATTTGGATATTTCACATTCAACAGTGCATAACATAATTAAAAGATTCAAGGAATCTGGAGGAATTTCAGTGAGTAAAGGACAAGGGCGCAAGCCTAAGCTGAACTCCGATCCCTCAGGCGGCACTGCATCAAGAATCGTCATTCATCTATAAGTGATATCACCACATGGGCTCAGGACTACTTTGGCAAACCTTTGTCAAGTACCACAATACGTAGTTACATCCACAAATGCCAGTTAAAACTGTACTGTGCCAAAAGGAAGCCCTATGTTAACAGTGTCCAGAAGCGCCATCGACTTCTCTGGGCTCGGAGGCATCTGAGATGGACCATCACACAGTGGAAACGTGTACTGTGGTCAGATGAATCAGTATTTCAGGTATTTTTTGGGAGGAATGGACGCCGTGTGCTCTGGACCAAAGAAGAAAAGGATCATCCAGACTGTTACCAGCAACAAGTCCAAAAGCCAGGGTCTGTCATGGTATGGGGTTGTGTCAGTGCCCTTGGCAAAGGTAACTTGCACTTCTGTGAAGGCACCATTAATGCTGAAAAGTACATAGAGATTTTGGAGCATAATATGCTGCCTTCAAGAAGACATCTTTTCCAGGGACGTCCATGCATATTTCAACAAGACAATGCAAAACCACATTCTGCACACATTACAAAGTCCTGGCTGCGGAGGAAGAGGGTACGGGTACTTGACTGGCCTGCCTGCAGTCCCGACCTGTCTCCAATAGAGAATGTGTGGCGCATTTTGAAGCGCAAAATGCGACAACGAAGACCCCGTTCTGTTGCCCACCTTAAGACTTGTTTGCAGGAAGAATGGGACAAAATTACACCTGAAACACTTCATCACTTGGTGTCTTCAGTCCCTAAACGTCTTTTAAGTGTTGTGAAAAGGAATGGCAACATTACAAAGTGATAAATGCTTTCCTGTCCCAACTTTTTTTGAAATGTGTTGCAGGTCTGAATGACAGAAAAGGATGCATATTTACAAATGACATGAAGTTGACCAGACAAAACATGAAATATTTTTTGTTCATATTGTCTGCAATGAAATACAAGTCAAAGTAAATTTAGAAATCACTTCTTTTTTTTTTTTTTTTTGCGTTTTCCATACTGTCCCAACTTTTTCTGATTTGGGGTAGTACAATTAGGACATTGTCAGGTCGCCGGAAATAGTCATCATTGTCCCAATGTGTAGTGAGCCAGCAGGGTCCTTACTGTCCTTACCAGCGCTCAAAATCATGACCTAGGGAAACTAGGGAGCTGACTGAGACGCTCCCAATAATATGTGGCTTTGTATGGCGCCCTCTGCAGGTCAGTAAGTGGAAAGAAGCTTTGCTCCAGCTGTGCACATCCATTGGGTAAAGGAGCAGCTATGATCATTGAAACCTTGGGGCTGTACTTCCATATTCAGTGTTTCAAGGTAATGCTCGTTTATGTTAGTCTCTATGTGTGTGAGTAATGTCTATGTGAAGACCTCAGATGCAAAAGCCTCTAAGTCCGTCTGACTTTTTTCTTTAAAATAAGCATTTTTTGTCAGGCTTCTATGTAGGTTTCTACCTAAGTACCGGTACTTCTGAATGGGCTGAGGCTGGGATTTAGTGGGTTTGAAGTGAAAGTATTATATGAATGTATACAATATGCAGAGAGCATTCATCTCATTTTTGACCGAAGTGGCTTTTAGAGGCTTCTGAACTCTTCATGTCTTCTTATATGCCTATCTGATGTGTTCTAGTGTGGCGTGTGTAAAGGGTTACTTGGTGACACAAGTGCTGGAACTGACGTCAGAATTCGAAATGGACTTCTTAATTGTCAAGAATGCTACATAAAATCAAGGGGTGAGTCAATGTTTTAAATGTATGATCCTAAAGGTGCAGGTTATTGTAATTGTAGTGTTTCCGTATTTTGTAAGATAAACATGTTCTATATAACATTAGCTTTTAATTCATTTAATAATTTCTTCAACTATGGGACTTCCAAATTCCTTTGAATTTGTCGATATACTGTATATGTAAATCACATAAGAGTTTTTCCTTTTCTGACAAACCACAATTCAAATTATATATTAAGGATAAACTCCTTTGCCTAATTTTATGGCTAACATTTTATGTATCCTAAATAAAACAAATAAAAATAAAAAAGTTAAATTGTTAAAGTAAAATTACATTTTATAATATAATTACAATTATAATGTAATTATAATATTTCCACACTTTTGACATAATTTGACCGTTTAAATGGAAATAATGGATAATAATTCAGTCAAGTGATAATTGAAGTTAGTAATTATTTTCTTCATACATCACATATCCCATGTTTCCTCTCAAGCTCGTCACTGACATTCTCTCCTTGGTAGTTTTTTTGTAGTAAAATTGGTGGTTGTGATGGAAACTGAGGTGCATTTAAAATTTGTGTAAATTGTTTATATAATGTATTTGTACACACACACATAAATGGATTATGATTATTTGATCTTTTTATATTATCAGAGTTTTTTAAATGTAATAATATTTTTCATATTTTAAGGTCCCTGGGTCTGGGACAAGGGTAAAACGGTACAATACATATTCAAGACAATTTTCAGGCCAGTTTTAATGCTCCTCCTTCCTTGCAGCTGCTGGCCAGCCAACAACATTGTGAGGCCTCTGTACTTCTGACAAGGAAATGGAACCGAAATCAGGTTAAACCAAGCCAGGACCAGACCCAAGAAGAACGGATTTTATGTTTATACAACATTTCCAATTATTTTCCTTACAGCACAATCAAGCATAGACATTAACGTCAAAGCTGGAATCTTGCACGCATGATGGGTTTTCCTCTGGACTTTGTTTGACTGTTTTTGTGCTTACTGAAATATGACATGATAAAGACAAGTCCATAAAATATATTACAGCGAGTCTGTTTATACTGTTAGTTTTACACTTTAGATGAAGTACTGGTGGCACTTTACCTCACAGTGGCCATGTTACATAATTTAAATAGCAATAAAGCTAGAAACATACTTTACGCAAATGCAGACTTGCATTCTTCTTTAAATGCATCAGTAACAAACCTTGGCTAATGGGCGATAGAGATAATGTGCCAGTAGCCCAAATACAACCCCATTTCCAGTAAAGTTGGGACGTTTTGTAAAATGCAATAAAATCAAGAATCTGTGATTTGTTAATTATTTTTAACCTTTATTTAAGTACAAAGAAAATATTTCCAATGATTTCACTGACCAGCTTAATTGTATTTTGTAAATATAAACTAATTTTGATTTTGATGGCTGCAACAAAAAGTTGGGACGGCGGCATGTTTTCCATTGTGTCACGCAACTCTTTTAAACTATTTGGGAATTGAGAATACTAATTGTTCCAGTTTTGCAAGTGAAATGTTTGCTAAATCTCGCCTGATATAAGACAGCTGCTCAACAGTCTGTGATTGTCATAGTCTGATTCTCCTTTACATGATGGGAAATTTTTTAGTAAGAGACAGATCTGGACTGCAGGCAGGCCAGTCAAGCACATCCACTGTATGGTGCAGAGTGTCTGGCATTTTCATGTTTTGCAGTGAAGATGTCATCTTGATGACAGTATATGTCTCTGTACAATCTCAGTATACACCATTGCACCTTCACATATGTGGAAGTGACCCATGCACTGATGCACTCCCATACCATGACAGATGTTTGCTTTTGCATCGTTTGATGATAGTCTGGATGGTCCCTTTTGTCTTTGGGACTGACAACTCAATGTCAGTTTTTCCCAAAATCAAGCTGAAACACAGACTCATCTGACCACAGCACACATTTTTAGACCATATGAGATGAGCTCGGGCCCAGAGAACTTGCCGATATCTCTGCATAAAATTGCTGTAGGGCTTTTTCCTTGTGTAACAGAGACTTGAAGCAGCAACAGACTGTGTTAAATGACAACGGTTTTCCAAAGTTCTCCCGAGCCCATGTGGCTATATTTAACACGATAGCATGATGGTTTCGCATCTAATGCCATCTGAGGGCTCGAAGGTCAGAGGTTTCCTGCCTTGCCAGGATTTCACTGGATTCTCTGAATCTTTTCACAATATTATGTATGGTAGATGGTAAAAGACCTAAATACTTTGCAATCTTGCACATGTGATTTTTTGAATTGTTTGACAATTCTCTAATGAAATTTGGCACAAAGTGATGAGCCATGACCCATTTTTGCTTGCAAAGGCATAGCCTTTGGCGGATGGCACTATTATTGTGAACTGTTTCAAAACAGCTTAACTTGGATATTCTATAACCTTTCAATTTTATTTTGCTTCTGCCCCAACTTTTTTGGAGTGTGTTGCAGCCATCAAAACCAATATTTGTTTATATTTACAAAATACAATTCCCAACTTTCCTGGAAATGAGGTTATAAAATTCAAGTAGCCAACTGTAAATATAAGACTTTTTCTCTGCCTTTCTCAAAACTGACTAGAAGCCAATGGGTCAAGGCATACCACCCCATTCTGGAAGAAAAAAAAACCCTCTTTTGCCATTGATGGCCATTTAAAAGTAGCAGTGTACTGTATTCTGACAAAACAAGCAACTTATAAATGGAAGATATTTCATTTTGGTTTTTAATGTCACAGTGTACTAGTAAGTGTGTGTAGCTAGAAGCGCCTGCATTCACGTACGACATGGAATTAAAAAACTTCCACAAACTAACTTTTACTTATACTCTGTAACATGGGCACTGTAATGTAGAGTGTGACCAAATCCATTTCTATTGTGAGGTAGCACAAACGTCCAGTTTTCATCCAAGAAAATTTTGCATCTGTTATTTTATTAATAATAGAAAATCTCAGTTTTTGTAAAGGTCTTGCAGGTCTCTCACATTATTAATAAATCTTACTAACAGACAAACGCATGATGTGCGACTCTTAGGCCTATAGCTGATTTGTCCTGATGCCTTAACTGACAACATGAAATGAATAGTGATAAAATTGTCCATTACCTTTATTTATGGTCCGTTTGAAAAAAACATGTCTTCATGAACTGGAGTGGATTTGATTTAAATGTTCTATTCCTTCCTCCATTTTGCATTGCCTGTTTTATCTTGTTTGATAAGTGAGGGGTTTGATACTTTATTTGTGCAGTATTGTTTAACAACCCATGTAGACAGCATGTTGCTAGCAGGTAGATCTTACTTTTCCATTCGATTACTTTTCCAACTTTATGTTATTGATATTTACGTTTTGCTCTGCATTTGAATGGTAAGAAAATTGCATGATCCCAGAGACTTTACTTGGGGACGCTTTACATTACAATGTCAATGTTACGCACACATTACATGCTCCTTAAATTGAATTACTAAAGTAATAACATTAACAGTGTGCTCTACATGTAATAACTTAAGCACTGTAATGTAAAGTGTAACCCTTTTTTAGCTTTTAAAACTATTCTGTTAAAATCAGTTTTATGTGTTCTGTTGCCTTTCTCTCTTCTGCAATGTTGTGCCTTAGAAAATGTGCTCCTAGATAATGTCTAGTGTCGGCCACCCTTGCATCCAAAGCTTCAAGTTACCAATGTGTATTGGTGAGAGTATTATGCATATGCACTGAGCACTCTGCTTTTACCCTTGTACTTTATTCAAACACTCTATGAATGTGCGAGCAAGAGATTTAAAAATGAAAAGCACACCCTTTGTACGCTTTTCAGACATTTCATGTGCATTTAGAAATGTAAAATTGTTAAATATCCATATTTATATTTATCTAAATCAACTGGAAAGAATTTCATATTCAGTGGAATCCTAATGTCATCGAAGTATCAAATACAACGACAGATTATATTCAGCAAAAATAGCATATAATTCCTGCCTTTATAACTTCTGCTTTTGCTTTCTGTTAATATTTGAAATTTTATTAAAAGACATCATCATTTAGATCCGGGGGTTTTGACTGTTGCTTTCTGTATCATTTGTTTTATTTTGTGACATTGTAAGAATATGAACTGCAACAAAAGTAAGGCAATAATAACTGGAAAGATTAGCCAAGGATGAGTGAGATGTGTGTGACAAATACCTTCATATTCTGTATTTATTATACCCTTTTAAAAATGAGCGATATAAGACGACCTACAAGACGCTGAAATGCAATGGCTTTTATAGCAAGTGTATGTTTTTAAATAAACTATAATAAACTATTTTAAATGCAGTTGCATTCGCCCCACTTTGTGTTTGTGACTGTAGGAGACTGAATAATGATGTGCTCTTTTGTAATCGCATTCTTTGATATGTAATTTGAAGTGGAAAATGCAGTTTTTGTCTCAAAATATTAGCTGCTAGTCTACATATTATAAATCACTGGAGCAAAACTCTCTCTATTAGAACAAACCAATTGTGGAAGTATTTTTTTTTAGCCATGATCTTGATAGCACATCAGGACAGAAGTTATTTATTTTTTTACCTTCATTTAACAAGTTGAAACAACAAATGTTGTTAAGTCAACTTAAAGAGAGAAGTTCAGCACTCAAGGTTTAAAATTGTGAGTTGAAATTACTTCTACTTTTAACTTTAACTTAAAAATTTAAGGCAGCAACTGAACTTAAAGGGATAGTTCACCCACAAATGAAAATTATCCCATAATTTATTCACCCTCAAGCCATCCTAGGTGTTTTTGACATTTTTCTTTCAGATGAATACAATTGGAGTTATATTACAAAATGTCCTGGTTAATCCAAGCAGTAAATGGCAGTCCAAAATTTGAAGTCCAAAAAAATTGCATCCATCCATTAGTAAAGGTGGTGTAAATCATGGGGTAATTTTCCTTTTTGGGTGAAATATACCTTTAAGTTTTTAAGTTGAAATAGGTAGACATTTTTACAGTGAATCAGTCAAAGATTACAGTATGTGGAATGATTTTCCTGTCCAACTGCATGAATTCAATGCAACGCAAAAAGAAACATGTCTCTCATATGTGTACAAACTCCTTTTTTTAGCATTACTGATCATCAAAGAATACACATGACCTCTTACATGAGATCCTAACAGATAAATAACATAAATAATGTATAGAAAATGGCACTAACTGAGATCTAACCAGTGATTTGAAATGGCACATATTGTCTTTTACTGCTCAACGCATGCACGTAATAAAGTTGCACAGTGATGGTGACCGCTTGACCTCTGTGCTTCAAGAGAAGTCACGCCTAACAAGGGCAGTTCTTCTGGAGCTTGGCCCTCTCTGAGACTGCTGGTGTCCTGTTTCTGCTCTTCGGTTAGGGTAAGAGTGGGCTGTGTGCTGTCTGGGTCAGGAACTGTCATTGTTTTGGAGCTGTCATGAGAAGAAGAACTGCGCACTTTGGATGACGACTCGATCCATTTGGCAGCGCGCTCCTGTTTACGAAATTTAGCTCGTCTGTTCTGGAACCAGACCTGAATAAAATACAGTAAAACAATAAAATAAATAACCTTTTTTAATACATATACTTTAAATTCACCTGACCTACTGAAGCCTTATAAAGCTTAAAGTAGGTTATACATGTATTTAGGGGTTCAGAATTGTATTCCTTTCAGCATAATTTGTGTTTTGAGGACAACTATAGAACACTTTGTCAGAATTTGTATATAAGTTTTTTTTTTTTTACCTTTAGGGATACAACCGCTTTTGCAGTAGGCCCTTAAAAGGACATGTATACTTTTTTTTTTACCCCTAAAAGGTGTATATTAATACATCAGAGTAGCAATATGAACCTTTGAACATATGAACCTTTTAGGGATAGAAAAAGGTTCAAAGATATCCATTTAAGGGTACTGCCCAGTGACAAGCTGTCGAACCCCTAAAGGTACAATTTGTACACGTTTTTTTTCTGACAGTGTACTACAATAGGCCTATACACAACCAACAACACTATATATTTATGATAAATAAAGGTTGGTAATATATTAATACAGCTGAACATGTTGAACAAATAAATATATAGTAGGCCTAAACCCCTTTCAGACTTATAGCCTGCTTATTGCCACTGTTCTCTCAGTGGTGCTACTTTTGTTTATAATCGGTTGTACGACTATAAAGGGGTTCTTAAAGTCTCTGATCCCAAACGGAACGTAAGATAAGAACAGAAGAACATATACCTGAACTCGAGCTTCAGTAAGGTGGATCTCCTGCGCGAGCTCTTCTCGCGTGTAGATGTCTGGGTACTGAGTCTGTGAGAACACGCGCTCGAGCGCTTTCAGCTGCGCGCTGGTGAAGATGGTGCGGACGCGTCTTTGTTTGCGTCTCTCCGGGAGGCTTCGGTCATAACTCAAAAGATTGTGATGAACTGGAAATTAAATGAAAGTTTAATTGAACAGAAAAATAAATGTTTTACAATTACTAAAAGTTTGTGGTCGGTAAGATTTTTTTTTATACTTTTTTGGAAAAAAGTATCTTATGCTTGCTCACCAATGCTGCATTAGCTAGCCTACATAAAAAAATACTAAAAATACTTAATTTATTTATGAGGTGGCAAATACATTTGTGTAACGATGCAAAATCTTTAATGTATGCATGCTTAATTGCTAAATGAAATAATTTATTTATTTAAAAAACAAACAAAAAAACACACAAAAAAACCTTACTAACCCCAGACTTTTGAACGGATAAGTATTAATTCTACACTCTAAAAAAAAAAGGTTTTATATGGCACCAAAAATGATTCTAAGCTCGTAATCATAGGGGAACCTTTTTTAGTGCTATACCAATTTTGGTGCTTCAGTGGTTCTTCAGCGGTTCTTCAGAGGTGCTATATAGCACCTTAGACAAAGAACCGATGAAGAACCTCTGAAGCACCAAAATCGGTGCTATATAGCACTAAAAAAGGTTCCCCTATTACGAGCCAAGAACCATTTTTGGTGCCCTATAGAACCTTTTTTTAGGGTGTAGGCTATAGGTTTTTTTCCCTTTCTTTTTGTAGTTAAAGGAGTTTCAGATCAAGTTTTAAATCTAAGTCAATTGTAAATAATTACACCCTTAATTAATGTATTATAAAAATGATTAAAGCATATACCAACCTGTTATGTAGTGTGAGGGTTGATGAGAACCGGGCGCAATGAAATGGCAACTGGTTGAGTTACCCAAATTGCACCTGTTATACTGAAAACTGAAGGGCTGACTGCAGGAGCTGAACTCCGTGGAGCGGCTAGAAGTTCGACCAGTGTCCATCCCAGGCTCGTATGCAGTAGGCGTTAGGTAGCTGTACTCCATCACAAGAATTGCAGTAGGCCTACTCGCAAAGTCTCTCTGGTGCTGTCCTCTGAACTGTTCGAGAGGGCTCTGTGGCTTTTATTAGCCCCGAAGTTCAGCTGATTAAGTCGGGTACTGACACGTGGCGGTGGGTCTCATTGTATTATGCTTTTGACATGTCTCTCCATCATCTCTGCCTCCACCTGCATAATATCATTCAACGGAATAATGATCCATTGTAGCCTCTAACAACTAGGCCTATATATGTTGCATAAGCCTACACAATTTTGCTACATTTTGTATGAGTAAAAAGTAAAAAATCACATCTCTGTCGTTTCCCATTACCTACCACATTGTGTGAATAATAATAACCTGTGCGTGTTTCTATACACAATATTGGTATTACATTTTTTGTTTTTTTCATACAACAATGCATAGCCTTCTTACACACATTGCATGTTTAGAATTACAATAGAACTAAGAATAACGCGGTTGTAAGCTGTTTCAGAACAGACTAATAAACATTAAATAGCCTACACGTTTTGCATTTTTATTGCATGCAGATAATAGGAATGCTTGTATAGCTAAACCCTGGTAAAAATATGCTGCAACTTGTCATAACGGTCATAACCAAACATTTTGCTGCAAGTTTCTTGTAGGCTTTGTAGGCCTATAGCTATTCACGTTTATTTGATTTTACTTAGTTTGAACCTTGCACGACATTTGACATGAACTAGGTCAATAGTTATTGTGTGGTGTAAGTTTATATGTAGGTGGAAAAGAGAGACAGGAGATGATAGAGTGGGGTTTGATGCAAATATCCACGCGTCTTTGTGTTGAACAAGCCATAGCTGTCAACCCTCCCGTTTTTTCCGGGTTTCTCACGTATTTTAGCTCTTTTCCCGCTGTCTTCCCGTTTTAGTATTTTCCCATAAAATATCCCGTATTTTTACGTTCTGATTGTGTTAACTCAGAACACGCAACTATCTGGTTTAGTGCCAGAAGACGCGAATGAGAAGTCGCGCGCACTGTGAGAACATTTTCCGTGCACTCATCCGAGAGCGCGCACACGTCTCTCAGCGCGCAAATATTGAGTTCTCTTTCAAGTCTTGCTATTGAACGGACAAACTCACGCAAAAAGTATGTCAACATATTGATGAGTATTCTAGCAGACATAGTCTGTATATGGCTTAAGTAAGCTTTATACAGTCCAGAAAAGACGACGCATATCCGAGGTCTTAAAGGGGCAGTAGCCTTTACTGCTGTCTGTTTAATGTCAAACAAAAGACAAGGGCATCACTCACTGCTCTTGATTGAATAACTTTTGTAAATTTAATAGGATTAATCTTTAATTTATACAGTCATATATGCAATGTTATTTTACATTTGATCAATTTCTGTACCTGAAAACTAATGTTAGACGTACCTGAAAAACCTGAAAAGCATAGTTTATTTTATTAGTATCTTTGCTCAATAGTATTTATTTGTGCTGCTGCTTGTATTTAAATGATTTGTTCTTATTATTTTCATTTTTTTTATTTGACAGTAGTCCTTTTTTCCCTGAACATAGCAAATACTGAACCGTACCGAAACGGTGAACCTTAAACCATGATACAAACCGAACCGTGAGCAATCTGTACCGTTACACCCCTAGCGTAACGTATGATAAAATGACTGAAAAAAGGTTGGGAAACACTGGCTTAGGCTACTATCGAAGAAGAAGAAGACAGTTGCAGCCGCGGGCGGGAGGAAGAGGGAAAAAGTAGCGGGAAGTAAACTTCAAGGAGAGTATAGATGA
Source organism: Gobio gobio (assembly GCF_949357685.1). Classification (NCBI taxonomy): domain Eukaryota; kingdom Metazoa; phylum Chordata; class Actinopteri; order Cypriniformes; family Gobionidae; genus Gobio; species Gobio gobio. The sequence continues at coordinate 22,250,173 of NC_137099.1, forward strand.
GTGTGATGTGCAATGATGGATCAGGACGCTGACGGCCAAAATCAAAATATTTTGTGTAGTTATAAACTCTTTAGACTCTTTTTTTTTAAGTTTGTAGGTAAGAATCGTGTAAAAAAATCCCTTATTTTGTGGATGGATTCCGGGAAATCTCCCTTATTTTCAATGTTCAATGTTGACAGCTATGGAACAAGCGGGTCTCACGTTGAGCTGCTCAAAGGATTGGCGAGTGTGCAGCCCATCCATCATAACGTTATGAGAGCAACAGTCTTACACAAGAGCACCAGCTGAACGATATTATAAACGCTGCCATGATTAGTCGTGTTCGGCTGGTACCATTAACGGTGTTTTTAAAAGGGACATCTGCGTACATGTGAATTTGCCACAGGCACATTCGGGCTTAACAATAGCTTTCCAATGATATCAAATGATAAATCACATTATTTTGTGGATTATGTCCCATCAAACGACTCAAATTGTTGCACTGAAAGGGGGACTGGTTAATAAATCAGTCTAATTTTTAATAAACGCTTAATTTCTTAATAAATCATTTTTTAACGAAGCCTCGTGCTTCGTTACAATCTATTGGTTACAAGACATAGCCTGTAATATCGCTGTTCACAATCGTTTTACTTTAGGATAGGCTATAGATAAGAAATATGCCTATTAATAGGCCTACTATAAAGGCAATTGCATACAAAAATTCAGAATAAGCTACTGAATTTCTCACGCTCACAAAAAAATTACAAGATATTCGAAATATAATAATTCAAAATTATTTTTTTTGAAAATGTATTAAATATCTTACTAAGAATATACAAATCTTCTTTATGTTGGCTACAAAACTCGATCTTTCTCCATTTAACTAATCAATTCTGCATCCATATAATTTTCTGTGGTGAATTGAGTTGACTTGAGTTGTTTTTTCGTTGTTGTTGTTGTTTTTTTGTTTTTGTTTTGCTTTTGTTGGAACAGGACATTACAAACAAATTGATCGACTGTGTTTTATGTTTTATCAAATCTAATAAAGCTGAGCAGTCGTTCGTTCACCAAGCTCATCTAATGCATACGCAAATACCGTGCGACAATGGTCTACTTACGTCATAACATTGCGCATGCTTTACACTGAAAGAAGCGTGTGAGAGGTGGATCGAGTTGTTTATGTGATATATTCAAGCTTTCAAAATGAGGGATACTCCGCTGTCAAACTGCGAGAGGCTTTTTCTTCTTAAAGCTATAGAAGAGAAAAAAGTAAGTTGCAATATATTTTTGATGTAGTAATGAAATGTTGTGATAATTGGCATTCTTCAACTCAAATCTTTAGCTGACTAACGTTAGTTGAACAATATTTCTGTTTTCTGTAACTTAGCGCTTAGATGGGAGACAGACGTATGATTACCGGAATATTAAAATCACTTTTGGAACCGATTATGGCTGCTGCATCGTAGAGCTTGGAAAAACAAGGTATCAGTTATAGTAGCTTTAAGAGTTAACGTTACACTGCTTACAAACCACCGATTCTGAAGGCACAACAAACAATCTCTTGTTTACACTTGGGTGGGTACTTCCTCGAAAATCCCATTTTTAACATGTTTTTCCTTTTAGGGTGTTGTGTCAGGTATCTTGTGAGTTGGTACCTCCAAAAGATTCCCGTCCCACAGAAGGCATCATGTTTTTAAATTTGGAATTGTCTCCCATGGCATCACCAGCCTTTGAGCCCAACAGGTTCGTACTCACTCACACACAATCATGTAAATGATTCTCTTGTGTGTCTTCCTACCTCCTAACCCCTGTGTGTTTCTGTGTGGGTTCTATAGGCAGTCCGAGTTGTTGGTGTTGTTAAACAGACAGCTTGAGAGGTGTCTAAGGAATTCTAAATGTATAGACATGGAGTCTCTATGTGTAGTTTCAGGAGAAAAGGTGATATACATACCTGCCATATGATAACATATGATATATATATACACTTTTATTTGGCAGGGATGCATTAAATTGATAAAAAATGAAATTCTATTAAATGTTCTTTTGCATAATTTCTTATTCCCATAGTAAAATGTGCAACATTAAAATGTCCCTTCACTCATCGTACTTCTGTTTTCGACAGGTTTGGCAGATACGGGTTGATGTCCATGTGTTAAATCATGATGGAAACTTGATGGATGCAGCAAGCATTGCTGCCATTTCTGCCCTCTCACAGTTTAGGCGGCCAGACGTTGCTATTCAGGGACGAGATGTTACTGTGGTGAGTTCTGAAATCCCTGAATATATGCATTTGGCAAGTGACATCTTTTGTGAATTATTATTTTTTTTTTTTGTCTGTGTGTGTGTTTTGAGCAGTTTAGTCCAGAGGAGAGAGATCCGATTCCTCTGAGTATTTATCACATGCCCATATGTGTCAGCTTTGCTTTCTTCCTGCAGGGGTAAGAAACATCACACGCACACAATCTCTTAAAACAATCTCTTAACTGATCTGATTTTGCAGGCAATTAGGATAATGAAGAAGTTTGTTTCTGCCACAGAATAAAAAAAAAATGTAAAAGAAAATTTAGTTTTTGTCTCTCAACTGAGAGAAAAAGCCAGAATTGTGAGATGTTAACTTGCAATCCCAATTATGAGGGGAAAAAATGAGATTATAACATGCAATTGCAAGTTTATATCTTAAAGGGTGGGTGAAACACTCAGTTTCAGTCAATCTCATGTCAATCTTGAGTGCCTATAGAGTAGTATTGCATCCTTCATATCTCTGAAAAATCTTTAGTTTTATTATATTTTTAAAAGAAAGATAGGCTGTACTGAGTCTTTCCGGAAAAAACAGAGAGGCTGGGGGCGTATCGTGTGGGCGGAGCTAAAGAATCACGAGTGTGCGCAGCTATTGCGTTGAGAGGTGTGGTCATATTTTGGCTTTTACAAAAGTCCTGAGGGAAACTTAATCCAAGATGATCACCCTGTCTGCAGAACATGCCAGAAGAAAGTCGCTGTAGTAGGGGGAACACTTCAAAACTACGAACGCAAGGCAAGTGGACTTTGACCTCAATACCAAAACTATGTCTGGGAAATAATAACGTGAAGCGAACAAACAAATTCAGACAAGACTAGGGTGACATTTAATGGATAATAATCAGGGCTTGACATTAACAACTGCCATTTGCGGGTGTAACGTTATTTCGGCTGCACACTAGCCACTCTGACTGTTGAACTTATTATAGTATTCTCAAAAGCCAGCTGTTATAATCGCGTTGCGCATTATAACCACTTACACGTGTTTATATTGAGTTTATGAATGCAATGTCTCATATTCAGAGGCGTTCAGATTAGCCAGAGTTTTGTTCAGGGCGCGCACCGCTCTCACTCACTGAAATCTACACTCAAAGCAGAGATAATTGTGGGATGTATGGAGGATATTCACTCATCATACAGGGGTTGACTGTTTTTGTTCTATTTCAGCAGCGAAAATAGTAAAAAAAAAAAAAACACAGTACAACCACAGCGCATCTGATATGGCATAACGCTGGCGAATTTAGGGACTGTCTCTAAAGTTACATATAACATTGGTAACGTTATACACGTTTCAAACTTCAATAGCATTTGAAGAGAATGACAGTCATAAAACTGACTATAAAGTGTTCATCTAGGTGTCAGGTATGATTCACACATTTTGATATTTAATAAAATAAACTGTCAAATCATATGAAAATATGGATATGCATTATTTCACTAGGAGACTGTTTGGGCTCTTACACAAAACATGCTAGATTTAAATGCATCATTGCTGAACACTGATGAGAATATTGCTTGAGAATATATTTACAGAGATAATATAAGAGATTATATGTATGCCAAATTATTATTATTTATGAGTTATGCATTGCTATTGACGACGGCCATTATAAGGAAGGCAATCCCACAGAATTGAATCTAGCTTAAAAAAGTGCATAGAGCTACTTTAGTTATTTGTTGTTTGTGGATTTTCAAATATAAAACTTGTTGAAATGTTTTAAGTGTGTGCATCTGTTCTTTTTGAACACTTTCATCTCATTTGAACAAAACCGTGATAATATTGATAACCGCGATAATTTGGGTCATTATAATCGTGATGTGAAATTTCCATACGTTTCATCCCTACCTACAACCAATCAGAGCAATGGAGCGACGCATAACGTTAGTTGTCAAATGTCAACAGAACTCAACTGCACTGTGTTGCCAAGTCCGTGGGTTGAAGCGACCCCAATTATGGTATGTGATATACAGACCCAGGAATGCGAATTTTAGCAGGCAGCTCTGCCAAAATAACACATATTTTACCCCCCAAATGCCTTTTTTTCCCCAGAGAACCCCCCCGAAAGCTATTGGGCTTGTTTTTGGCTAGTTTTGAGTAGCAATTGGGCGGGTTTTGTTGTAAAAACTTGGCAACCCTGTCTGCCCGCACACTGGAATAAGTAACGTTAGAAGAAAAAGATGAGTGTAAACGATCTTTGCCAGTGTTGTAAAAAAAGAATTTAAGGATACACAGAGTACTTACCAACATGATCATCATTTCTGAGAGAAATAGTAAAGGTGAATGCATATTCGAACAAGTTCTCTTCTCCGTTTAGGATTAGAACAAATTCAACCCAAGCGCCTTTGATGACGTGGATGATTACGTTACTGTTTATCATCTGTCCATCAACATCTAAAGCCCGCCCTAACAATTTCATTTGTCCGAACAGTTTATGTTCGGGCATAATTACTTCTCTATGGATCAAGTCCAGACCGAACTGCCCAAGTTAAAATGTTGAGGGCGGGGCTAAGTTCGGATGGCATCCAGGCTAGTCACTTTGGCCCATACTCGGAAAAAATAAAATTTTGAAACTTATGAGAAACCGGAAGGAGTATTTTTGGCACAGAAATACTCTATCAAACGTCCAACTTTTTTTTGGAAACTTTGTCCATGTTAAGCATGGGAAGTCTTTCACAGTGTAAAAAGCTCACTATGCATGAAACAGCATTTCCCTTAACTGAGTTTATATCTCACAATTCTGACTTTTTCTTTCACAATTGTGAGTTTATACCACTCAATTCTGAGAAGAAAAAAAAAATCTGAATTCTCGCAATTACCTTTTTTTTGTGTCAGTGGCAGAAACAAGCTTCCATAGAATACACTGCAATTGACTTTTTTGCGAATGCTACTATGTACTGAACTCTATTCATGCTGTTCCTTACAGTAATTGCTAAGTTTTCAGTTGAGATGGGAGAAATAATTTTTCTACAATCTTTGATTACTTATTATTCCTTCCTTAGCTCTTATTTGCTGGTTGACCCTTGTGAACGAGAAGAGCGAGTGAAGGATGGATTGTTGGTGATAGCCATGAACAAACATCAGGAGATCTGCTCCATTCAGTCCAGTGGAGGGATCATGCTTCTGAAAGACCAGGTAAGAGTGTGTGGTAGTTATCATTTCTTTAGTCTAATTTGACTTCTTTTAGGTTATTTCATTGATTTATCACATAATGAACTTTAAAAACTGTTTTTCACTATTAATCTGTGCATTTTTATGCAGTGTAGTACAGTAATAACCATTTTGTTTTCCTGCAGGTTTTAAGATGCAGCAAAATAGCAAGCGTAAAAGTTTCTGAAATTACAGCACTCATCAACAAAGCCTTAGAGAATGACAAAAAAATCCGGTATGTGTGTAGTTTAAGATTTTTTTTTTTTTTATTAAATGTAAATATTAATTGATCTTAAATTCATGCAAGGACTTTCATCACTCGTTGTGTCATATTAGCAAATATAAAGAAATGGAATAATTCACATTTATATTAAATTACTCATTAATTTTTTATCCTCGTTTTTTTTTTTTAGAAAGGAGGGTGGAAAGTTTGGCTTTGCTGAGTCCATGCCCAAAGAGCGAATCACAACCCTTAAGAGAGACAAAGCCCCCGTGGAGATGACAGATGTCAAAGAGACAGCCAATGACATTGTGAACAGAACAGAAACAACCACAGAAGCGTATCTGAATGCATACAGCATGGGGGCATGTGGAATAGCCAGTTTTAGAAGAACTCATGTTGATTGAGAATGTTTTAATATCTGGTTTAGGAATGCAGAAAAAGCAGAGTGATGGTTTGACATCTAATTGGAGAAGCATGACATATAAAAGGAATATTGTATTGCTGTGCCAGGTAAATTATTTTACCCAAATATTACTCCTTAACCCCAGAGCCAGCGTTCCCTCTCCTGTTCTTCTTGCTACGGGAACTGCACAGGTAGGTGAGGGCATTGTGAACTCATGGGGACTTGATGAGGATGAAGAGAATGAACCTCAGACAGAGGACAGAAAAACAGGTACATTGTGTGTGAGACTTATGTGTTTTTTGTGCTATAGAGTTAATAAACACACTTCACATGTTTGTTCTACAATCTGAAAAGAAATTGTCTGCCCAAAAATGTGTGTGTGCCTGCAGATGAAGTGATGGTTATCTCGGACAGTGAAGAGGAGGAAGTTGTCATTCTTAACGAAGAAGCCCAGTGAGTAAAGTCAATAAATCTGTTCTCTTACTTCACTCATAAAAATACAACATGCACACATAATGCATACCCCAATACAGTGTGATATAACCAAATATACTTTTTAAAAGGAAATCCAAGAAGAATAAAAAATGAACTTCAGAACTGCAGAGGAAAGAGATGATCATATAGAAGACGCCCATACCACTGGACACTATTTGATATTTTTTTTGTATTACAAAATAAAATGTGAAAATATGGAGTTGTTTTGTTTTTGAGTTATTTAACTGAAATTAAAACATACCAATAAAACTACCAGCCATGCTAATGAACGGAATACATGTTTGAATTTGAGATTTTTAAGTTCTCTTACACGTGAAATCATAAACAAATCCTCATAAGTTCAATAAATTTAAATGTGGCCAGTACGGGGATCGAACCCGCGACCTTGGCGTTATTAGCACCACGCTCTAACCAACTGAGCTAACCGGCCAGCTTACGTTAAGTCTAGCCACATAAATAAACAAACTAATAGCTGATAACTTCTACTAGCTTTCTACAGATTTAGAAGATCTATCTTGAAAAATATGCTCCTCCCAGTCTATTTTTCTCGTGCATACATACTAAATTTCATAAATATATTTTATGCTAATTTCCAAGCATGGTTTCACCACATTACTGCGCATGTGCTTTCTTCCTGATGCACGCCGCCCTGACGTTCTTGACAGGCACTCGCGGCGCGTTCCCGACTGTAGAGAGGGCGCGCCCGCGTTGCTGCTCAGGCTTCAAGATGGCGGAAGCCCTGACAACTCAAGAGGAGGTGGTAAGATACCCAAATATTTTCACAGGTCCTTCGTCGATTCCGTGGCGTTTCACGCTGAGTCGCCACCAGCTCCTTTGTAGCATGTATTATGGTGATATGTCAGATAATACGGTTTGTTGTTTATTTATAAACAAGGGTGTTAATGCGAATCGCGGCCCTGTGGCTCTTTTTGAGGTAACGTTAACTTAGCTGAGGTAAATGCTAGCCATGTTAGCGAGCTAGCGACGCTTACCAGAATTATGCACATACATAACGGTTTATTAAATATTTATTGATAGACGTGATTGAAGATTTATGGGGAACTATTGGATTATAAAACGACTCTTTACATGTGTTGGACTAACTAAACACCAGCTGTCTAGAAGCAAGTAACATTAGGTTGGCTTACAACGTGAATGTGACTCGTCCTCGATCTAGTCTGTTTCGTCTTATTCTAACATGATGACTACATGAAATAAAAGCTACTATAACTCAGTTCTGCATCGCCGCCCTGTCTTATGTAACGTTAAAGATATATGAATGTCCATGTCGCGGTCGTAGGTAAATAACCGCGAACCGGGAGTGTGATGTGCTCCAGTGCTGGAGACTGGTATCACTTCTGTCTGTCTCACCACCGTGTGAACACTCATATCTAGTGCTGGAGGTGCCATTTATTCTGACTCGTTGAGGAAACGGTGTAATATAAGTGTAGCATAACGTCTGTCAACACGATCCGTCTCTCTTTACTGATGTCAGATCATCCTCCTGCTTCTGCACATGCATTTGATTGGGTAGTATCATCTTTGGGCACTTCAGAAGTACATGTTTTTTATTTTATTTATTGGCATTGGCATTTTTGCTAAGGGAAACGTTTTGGAAAACCAGGTAATGTGAGGTAGCTACTATAGATAGACTGGAACGTTATTAGTGAATTAACTAGTGGGATTCATTGGCTGGTAATATGGATAACCAGAGGATATTAGGTTAGGTCAGTAATGTTACTATATAGCCAATTAAATATATAAACTATCTTTCAAAATTTTGGGGTCAGGAATATTTGTGAACGATTTTAAAATAAGTCACCAAGGCTGCATTTATTTGATCAAACATACAACAATACTCTAAAAATTATTACAATGTAAAAGAAGTCTCTTCTGTTTGAATGTGTTTTAATGTAATTTATTCCTGTGATGGCAAAGCTGAATTTTCAGCAGTCATTACTCCAGTCTTCGGTGTCACATAATCCTTTGAAAATATTCTTATTTGCTGCCCAATAAACTTATATTATCATCAATGTTGAAAACCAGTTGGAAACTGACAGATTTTATTCATGGTTTTTTTGGTGAATAGAAAGTTCCAAAGAAATGTATTCTCCATCCATTCTGAATAAAAGTATTAATTTCTTTGAAACATTTTTTACTGACCCTATTTTTTTTTTTTGAATTATTACATAAAGATTCACTCACTAAGATTCACTAAAACGATCTGAAAACAGATGCATTATTTATTGACAAGGCTGTTGGCATTCTACAAGGGAGAATATTTCTGTAATACATGGAGAAACCCATCCGTTAGCATTCCTATTCATTAGGGGTGTGACGAGACATGAGATTGGGTTCACGAGAACGAGACGAGACGAGATTTTACATAGTATTTTTAAGAAATCCTCAGTGATGAAATGCATGACTAGAAAAATAGTTTGCAGGTGCATTTGAAATGTTTTAACTCATCATCATGTAATGAATGTCATTTTAGTTCTACTTGAGTATGAATTATCATATGCAGTAAAAGACAACAATACTCAAGCACTGTAAAGGGTTTCCCAAAAACTCAACTGACTGGCTTCTCTCCTGTATGACTGTCTCTTCAGACCTTACTGTACACAAGCTTCTTTTGAACTCCTGACCTAACTGAACTCCTTCCCACAAACTAATCATAGATATTAAGTGCATAATCAAAGTAGCCTACTCAATATTGAAAGCGCAAAAAGAGACCAAATTTTTCTTCAAGCATGATACAGAGCTAAGAGATGGTTACAACTAGATAGCTTTAATATTGGGAGATATTTGCATGCCTCCGGGAGCCGCTTTCAAACAGCGGTAACATATTGAAATTGCGTTTGAATGCGCGTCCCCGTTTATTTTTCACTTTCAATTTCGCAATCATGTGTTCTGAATAGGGAGCGGTGGAGCTGACCGAACATTTTCAAATATAAGTCTGATGCTTCTGCTGCGCAACAAATTAGGGATGCCACAATTCTCAATATAATATTGAATCGTTCGGTACAGCCTTCACGGTTCAATACGCGCTTGTGAATTGCGTTTTTTTTCGGTTTCACATTTAATTAATTATTTTTCTACAAATTCTATAATTTGCCTCCATCCCAATACTGAACAACGCGGCATACATTCACATCACACGTTAGTGGTAGAGTTATACTCACGGAACACTATAGTTATTCACAATCACGAAAGTTCATTATTTGCATGTGTTTTAAAGCCTTGCCGGTTTCATTCGCGTGTGCGGTTTTAACATGCGCTTTTCAGAGCGCGCGCACTAAAAGCCTGTCAAACACGTGAATACTGAACTAAGTAGTCGTCTTACTGCGTTAATACTGTCAAATACACACAAGGTTAACATAAACACAGTCGGTTATGTCTAAAGTAAAATCGCAATCGTGTCTGTATATTAGATGTGTAGAGGTCTTAAACTGACAGCAGCGCAGCCTATAGTGAACACGCTGTCCTTAAAGGGACAGTTCACCTATACAATTATGTCATTATTTACTCACTCTAATGTTGTTCCAAACCTGTATTCATTTCTCGATGACAGAATTTTCAGTTTTGAGTGAAATATCCCTTTAATGTTAATACAACAACAAAAGACAAAGAGAAAATCACTCACTGCTCTTGACTGAAAAACTAATACAGTAGCTAAGAATCAGTGTATATTTTATAGTGAAGTCTATGTAGTGTTTTATTTTTACATTTATTCATTCAATTTCATACTTAAATGCTGCTGTACAGCTCTGAGCTGCCAGTGTAAAACTTTATATATATATTTATTTTATATTATCCAATACACTAGGAATGTGTACAAGGGTTTTTTTTTAAGTAAAGTTTTAAGTTTAAGTAAGGTTTTTCAATTCTTTTAAGTAAAATAAAGAAAGAGTATTGCAATAAAAAAAGTCTTTTTTCTCTTTAACCTCTTGCGGTTCCTGTCGCCTAAGAATAGAATAACAAAAAATGTATGTGACAAGCCATCAGAACCGAACCGAACCGAGTAAAAACCGAGGTATGTATTGAACCGTGGACTAACTGTATTGTTGCATCCCTACAACAAATCCTCCGCCACGGTCCAGTTCACTAACATGTAACACACTCAGTCGTAACACATGCTCAATGTGATGATGGAATTGAAGCGACTGTTATCCACCTGAATTAAATAGTTTTTATTTCTAAAAAGGCAAAACTAGAGTGGAGGCATAATGTAAACGTAGCGTTGGCATATTCCTAACTTCACCCTCACACTCGAGACACGAGACAGCTTTTCACCTCGACGAGAAATCTCGTCACACCCCTACTATTCATCTCAGTGTATTTTGCCAAAATAAAACAGGGACTTTTGAATGGCAGTCAATGAAAAGGATGCTGTTTGCAGCCAGATGGTGTCATGTTAATCAGCCAAACTTTGGCCAAGCAGCTCGGTTATTGGATCTCAGAATGCCAAATAACAACTGATTTATCAACAAGGTTTATATATTTTTATCATTACAGTAAATATACAAAAATAAGAGAAAAAATAGATGCTGTGAATGGGTTGTGTAACTGACATTGAACATGGTTTTTCAAAAGAAATTTGTGTTTGTGTGTGCGCCTAGGCGGTGGAGGAGTTTCTGGCTGAGCTGAGATGCCGGGAACAGTCTCAGAATGCAGATCTTGTCAGTCAGATGACAGTGGTTAAGTTCCTCATGGCAAGAAAGTTTGATGTTTCCAGAGCCATTGACCTCTTCCAAGCTTACAAGGTATAGTAACCTAACGTGAAAATGTGTGTGTGTTAGGGATGAAACGATTACCGGTTTCACGATAAACCACGATAAAATGTAGTGACGGTTAGTAATATCATATAAAATTTAATTATCATTAAAACCGTGTGTGATTATCACAATTTTAAAACTCGCGGTAAATCTTGTCCAGTCAGCGTCAGTCTGGCTGCAGCGCTGTTTTCTGAATGAGAAGAAATGGCAGAAGGCAGTGACAGCACCGGGAGATTTTTCAGATATCTAAAAGGACCAAATCTGAGGCGTTGTCATATTTTGGCTTTTACAATAGTCCTGAGGGAAACTTAATCGAAGATGGTCACCCTGTCTGCAGAACATGCCAGAATAAAGTCGCTGTAATAGGGGGAACACTTCAAAACTACGAACGCAAGGCAAGTGGACTTTGACCTCAATACCAAAACTACGTCTGGGAAATAATAACGTGAAGCGAACGAACAAGTTCAGACAAGACTAGGGTGACATTTAAGGGATAATAATCAGGGTTTGCCATTAATTACCGCCATTTGCGGGTGTAACGTTATTTCGGCTGCACACTAGCCACTCTGCTGTTGAAATTATTATAGTCTTCTCAAAATCCATCTGTTATAATCGCGTTGCGCATTATAACCACTCACACGTGTTTATATTGAGTTTATGAATGCAATGTCTCATAATCAGAGGCGTTCAGATTATCCGGAATTTTGTTCAGAGCGCGCGCCGCTCTCACGCACTGAAATCTACACTAAAAGCAGAGATGTGTGTGATGTACGCAAGAGATTCACTCATCATACAGTGGATGACTGTTTTTGTTCTATTTCAGCAGCGAAAATAGTTTCAAACAAACACAGCAGGACCACAGCGCGTCTGATGTGACTGGCATAAAGTTGGTGAATTTAGGGACCGTCTCTAAAGTTACACACAACATTGGTAACGTTATACACGTTTGTAACTTTAATAGCATTTGAAGAGAATGAAAGTCATAAAACTGACTGTAAAGTGATCATCTAGGTGTCAGGTATGATGCAGACATTTTGATATTTAATAAAATAAACTGTCAAATCATATGCAAATATGGATATGCATTATTTCTCTAGGATACTGTTTGGGCTTTTACACAAAACATGCTAGATTTAAATGCATCATTGTTGAACACTGATGAGAATATTGCTTGAGAATATATTTACAGAGATAATATTAGAGATTATATTTACGAGAAATTATTATTATTTATGCGTTGCTATATTGACCACGGCCATTATAAGGAAGAAAATCCCACAGAATCTTGCTTAAAAAAGTGCATAGAGCTGCTTTAGTTTGTTTGTTGATTTTCAAATATAAAACTTGAACAAAACCGTGATAATATTGATAACCGTGATAATTTGGGTCACTATAATCGTGATGTTAAATTTCCATACCGTTTCATCCCTAGTGTGTGTATGGTTGCTCATATAACATTCATACTGCATGAAAGAGTCCCTTTACATTCCAATGCATGTGTGTGTGTCTGCAGAACACCAGAATAAAGGAAGGCATCTACAATATTAACCCAAATGAGGAGCCTTTAAGGAGCGAGTTACTTAGTGGGAAATTCACAGTTCTGGTGAGTATGGTTTCTGATGCACCTAATGTGTGAACATTAGTAATGAACAGATCAGCTTTTTGGATGCTGTTACCAGTTTTCTTGTGCTTCTCTGCTGAAGGAACATTTTAGTTGTACAGATTGGAGATGGCATGATTTGTTCTAAGTCATTGTGGTTTTTGTGGTCAGATTGGCCCTGGTAGTCGGATGTTAAAAACTATTTCAAGTTATTTTATGTTTTTAGACATTTTTCAGTCATCTAATCATATAGGCAATCAATTACATTTACATGATTGTAATGAGCTTACACTGCTGTGGGTACACTACCAATTAAAAGTTTGGGTCTTTTTTTCTTAAAAAAAGAAAGAAAAATAAATTAATACTTTATTATATCAGCAAGGACACATTCAATTGATCTTAAGTAAATACTTTTAAAATAAAACAAAACATTTGTGTCTCAAATAAATGCTGTTCCATTGAACTTTCTATTCATTAAAGAATCCTGAAAAAATGGATCTTGGTTTCCACAAAATATTAAGCAGTTCAACTGTTTCCAACATTGATAAAAATAACAATGTTTCTTGAGCAGCAAATCAGCATACAAAAATTATTTAAGTAAAGGCTGCGTGAAATAAGGAATAAATTACATTTTAAAATGGCAAACGTGTGTCTTGGAAAACTCTTTAAAAAAAAAATCCCCATTTTTACACACTTTGTGAAAGACAGGAGAACTAAATACTGAGTAATAAACCCAAACTTTGGCCAACTGTAAGTACAAGAAGAATTTGGACGCAATAATTTTTAATCACTTTCAGATTATGCGAAGGAAAAACTGCACAAGTTGCAATCATTCATATTTACTGTTCATGTAAATAAAGAAGAAATTAAAGGCCACCATCATTGCTAAAGGGATGGCGAAGGCAATTTAATCTCTGATCTCACACCATCACACACAGAGCAGTTCCATGATCTTTGTTTAGTCTGGACGTTACTGTTTGTTTCAGTCATTTTTCATTCAGGGTCATGCTGTATACAGAGTTTGCTCAAGTGTTTGTGTAGGCAGGTCTGATGTATTCATCACATCTTAAACAGTTTTCAGAGCTCTGAACATGCAAGAGAACTGTTCCAATGATATAAGGAATAATCAGCTTTAATGCAACTTCTACTACATTAAACTGTTTGGCTACTTTGACTGCTTTCACTTGCATTTACTGGTGATGTGTATCTATGTGTTAATTGCAAGTATGTTGTGTATGCATTAATTTGGCTTCTGTGTGTATAGCCCGGCCGTGACGCGAAAGGTGCAGCTTTGGCACTTTTTACAGCACGTCTCTATCGGCCAGACCTCACTACCCATAAGGCTGTTCTTCAAGCCATTATATATCAGCTGGACAAGGCCATTGAGAGGTAAAATAGACCACATCCATAAATCTGATGAAATTTAAAGTGGTTAACGGCTCTGCATCTTCATCTAAAACATCTTTCTCTCCCCCCTAGTGTTCAGACACAGAGAGATGGGCTCATTTTCATCTATGATATGACTAACTCTACTTATGCCAACTTTGACTATGAGCTTTGCGTGAAGATTTTGAATCTGCTTAAAGTAAGTGTTGTTATGCTGTCAAGACCATCTGTCTGTTTCACAGTGTGTTCATATGGCATCAATAGAACTCGGTGGGGTTTGGATTTGCTCTTGAGATTTTCTCCTCTTTCACATCTTTATTTTTATCTGTCATCTGTATTTACTATTAGGGCTGTCGTGAAAAGTGGAGGAATGCAAGCTACCACCGCAACCGCGATGTTCACATTTTCTTTTCTTTTTTTCATAAAGCTATTAGGGCTGGTTCGAATACCTTTTTTGAGCTTCAAAACTTCAGTAGTAATCAACACCGAATATTCGAAGCTCCGGAGGGAAGGGGCTGAACATATTCTTCTCTCTAATAAAGGCAGGAATCTTGAGAAGTGGCGCGCCTCACGCGGGCAGGGCTTATATGCTCTGAAAACGGACACTGCACTAGTGATACAAAACCCACAGGTCTGTTACATCCAAGTAACAAGCTCCAATATTTTGCTGTAGATCCATTTAGATTGATAATAACGGGTAATAGGCTTGATGCGAGGTGTTACCGGTTCAGGCATAATACCGGTTACATCACTTGCCCACCGCGGCACTGCCCACACCGTCGGTTTGATTTTTATAGTAATAAAATAATTTAGTTCAGTTAGAAAATAGACACTACAAATAAAAACTGAACGTGTCTGCCCAATACAGCGTGAGCCGAACGAGAATCACAGCACAAACGCAGCAGGAGTCAGATTTCGTTCATCACGAGAGTGAGGAGCTGAATGTCAAGATGATCGCGGAAGATTTGGTTTCAAAGCGAAATGGAAAAGCGCCTATTTAAGTGAGTTTGTCATTGTACTGTTTTGTTGTTGTGTTTTTCATTAAGAAAAATAGGCTAATGAGCCCACCATTTAAGCAATCCGCCCCCTAATTAGCGCTAATTTTAAAACCGAAAGTGACATGCGCACGGCCACCCTGTCATTCATTCACGACCGCACAGTGCACACCCTAACGGGTAAAAAGGCTAATACATTTTGATTCAATTATTCTATTTTCCACAATGTCAAACGAACGCAGCTTAACCCAAAATACAAGCCCAGGCATGCTCTGCTTTTATATAAGCTCATGCAGTTGTGCGCTCTAGACAGAAAATATACTCCAGTTTCAGGGAACACTTGGGCTAAGAAGAAGCAAATTATTATTATTTTTTTTTAAATATAACGAGGTTGGCTTTCTATTCAACTGTCCATCCTATTAGAAACGGCTAGACTATAAGATAATTATTAAAAAAAAGAGTATTTTGTATTATTATATTGTATTTTGCCAAATTTTATAGTGTAACATATTCTAGTGCGAATGAGATCCTTTTCGAGGTGGTGTGCGAAAAAAATAAAAAGAATATTAGATTCCCAAAATTTAAAATCAAATACCAACCCACCAAACGAATATTCAAATATTCTGGTCCAGCCCTAAAAGCTATGCCTTTCTTTGTAGAAAGAGGCTTTGTAGATTTATACTAAACAAGCCTAGAGTGAGAGTGTGTGTGCGATTACCTGCATCTGTCCTTCTTCTGTTTAAGTTATTTATTTGTGAAAAAATTAATAAGTTTGCAATGTCTGAAGAGGAAAGTGAAATCTTTGTTGTAGCATCCTGTTAACGTTTAAGGGTATTTCCCATGAATGGCGTCAGTGATGGTCAGTGACAATGCAATTGTTCTCTATGAAGTGAAGCGTCAGCTTCAGCGTTACTCTGGTGACACATTGCTGGTCGGTTGAGCCTTGTAAAGTGGTCCTCAAATAATTTCAACACCTTGTTTAATTAGTGAATGAATCAGTGTTTTTGTACGGAAGCCGTGAACCGCAAAGTAAAAAAAAAAAAGAAATCTGTAAAAAAAAAAAAAAAACTTGAATTTTGTGAATAAAGTCAAAATATTTTGTAAATAAAGTCGAAATATTTTGTGAATATTTTGTGAATAAAGTCAAAATATTTCAAGATTAAAGTCAAAATTACAAACGCAGCCTCATTGACGGAACACACACACACACTACAGCGCTGCAGCCGCTAGTGTATTTGAACAGGGGGCTGAAAACTTTCATCATCCATCAGGTAGCCTAATTGCCCTTAACGTACAGTTAATATCACTAAACGAGATAACCTGAACACTATGTTTTATATTTCAATTTTATCTTAACGTTGAAACCGATAGGACAGGAGTTTTAAAACTGCAAGCGCCTGCTCAAGAAGAATGATTGGTTTAGGCCAAAACTGTGATTTGTGAATATAATTAAATAAACCCTTTTATCATTATTATTTTATACATTAATATATGCTTTATGATTATGAATATGATTTATGACATTCCAGTAAATTGAAAATATCATCTAGCTAAGTTCAATAAAAAGCAGTACAAATTATATTACTAATTATAGTAAATTAAGACATCCAGATTTCATCATGGATTTTATGCAATTAAAACAATTATCACAGAATAATGGTTTCTATTCTGTAATAAAGGATATGGCAATTAACATTGCATTATTCATATAAATATGGAAATACGCCAAGATGGCTTGAAAAACACACATAAAACACCTATATGATCACATTTTGTGTTAATTGTCCTCATGTTTCATCAGTCAAAAGGTTTCTGCTTTTTATCGAATTTAGCTGGATGATTTTTACCATTTTGCCTACTGGAACGTCATAAATCATTACTTCTACGAGACCGTTTTTGGCGTTGTGTGAGAGCGCGCCCTGCAGCTGCAACCCTTGAACTTACACTATACATAAGGCTCACATGATCATCTCATTTTGGATAGGAAATAGTGACTGGATGGTTTAGTGATATTAACTGTACGTTAAGGGCAATTAGGCTACCTGATGGATGATGAAAGTTTTCAGCCCCCTGTTCAAATACACTAGTGGCTGCAGCGCTGTAGTGTGTGTGTGTGTGTTCTGTCAATGAGGCTGCGTTTGTAATTTTGACTTTAATCTCGAAATATTTCAACTTTAATCTCGTAATTCTCTTTTTTTTTTTTTTTTTTTTTACAGATTTTTTTTTAAATACTTTGTGGTTCAGGGCTTCCGTATTTTTGAACACATTAGTTGAATGAACAGTTTAATGATGTTCTGTCCCTGGCCACCACCTAGTAATGTAACCTAACCTGCACTGACTGACAGACCAGTGATGGCAGTGCTGATACTGGTAAAATATCAGCAGTCTTAGATCGGAACTGCATATGGCATGCATATGACAATAGCTCAACAAGCTTATTGTCAGGTTTATGTTCTGTTATGTGGACCCTTATTTTGACGTTCTGTTGTTTCCTTTTGTTCCTGTTTCCCCCTTCTGTTTAGCTTTGGTTTCATGGGTTACTGATTATGTCCTTGTTTGGTTATATAGTTGCGTATTAGTTTAACACGTCTAGTTTACTTTCTTTTGTTTTACCGTTTATATAGCCCTGTGTTTCAGTTGTTCTTGGTCTTGGTCAGTTCTTGTTTAGGTATTGTGTGGTTTGCGTTATTTTCCTGCGTGTTCATTGAGTGTTTGGATTATTAATAAAGCCTGTTTTGTTTTTGAATCTCCTTTAGTTTTGTGCCTGACCACATTGTAACACTTATTTATATAGCAAAAAATAAAATAAATTATATAAATAAAAAATACATTTAAAAAGTTGCGATAATATTTCATACAGCGATATTGAGACACTAAAAATCACTGCAAGGGAAATCCTTCATCGCAACAGCCCTAACCGTTATATTTGTAATTAGTGATGAACTGGAGCTTTATTAATGCTTAATCACATACAAGGGCTGGAGATTTTTACATTATATCATATAACAAAATGTTACATATTGCTGTGATTTTTATTTACTTTTTATTTGGCTAAAATACAGGTTTCCTAAAGATTTTGCCATTACACTAGTTTACCAATCCTTGTTTTTTTTGCAATTGGCAAGAGTGTTACAGTGTTGTAATAGTGTCTGAGTTCAGTAGAAAAAGCTACCGAAAATTTTAGCTAACAAAATGTTGACGATATGACTTTATTTTTTCTCATATACATTAACATTCAAAAGTTTGGGGTCATTACTTTTTGAAAGAAGTCTCTTATATTCACCAATGCTGCATTTATTTGATCAAAAATACAGTAAACATTCAGCATCATTTCTCCAGTCTTCAGTAGGTGCTGTAATCGGTTTAGGGATGAAACGGTATGGAAATTTAACATCACGATTATAGTGACCCAAATTATCACGGTTATCAATATTATCACGGTTTTGTTCAAGTTTTATATTTGAAAATCAACAAACAAACTAAAGCAGCTCTATGCACTTTTTTAAGCAAGATTCTGTGGGATTTTCTTCCTTATAATGGCCGTGGTCAATATAGCAACGCATAAATAATAATAATTTCTCGTAAATATAATCTCTAATATTATCTCTGTAAATATATTCTCAAGCAATATTCTCATCAGTGTTCAGCAATGATGCATTTAAATCTAGCATGTTTTGTGTAAGAGCCCAAACAGTATCCTAGAGAAATAATGCATATCCATATTTCCATATGATTTGACAGTTTATTTTATTAAATATCAAAATGACTGCATCATACCTGACACCTAGATGATCACTTTACAGCCAGTTTTATGACTTTCATTGTCTTCAAATGCTATTAAAGTTTCAAACGTGTATAACGTTACCAATGTTGTGTGTAACTTTAGGGACGGTCCCTAAATTCACCAACTTTATGCCAGTCACATCAGATGCGCTGTAGTTCTGCTGTGTTTGTTTGAAACTATTTTCGCTGCTGAAATAGAACAAAAACAGTCAACCTCTGTATGATGAGTGAATCTCTTGCGTACATCACACACACATCTCTGCTTTGAGTGTAGATTTCAGCGTGTGAGCGGCGCGCGCTCTGAACAAAATTCCGGATAATCTGAACGCCTCTGATTATGAGACATTGCATTCATAAACTCAATATAAACACGTGTGAGTGGTTATAATGTGCAACGCGATTATAACCGATGGCTTTTGAGAAGACTATAATAAGTTCAACAGCAGAGTGGCTAGTGTGCAGCCGAAATAACGTTAACTTATACCCGCAAACGGCGGTTGTTAATGGCAAACCCTGATTATTATCCCTTAAATGTCACCCTAGTCTTGTCTGAACTTGTTCGTTCGCTTCACGTTATTATTTCCCAGACGTAGTTTTGGTATTGAGGTCAAAGTCCACTTGCCTTGCGTTCGTAGTTTTGAAGTGTTTCCCTCTATTACAGCGACTTTATTCTGGCATGTTCTGCAGACAGGTGACCATCTTCGATTAAGTTTCCCTCAGGACTTTTGTAAAAGCCAAAATATGACAACGCCTCAGATTGGGTCCTTTTAGAGGCTGAACAATCTCCAGAGTACTGTCACTGCCTTCTGCCATTTCTTCTCATTCAGAAAACAGTGGTGCGCGCAACAGACTGATGCTGACTGGACAAGATTTACCGCGAGTTTTAAAATCGTGATAATCACATGCGGTTTTAATGATAATTAAATTGTATTCGATATTACTAACCGTCACTAAATTTTACCGTGGTTTATCGTGAAACCGGTAATCGTTTCATCCCTAAATCGGTTTAAAAGTCCAATCCGAATGAAAATGCTCCATTTAAACACCTCAATCGGAATAAAATGGCCAAACCGAATGAAATTGTAATCGGTTTGAGAGGGGTGGGATAAACCTTTTCATGAACCGATCAAACGAAAAATTCCACCATGTAAACAACCTGATCCGATTACTTTGAGTGCACGTCTTTCTGTGACGTGATATACAGCGCTCGCCTCCACAACTGAAGAGAGCGCACCACCCTCACAACAGGCTAATGTTGACAAGAGAGGAAAGTTAATTTTTCTGAGGTATTAAACTTTTTATTTCGTAACATGTTATGAACATGATGTTGGAATAATGACACAGACATAGCCTGGCTACACCATCGCATCTTGACAGCGTTTGCCCTAGGCTTCAACTGCGCCTGACAGAATAATTAATTTTTCTGAGGTGATTCTTACACTTTACAACAAATAATGAATAGCTTTTATAAAACTCTATAAGTCCTGGGGGCCGTTGAGTTGCCATTGCAACGGGGAACATTTAAGCTGTTGGAGAAGACGTGTCGACATTTTGTTTCTCGTAAGTTAGATATAAAAAAAAAGTTCAACAACTGCTTCAAATTGGTTAAGTAACATTACCCACAGTCTACTTTAATTACTTTTGTTAGTACCATAATCACAAAGGTATAAATATTATCTTTCCTTAATCATCTGAAATATCTATGCGTTTAGTACTAGTATGCGGAGCACGTCTTGAATGCTTTCATTCATGTTTCACCGTACATCCTATGTTTTTATTAATAATTTGGGTGCATTTTATAGTTAATTTTGTGTTTTTCAAAATAAATGAATTGAATTAATGTTGATTCCGCATTCATCATTCACAGCTGTTGAAATAGCCATTGTATAGGACATAAATTAGTTTAAACTGCTGCTTGTCCGCCCACAGAAAAATAAATAAATATAAAAACTACCAACACAGAACTATGATACTGATAAACATGATACTTCAGAAATCTTTCTATGCTGAATTCCTGCTCAAGAAATATTTGCTATTAATATCAATGTTGGAAACAGTTGTGCTGCTTAATATTTTGTGGAAACTGTGAATATTTTTTGTAAGCGTCCCGACATGCATAGATGTAAAATATGTGGAAAAGATCAAAAGTGTGGCTACATTTCACCAGGCTCAATGCCAATAGCGTGCAAAACAATATTCACAACAAGATAATTGCTGCCAAGACTATAGAAAGCTTGAAATATCTACGTTTAAACAAACCAATTCAAATCGAAAACAAATACTTCATGTAATCCAAATGAAAGGTTCATTTCCCTCTATAGGCGTTCACTACTGCAGAGATGACGAGTCGGCATCGTCAACGTTACCTTTGCAGCCAACACGGACTTAGAAAACACTAGTTTATTTATAATTAAAATTAATGTCTCCTTGCTATTTTTACATTTATAAACATTAGGCTACTTTTGCCAGTGTTTTTCGGCCAGCTTTATGTGTGCACTTGAGCGCGAGGCATATATTCTGCCCCCCAGTACCCTATAAATGAGTCTTTGGTTTTATGTTGACTTTTTTTACTGACTCAAAAGGGTTTTTTTGAGGTAATGTAATCTTGTTAAAACAGTAATATAAATTATAATATAAAACTTGCTTTTATACTTTAAGTTTTTTAAAGTAGAAGTACATTTCATAAATTCTCAGCATCTTAAGACTAAAATGGCACTTTGAGAAGCTTGATAAATACTGGCCCAGATCCTGATAAATTTCTTAAAATGTTATTGTTCAAGTGGTTGGTTCCTGCTATTTAGGGAGACTGTTGACCTTAGAAGGATAATTCTGAGAGTGCAACATGAGAAAAAGTCCAGAGATGGGGAAAAGTATGTTTACTTGTCCCCTTTTAATTAACAGATTTTTCTTTAGCCCTGCCCATAACAGGTGCACAAACTCGAGCACACAGTCGCACGGCCTCCTTAGACAAACATTTTTAGTAGAAAGAGACAAGCCCTTTTGTTCCAGCATTACAATGCCCCTGTGCACATGGCAAGATCCATAAAGAAATTATTTACTGAGTTTAGTGTGAATGAACTTGACTGACCTGCGCAAAGTTTGGACCTGAACCCCACTGAACACCTTTGGGATGAATTGGAATGCAGACTGCGAGCCAGAACCCCATCACTCATCTTCACTGCCTCAACTCACTGATACTGTAGTCTCTGAATGGGAGCAAATCCCAAAATCGAATGCCTTCCCAGAATAGTGGAAGCTGAGGCAAATATAGAATGAGCCGCCTGTTAATGCAGATGGTTTAGCAAGCATATATGAGTGTGTAGGCATACACTATATGCCTATGCATTTTTAGGCATATAGTGTATTAACAGATACTCCATCGTTAAAAAGTTTCGGGTCAGCACATATTTTTAATTTTTTTAAAGAAATTGTTTTAACTTTATTCAGCAAGGACACATTCAATTAATCAAAAGTGACAGTAAAGACATTTACATTTTTGTTTCAAATAAATAAAACTTTCAAAGTATCCAGAATTTTTTTTTAATCACAGTTTCCACCATATTAAGCAGCACAACTGTTTTCAGCATAGATCATGTTGAGAAATTAGAAATACTTCCTGAGCACCAAATCAGCATTAGAGTGATTTCTGAAGGGCCAGTTCACACCACGGACGATAACTATCTTTATAATTATCGTTCTTGTGTGAATGGGCCTTATTGGCTGCAAAAAATTCAGCTTTGCCATCAAAGGAATAAATTACATTTTAAAATATATTACAATAAAAAAAAAAATCTATTTTCTTGTTTAATAATATTTCACAATATTACTTGTTTTTACTGTATATTTGATCAAATAAATGCAGCCTTCGTGAGAATAAGAGACTTCTTTTAAAAACATTTCAAAACTTTTGAACCATTGTTCTTGATAAAAAAAACAAAAAAAACTTGTTTAGTGGGTGGGTTTGTGAATGGAAATGCCACAGTCTTTTGTGTATTGTGCTTACTGTCTGTCTTTTTTGTGATTTAGGGGGCTTTCCCTGCTCGTCTGAAATGCGTCTTCATTGTGTCGTCTCCGCTGTGGTTCCGAGCACCGTTTGCGGTACTTCGTCTGTTTGTGAGAGAGAAACTGAGAGAAAGGGTATGTCTAGCGCTCTGTATAACTGAATATGCAAACATTAAACTCTTTAAACCTCTTGGAATGTTGCAATAATTTCAATGTGATTTGCTTATTTGTATTCTTATGATGTTTTTCTACCTCTGCAGGTCTGCACTGTAAAAGCCCACGAACTGGTTAATCACATCCCGGTCAGCTCCCTTCCAGAACATTTGGGTGGATCGTCACAGTATAGTCACATCGCCTGGATCCAGTCCTGTGTCAACTCCAGCCCTAATCACCCCAATAACTCTTCCTACGCCACTCTGGACTGCTTGGGCAGTCTGCTCCGCTCCTACTCCATGGAGCATGGTCAGAATACCTCAGCTGACCCCTTAACTGCCAATACTTCAGGGGCCACCCTCCTGGGGGACGGATTGAACTCGAACTGCACCATATTAGATGACGGCAATGCCAACCTGCAAAACCACAGGACAGCAGGGCACGCGCATTGGAACGGCTCTGTGCTGCCAGGTTTGGGGGGCATTTCGGGGTCCAACGCCAATGTGGTCAATGGGCGTGGCCGTCAGCCGCCCCCACAGTCCGACACGCCACCAGACACGCCCCTGCATCAAAAACACACAGCCGGTGCTATAATACCAGGAGGAGGAGGGACTATGGCTCTGGAAGGAGCATGTTTAGACGACAGTAGGCAGGATGGCAACGGTGCCGAGGACAGCCAACAGGATATGGAGTTTCTGGAAGAGGAAGTGGACGGAGAAGATGGCGTTCCACCCCTCCCACTGAAATCAAGGCCGCCACCCCTCCATCACAGCCCCACCCCAGATATGAGCTGGTTACCGGGAACGATGACGGAAACGGCGGCATTGTCAGTGCATGTGGCTGAGCCAGGCGGAATGAGCGTGCAGGATCTTGTGCAGCACGTGAAACGCAAAAAGAAGAAGGGCATTTATCAGGAGTATGAGGAAATCCGCAAGGAACCTCCTGCTGGAACCTTTGACTACTCTAAGTAAGTGACATTTGCATTTGGGTATTTGACATATTATACACTTCTTTGTCTGTAAATGTATTTGATGATACATTTACAGACCAAGAAGGTGTTTGCTTGTATAAATATGATGTTTATTCTGACAGGAAAGCCTCTAACCAGATAAAGAATCGCTACAGTGATGTCCTTTGCCTTGACCAATCACGCGTTCGACTCTGTCCACTCAATGATGAGGACGACGAGGTCAGAGTAATGCCCATTTTCCCCTTATGATGATCTTCATGGTTGTCATTGTTCATTGCAGTCGTATTATAGTATTAAAGTATTTAACATTATTTTAAACTAGCTTTTATGTTTTTGTTTGACTTTTTTAGTAAATGTATGCTTTGCACTTATTTAATATTTCTATTTAATTTTAATTTATTTGTATTTCTGTTTTTGAAATGTTAGTACTTCAACTGAAACTTTCAGTTTTTTTCTAATGTTTTTATTTTTTCAGCTTTATATCAGCTATATATACACTTATTCATTTCACAATTTTTTTTATTTATTTTTTTATATATAGACATCTGACTACATCAATGCAAGTTTCATGGATGGTTACAAGAGGAGTAATGCTTACATCGCTACTCAGGGTGAGAGTTTTAGTTTTCCAGAACTAAACATTGTGTCGTGAAGTGCACGTACATGTGTAAATGTAAAAGTTTGGCTTGTTTCAGGGCCTTTGCCAAAAACATTTGGAGACTTTTGGCGAATGGTGTGGGAGCAAATGGTTTTAATCATTGTCATGACTACAAGGTTAGTTTCCTACTTTAAAAAAGTTATATTGCTTTTCCTTGAAAAAATGTTTTAATGATGCTTTAACAGGATTTTGGACAATTATATAGGACTGCAACTAACAACTACAATACTGTTCAAGTGTTTGGGGTCAGTAAGATTGTAGATTTTAAAGAAATGTATCTTTTTCAGCAAGGATGCATGAGATCAAAAGTGTTACAAAAGATTTCTGTTTCAAATAAAAATGTTCTTTTGAACTTTCTATTCATTAAAGGATTTGTTTTGCAGCCCTATGATAAAGTTATTTACTTTGTTATGCAGTTGAATGCCAGAAATGGTAATTCAAACAATGACTTGATAATAGAATGTCTGTCCTTTTATAAAATTTTTATATTTTTTCTTCATATTTATAGTATAATAAGGATTAATGTATGATGAAGTCAATTTTAACTCTTTACAATCTATCTATGTCCATCTCAGAGTTGTAGAGCGAGGCAGAGTGAAATGCGGACAGTACTGGCCCTTAGAGGCTGGTCGCACTGAGGATTATGGGTACTTTTTGGTGAGAAATGTCCATATTGAGATGTTTCAGGACTTTAAGCTATCACGCCTGGAGCTCTTCAACACTCAGGTCAGTCCCTCAGTCTCTGTTTGTATCTTTTATTACCTATGTATTTTTTTGTTATATATAATTTAATTTTAACACCCTGAGCACTGGCTCTGCCATAGAGGTTTGACATTTAATTAGCTCAAATAGCCAGTTGTTTTGACTATCAAGATTAATTCTGGTCTACTTTTCAGCTTATGGTTCACACTTATGGTCTGTCCACATTTGTAGTTCAGTTCTCTTGGTTTTTTTGGTACGGACCAAAAAAGAATAAATTTTATATTCAATGATACATTTTATCCTGGTTTTCTTACGGCTCACGGTTTCATTTTTAACACCGAAAAACTGCTTTTATGACATGTATTTTAGATAGAACTTGCGGAACATGACAATGATGTGTGCTAAATGTGCTTATTGAAAGTGCGTACATTAGGGCTGCAATAAATTATTATTTAGAAAAATCGATTAATACAGTGATTATTAGAACGATTAATCGACTAATGGTCGATTATTTCACCAATTAGTCCAAAGGCTTTGATCGATTATTCAGCTTTTGCAATTTGTTGAAATATTGAGTTATACCCATTCTAACTAATAAACAAAACAAGGAAATCACTTCAGCATTGTCTTTTTAATGAAGTCCGAGCCAAATCTGCTTAAGATTTTCTGTCCTCCTCAGAAGTCATCAATGATCCAACTGCTACAATGGCTAAAATAATACGTTGAGGCTTTTTATATGTATATTAATGGCTATGATAATCTTGTCAAAATGTAATTGACAGTGCAAACTTCTCTTTCAGACAGGAGAATGTAGGGAAGTGTCTCATTATCTCTACATGAGCTGGCCAGATTTTGGTGTTCCGAAGTCAGCGTCAGCCATGTTGGATTTCCAGGCACACGTGAAACATAGACAAGAGTCTTCATTACGAACACTGTATCCTGATTGGACGGGCCACCCAGGAGGCCCCCCAGTGGTGGTGCACTGCAGTGCAGGCATCGGCAGAACAGGCGAGTTTCTTACATACATTTTTCCTCTTAATTTCTTAACTGCGCTGTAGCGTGTCTTACAGGCTTTCTTTTGTCTTCTCCCTCAGGCACGTTTTGTACTTTAGACATTTGTCTCTCCCGTCTGGAGGACATCGGGACAGTGGACATTAAGCAGACGGTGCGTCGCATGCGGACGCAGCGTGCCTTCAGCATCCAAACCTGGGACCAGTACTACTTCTGCTACAAAGCAGTGATCGAGTACGCCCAACAGAGCGGCCTGCTGCAGCCCGTGGAGTGGTCCGACACAGAGCTGGAGACCGACAGCGAGTGAATCAGGAAAAACAGAACTCGCACGAGAGGGCGCAAGAGGCAAAGAAGGAAAAGAAGTCGTCTTTTCCCCTCTCCAGGCTACAGGTAGACTCCACTGCCACCTCTTTTCTGCCAAGAAAGATGCGGAGATAAAGAAACGAGGAGCGGAGGATGCTTTTATCCTGCCACTTTTCAAGCCCTTCTTTTTACTCTGATCTGGACGAGATCGGAGACTGTGGCTTGGTGTACGAGTTGTAGCATTTTTTATATATATATATATATATAAGTATAAATACTGACTTGCACATGTGGAATGACAAACTTGAAAAATCCAGTTTATCGTATTACCTGCTCAGTGTTGTCAATTCAATATCACTCAACTTGGGGTTAAATTCACACTTTTTATCAAAGTGTAAGAACATAAAACTTGAATTTTTTTCTTCTTCTCCGTCACATTAAAATAGCAATTTATGTGTGTCTGAACAGGTTCCAACAGTTTTCTTTCCATGTATTTGTTGATATTATTTGTGTACTTCATCGTTAAACTAATCTTCAAGCCAAAGGTATGGTGTCGAATGCTTGGATGTATCCGGAATGATTGTTGTGACCCTTGTATATCTTGTAACATACATTTATATATTGTGCATAACAACCTTTTGAAAAGCCTTGTTTTAATATAATACTCTTAACTTTCTTCAGAATTTATGGATATGTATACATATATGTATATGTGTATAAGTGGGTTAAAACAATATGAAAAGAGGAGGAACACAACTGGTGATATCTCGGTGACTGTTCTGGAGGTTCTGCTGTTTTGATTTTCATCCAACCGTAATCCATGATTATCCAGCCTTAATGCAGGGCATCTATCATTCACAGGGCGTCTCAACTGTGAGATTCTCTCTGAATTCTGGCCCTTAACCTTCAATCACTGCCTTGCTCCCTCTAAAGTATGAACTTTGACTCAGCTGGGTTTTTTTTATTTCTACTTTCTAAAAAAAAAAAAAAAAGATATCTCTGTCCACTATGAGCCCCAAGTTGAAGTCTCCTGAGCCGCACGGACACTAAATCTGTTACCACGATTATCTTAAGTGTTCCGTTTTGATGTGAAGTGTTGGAGTCATTTGTTACGAGTGAACTGGGGTCTTAAACTGTGCGGTGTGTGGAGTCCTGGGGTCAAAAAGCCTCAGTTTTTGTGCCTTCAAGTTTTCCGTAGCGCAATGTGTAGTTTCAGGCAACGAATAGAACAACTGGTCTCACATGCATATAGGGAATTTTTGTTAATCTCAGGGGTATACTTGGTGTTTTCCTGTTCTCAAAAAACGTCATTTGCCTCTCTGGTAATTATTTACACAAAAAAAAAAAAAAAAGACAAAAAAGAAAGTATACAAATTCTATTTTGAGTTTCATACAGCATCCTGTATTATATTCTGTTTTTATTTATGCCTTTGTAGAACTTCAGCAGTATTGAAATTTGAATGTTGGTACGAAAAAATGAACAGACATACCATTTTAAACAGATAAGCTAAAGAAATCAAACCACAAAACGAAAGACTGATCAGTTTTGTTTTTTCCGTTCACTTCTGTGTGCAATTGTTACTCAGCATTGTGCTTTGGGAGAAAAAAAAAATCTGTTATTTTTCCAGATGCCTGTAGCAGAACCTTTTTCATACTCTGTGAACTGTTAAAGGGCCAAGACTGAAACAAGACATGTGACCCATCAGCACGGCTGCCACTAACAGTTTTTAACTATTTGCCAATCAAAAAGACAGAAAGATGTTTTACATGTAAGAAAACCAACATAAAAACAAACACAGGATATGAACTTGAATGTTATGATTAGATAACCACATTGTCTTTGGGAGAACTTTGGAATGCTTTCTCCTTGAATATCAATGCTTGTATGAAGACAGGTGGTAGTGAATGTGTGAACGTCCCGCTCATCTAACGTTTACTTGTGTGCAGAACATGCTTGACTGTTTTCTACAGCTGATTCCTGCTTGAATGAGATTTAAGTGGAAGACACACACGTGGCTTTGATTTATTAAAGCGGTCGGGAATGCAATGTGTGTTCTTTCTTTTTTTATTTCGGTGCCCAAAGTTCTTGTGATTGAGTAATGGCCTTTTTACCCGACATCTGCAGTAGTGTCGTAGTAAACATGAATATGATACTGAAACTGAGCATGTGTTTGTGTGTTAAATGTTGATGAGAATTGAAACGTGAAACAGTGACTGTATTGAAATATATAACAATTTTGTTTTCAGAAAGGAGTGATTTATTTCCGAATTGGCTACAATTTGGTGTGTTTGAGCCAAACGGCATACAGCATATTTACTCTCTTTGGATCTGGTTGATTGCTGGTTTGAAAGCGTCACATACAAAAGTAAATTGTGTTGGAACCCAACAGAAACCTGCATAGGAATTATAAAATGGACTTGTATTTGTTCATAACAGAAGTTGGATGTTATCCTTAGCTTCTGTATGGCCCCATGAAAGTGCCTGTTTACTAGCACTCTGTACATTGTTGCCACTAATGATTTAAACTAAAATGAACTGCCTTGTTTATACAAAATATTGAGGGTGACTGTTGATAGCTGTATACTGATGAAATGCATATTATATAATTTAATGAAACATAATACTAATCCATTGGTAATTTTTGACTGTAGGTAAATTGTTGAACTAACACTAGGGGGCGATAACAGCTAACATGTTCGGATAAGGTTATTGACTGATGGAAAATTCTCAAAATGGTCAAATCAGAACAAGAATCATTGCATCGGTGCTGGAAAACAAAATAGTAAGTTGTACTGTGTGTTAGCTATACCTTAAACATGTTTTATAAATAAGGGTGAGTTAACGCTGACATACGAAATAGTAATCCGTTATTATATTAATATAATCCGTTAAGTTATATAAGGAACATTTTATTGAACCTAGACGAAATCTGTTGAGTATCACATTTGATCAAATAGTATGAAATAGGAAATTATGGAGTTCATATTCGAGGAGGAAAAAACACCGTCTTCTCCAGGCCCAAACTGCAAAAATATGCGATTTGGGCCAATTAAGTTACTAATATTTAGGGGAGAACGGGGTAACGTGAGACATCGGGTAATGTGAGGTACCCCCCCCTGTATCTAGTCAACAGGACATATTTGTGGTCATATGACCATTATGTTTTCAAGCCCCTCCAAAAGTCCAAATTCCCCTTGCCCATGAAGGAGAGGACCTCATGGTGCTGTGACAAGCATGTTTTTTTTTTTCCACAAACATTTTTTTGACTTTAAAAGAAAATGTCTTGCTGTCAACTTAATCAACTGTTGTGCCAAAGCAAATTGATTCCTGTAGAAAAACGTATATCATACATGTTGATGAACTACCGACATATAAAACCCATAGACTGTAAAAAAATAGATAAAACCATGTGATGATGCTAGCTGAAGATTAGCCTGAATTGCTAAGAGAGATCGTTTTTTTCTAAAAATGTGGCAGTAGGGTAAAGAGACATGAGGCACAAATTAAGTTTAGTCTTAAACATATTTTAATGTAATATTACATTACATATGTTGTATTTTTAATGTCATAAACATTGTAGAAAAGCCATCATGCCAAGACAATACACCAGGAAGACAACCTGGGGCACATCCTAAAAATGATGTGGTGAAAAAGCTGCCTCAACTTAAAAGGCCTGGAGGAACCACACGGAGAGAGCAACTCTCCCTGTAACCTTCAGGAATGTAGAGTATGACAGTAGGCTGATGTTCTAATCCAGGTGGGTCCCAGGCTGTTCTAGCTGGTTCTGATTGTCCTTTGCTCCGACCCCCAGGGTCCCGTGTTCTTACTCCCTGACTGTGTTCTAATCTAACTGGTTCTATCTGTCATTTCAATGTTAATTAAAACATTTTGAATTATTTGAAGTTGTATTTGATTTTGTTCAGAGTTACTTTCAAGTGTTTAGAGAGAAATAAAGTGCTTAAATTGACCAATCCCCATGATTCTGTTACTAGTCCGACATTAGTTCTGGAATGTGTGGTTGTCAAGCTAGCTGTCAGGATTCTGACTGTTACAACATGTGTTGGAAGAAGTGGAAAAAGTAAGTGGCTCACTTTACCCCCTTGATTTCTCTGGTCTGTCTCAGAGAACAACTCACAACTTTTTTTAAAAACAATCATATTTTCACTGACCTTCGTCCTGAATACGTTCTGATAATTTCCATTGCTAGAAAATATCCTGAATTAATGGGAAATGTGTCAATTTTACTGATATATCATTTTAGCTCGCTTCGAGGGGAGCAAATGTAAAAAAGTGTCTCACTTTACCCCACTCTCCCATATGGCTTAAAAGATGAAATTCTGATAGCTTGTTATGTAACTCAATGAGATTTTATAACGATACCATCTTGAGTGGATTATGAGCTTATTTTGAGAACATGTTAAATATTTTAAATTGCTGTTCAGCAAGTGCTATTCTATCTATCTATCTATCTATCTATCTATCTATCTATCTATCTATCTATCTATCTATCTATCTATCTATCTATCTATCTATCTATCTATCTATCTATCTATCTATCTATCTATCTATCTATCTATCTATCTATCTATCTACACAACCACACAGATCAGGCTTAACATGTGTGAACATTATAGGTGAAGTGAATAACTACTCGGTTACTAACGTAACCTCGGTTCCCTGAGAGAAGGGAACGTGTATTGCGTAAGTTAGCTTACGCTATGGGAAAAATTATTTTCTCAAGAATATGAAGCCAAAAAGAGGCCAACGAATGGTGAGCTTCATATAAGGGTATATGTAGGGAATTAATATCTTGTCATATCATATAAAAACTAGACCGAACAGAGCACAGGTTGTGCTGAGTCCATAGAAGGAGGCGTTTGGCCATGGTGTGGAGGTTTCTTGACCTGAGTCCACCCTGGAGATTTATATAGGATAGCACTGACATGTTGTCCGTTCAGACTAGAACGTGGTGAGCTTTTATGTATGGGAGGAACGCTTTTAGCGACAGATCGACCGCTCTCATCTCTAGACAGTCTATGTGCAGCCGCCTCTTCAAGCTTGACCAAAGGCCGGATATGGGCCTGCCTTCGTGCATGGCACCCCGACCTAGGTTGGATGCATCTGTCGAGATCATTTTCCATTTTGAAACCATGCCCATAATCACGGCAGACTGGCACCAGTCGGCTGCTTTCCAAGGAGCCAGGGCTTTGATACAGACGTGGTTCACTTTGATGCATAAGTGGCCTGACCGCCAAGCGCTAGCCGGTGCGCAGGGTTTTAACCAGCCCTGGATGGGGCGCATATGCAGTAGGCCTAGCTTGAGTGATGCTGAGGCCATGAGGCTTAACATCCTCCGAAAACGTTTGAGAGGAGTGTAAGTGCCAGCTGGATGGCAAGCGCGTACTGTGGTGTAAGCGCTCTCATCTGTATCGCATTCATGACTGTTCCCAGAAAATAAATATTCTGGCTGGGAGACAGCGCGCTCTTGCAGTGTTGATCCTGAGACCCAGACATTCTAGATGGCTGAGGAGCCAGGACCTGTGAGTTATAAACTGCGCCTCTGATTGGGCTATAACCAGCCAATCGTAGAGGTAGTTCAGTACTCACACTCCCCGTAGTCTTAAGGCCACTACATACTCCGCAAGAACGGAGAAAAAAGGTCTCGCTCCCCGGGCTGCGAGAACAAAATCACGTAATTTTGTTCTCGCAGCCCTGGTTTGGGAGTTCTCGCAGCTTGTTCTCGACACATCATCTGAGCAGAACTTATTCTTGTGGGTGTCCAAGAACTATTGTGTGATTGGTCAGAAATGTAAACGTGTGCTGCAGTGGGCGGGGCCTCTGAGGGCTCCCTAGAAGTTCGGCACCTGCTTTTCTCGTGAAGTATGGAATGTCCTGGCCAGAACGAACTTTGTTCTTGTTCTTGCCACCTCGAGAAAATGAACAAATTACTTTGTTCTTGCAGAGTATACACCAAGCTTCAGGGGGGCAAGGGCTGCATCCATGCACGTCGTAAATGCACGGGGTGCTAGGGATTTCTTTGGAACGAGGAAGTAGCGACTGTAAAAGCCTGACTTGTTTATTACTAAAGGGACAGTTTCCACAGCTCCTTTTTCTAACAGTTTAGACACTTTGGTGCGGAGCAAGTGACTCGGGCCGCTATTCACGATGTCTCGACCACGGCTCGAAAGCGCGGGGGTCTGTGAGCAAACTGTAGCGAGTAACCTCGTTTTATTATGTTCAACACCTTTTCTTATATACCGGGGATGGCCTCCAAGGCCTCAGCCCGCATAGCAAGGGGTTGAATTAAGTTTGGAGACGGGCCGCTTTGTAATAGGGACCCGGTCGTCCGGCTGGTTTGTGCTTGACACTGTGGGGACAGCGCTTATGTGTAGTGGCGTGCACTCTACATTCAAAACGTTCTCGGCGCGAGCTGGAGAGCGAGTCAACAGGGGATAATATGTGTGAACAGTGCTTATGTGCAGGGGTGCATACTGTATAGTGGGCACACTGCCTACAGTCAGAACAGAGGAAGAATATTGTGTTTTATTAGGGTCTTGTTAAAACGGCGTTTGTTTGCAGGCGTGCGTGTTTGATAACAGGCTAGTTGACTCCTATTACATCTCCAGCCGCCTGAACAGAGGGGACTGGGAGAATGTAAAGAAAGTCTGTGGTGGCAATCTGGCTGCGGCGGGACTTTTTTGTGATTTTGTGGCGCTGAATTAACCGTGCTTAGGTGCAGAATCCTGGCAGCAGCGTTCTGTATGAGATGCAGGTGCCTAATGGTCTTTTTGGGAAGGCCAGTCCAATACCGTAGTCCACCTGCTGGTGATGAAAGCATGAACGAGTCTTGCCTGGAAACAAAACATCTAATTCTTGCAATATTTTTTAGTTGATAGTTTGATGATTTAGTTATTGCTTTTACATGACTATTGAAACTAATGTTCGACTCTAAAATCACACAAAGATTCCTGACTTGATTTTTTGTTTTTAGACCCCTAGTGTCAAGGTATGCATTCACCTTTAGAATTTAGTCTCTGTTTCCAATCACAATTACTTCAGTTTTGAACAGTGGTGAACCGGCGACAGGGTCATGGGCGACCAAGGACAGAAAGGTGTCAGAACACAATGCATCACAGTTTGTTGCGTATGGGGCTGCATAGCCGCAGACAAGTCAGAATGCCCATGCTGACCCCTGTCCACCTCTGAAAGCTTCAACAGTGGGCACGTGAGAACTGGATCAGAACTGGACCACGGAGCAATGGAAGAAGGTCTGATGAATCACGTTTTCTTTTACATCACGCGGATGGCGGGTGCGTCTGCATCGCTTACCTGGGGAACACATGGCACCAGGATGCACTATGGGAAGAAGGCAAGCCGGAGCCGAAGGCAGTGTGATACTTTGGGCAATGTTCTGCTGGGAAACCTTGGGTCCTGCCATCCATGTGGATGCTACTTTGACACGTACCACCTACCTAAGCATTGTTGCAGGTATTCCATCCTTTTAGGTATTCCCTGGTGGCTGTGGCCTGTTTCAGCAGGATAATGCGCCCTACCACAAAGCAAAAATGGTTCAGGAAGGGTTTGAGGAGCACAACGAGTTTGAGGTGTTGACTTGGCCTCCAAATTTCTCAGATCTCAATCCAATCGAGCATCTGTGGGACGTGCTGAACAAGTCCAATCCATGGAGGCCCCATCTCGCAACTTACAGGACCTAAAGGAACACGCGGACTTTTGGGGACTTTAGCTTATTCACCGTATCCTCCAGAGTTATTTAAGTCCATACATACCATTCTCATCTCCGTGCGTGCCATAACTCTGTCTGACGCACCCACCGCTAGCCTAGCACAAAGACTGGAGATAGATGGCTCCATCTAGCCATCTAGTGACAAAATAACGCCAACATTTTCCTATTTACATGTTGTGATGTGTATAGTTACATCGTGTACTAAGACCGACGGAAAATGAAAAGTTGCGATTTTCTAGACTGATATGGCTAGGAACTATACTCTCATTCCTGCTTAGTAATCAAGGAACTTTGCTGCCGTACTATGGGTGCAGCGGCTCAATGATATTACACAGCACCTGAAAATAGGCTAACTTCCGTCAACATAACCTGCTTGCACAGAGAGCGTTCTGGGGACTATTTTCAGGCGCTGCGCGATATCATTGCACCGCTGCACCCAGGTGGATTACTACGCAGGAATGAGAGTATAGTTCCTAGTCATATCAGTTTAGAAAATCGCAACTTTTAATTTTCCGTTGGTCTTAGTACATGATGTAACTATACACATCACAACATGTAAATAGGAAAATGTTGGCGTTATTTTGTCACTTATTGAGCAGTAGGCTAGATGGAGTCGTTTACCTCCAGTCTTTGTGCTAAGCTAGGCTAGCGGTGGGTGCATCAGACAGAGTTATGGCACGCACAGGATCTAACTCTGGGGGATATGGTGAATAAGCTAAAGTCCCAAAAAGTCGGTGTGTTCATTTAAACATCTTATATAGAGAAACATCTCTCTCTCTCTCTCTCTATATATATTTTTTTTACACAATTTAGCACACCTTTAAAAGATTTAGAGAAATTTGCATATCAAATATGATACAGTAGGCTTCATAGGGTGAAAATAGGCCTACTTATTTAAGTGTTCTTGTATATTTTGGCTGGTAAATATAACCAATCACTGATCCTGAAAAATTAAAATTCCCATTGTCTTCCAAAAGGAAATAATGAGTCGTTGGACTATTCTTACTATTTTATTTGTAACAAATAAAACTTTTCCAGTACAATTGTATTCTCACACATCTGTCCTTACAACATAAAGTAGGAAAATTAAAAAAGAAAACGTCCTCTGAAATATTTACATTTACTACAAAATCAGAGGTAAAAGATTTCCCTTTTGTGTTTCACATTAATTGATGTGTGAAATTGTAAAACCACTCACAACATTTGACAATATGAAAATTGTGATACAATGCATATTTGGTCAGATTACATGATATAGATTGTGCTAGTTTATTTTCCACATGAAACAATGTCATGATTCATCAAAATCAGATGGTGCCTTCATATTGTACAAATGGGGACCGTCATGCACTGGAAAATAGATGAATTTATTTATTTATTTTTCTCAAAACATTGACATTGAGATTAGCAGACACTGTCCCATTACACAAATGCTAATTGATATCCTCTTGAAAAAAAAATAAGCATAGCTAGTTTCAACAAAAGTTGAAATTTGAAAAACCCTGAAACTTGGTTGTGATATTAATATGCTGTAAGGTGTAACAATATGGAGAAGGTAGATTTGCACGTTAGATTTTCGAATACAAAACTAACTCGCACAACAACAAAAAAAAGCACAGAAAAACAAAGATGTTGCAAATAAAGTGTAACATGTCCTTACACCGAAAGTAAACCGAGCTGACGTTTGCAGTGACCAGACTTCCTTGGGAATTACTGAAGGAAAATCACTCATTTTATACCACCCTGTCATCTAAAGTATTCAACAATAACATTATGCGCGTATTGTCTTTTTCTCTTAACATGCACACACTGTGAGCAACACTGTGAAATTCATCTCATTCAATACAAATAACATTCTGTGTTGAAGAAATAGTAAGGGTTAGTGCATAGAACAAGAGTGCAGTCATTTCCAAAACCATAACCAGACTGTCATGGTCCATGTTACTCATATAGACAACATTAGGGCCATTTTTATGTGCTGTAATAAAAGCTGTAGGTCTAATTTATCATGCATTGATGTTTTATGAATCAAATTTTAGACATTAAACTTACAGTGAAAAGTTTTAAATTTAATTAATTTGAAGCAACTAGCTCTGGCTTTTGAAAATCCCCCTTTCGAATGCATCCTCACCAGCAAGAAAAGAACGTTTCTTTTTTTCTCTCGATGTTAACACACCAATATCATTGATGCTTTCAAACATATGTGAAGATGACAAGACACCTCACAACGCTGAGAATCAAGAATGCAAACATTAACCGTTAGAAATGAATGTTTCCTGCAGCGGTATGGACTGAAACTGGGAAAACTAGTTCATGTTCTATACTGAATTATAATTTCAAATACAAATCATTTATAATGTAATAGCTATTATATATGTAATGGAATATGCAGTTCTCTTGGCCCACTATAGATGCAATAAACGTGTGCCCTCTCAAAAATGGACACATATTGGCTTTCAATAATAGAATTGTCTAGTTTTCTTGGCAGTACTTCACTTGAATGAATAAACCGCACTGGCGCTTAAAATTGGTTTGTGTGTGTGAAATATATTATATATTAAAATTCTCTCAGGTGGATGTAACTGTATTTAATTATTGTATTACATATTATATATATATATATTGTTTTATGTTTTTTTTAAAGATAAAAAGCGGGTTCATATCCATAAATATTAAACATATAACCATTTAAACATGTGACTATGATAAGGCACTACCAGTGTCAAATGATCCATTATGTTATTGTTTTCAACACGTCACCTCATGTTTAGAGAGTTTAGCTTCAACATTTGAACTTCCAAACCTGATCGAAAGCATCTAAATTGTTGTTTTGGTAACAGTTTAGTGAAAAAAAAACAAAAAACCTGTAAATTTGACTGCAATCAGTACTTTTCTTAACTTATGTGCACTGACAAGTACCTCACTCACATAGTATAAATATCACTCAATACATTGACAGTTTATATATATATATATCTATATATATATTGCTAATATGCATAAATGCATAATAACAAATTTGTTTAATACTTTATATCATATAGGATTAATGAGACAATATAATTACAGTGAGAATATCTCTAATACTTGAGTGGTTTAAAACTTGAAGGTGCCGTCACGTTCAATATTGCACAGTTTTTGAAACAAATCTCCATTTTCAGCTTGTGCTATTTTTCCTCGTCTTAAATCTGTGATAGATACGTAGATATCTATGTGTGTGTGCTACAGATAAACTAACAGGATACTGGCATAAGCACCAATACTTAGGGTGTTCTTGAATTTCATTTTGTATGTATCGCTTAAACAAGTGAGTTGGTGGATCCACTATACAACTGGTGACAAAAAACAGTGGAAACTCTAAACCTCGGACTGCATCCCTTAATAAACATTTCTGTTTTTTTGTTGTTGTTGTTTTGTCTGGTGTTAAACAAATTATGTCACGTAAGAAGTACCATCAAATTGTTTGATTGTTGTCTCCTCCCACGCTTTCGGAGTCTCATTGGTCTGTTGAATTGGTCCAGACGGCACATGGTTGGATTCAGGAGATTTCATTGGATCTGTTGGCCGGTTAGCTGTAATGCCAGAGCTTTACGCCACCCCAAATATGTCTTGGCAACTTTCAGCTATATGATTGCAGCTACAATTGGTTGTAACAATTCTGTATCTCAGCTGTCCCCTCTGTCTTGCTGTTAAATTGTGTGCTGTCTGGAGAAATCAAACAGACTCTGGAGCTGTGGGCAACACAAAGAGGGAGTCAGATTGATCAGACGCAGGTGTCGGTGTGTGATGATGTGGCCCTTGGTCCAGGGGAAGGTTTTAGGTTGCATAGTGATCAAAACTGCCTAGGTATTCCAGCGCTGCTCGATAGCAGAACTGGTACTGCTCCTGTGGAGAGGGCACGCACACACACACACACACACACACACACACACACACACACACACACACACACACACACAAACACAAAAATATGAATCTCAGAGCTGATCAGTATACTACTGGAATCTGTGGGCACCTCAGAGTAAAAATAAAGTTGTTAAAAATAAACTTTGTACATTTTTGTGGTTTTGAGATATGAATAGACAATTATGAGAAATTATCAAAATTCTAAACTTAGGTGGATTAACCAAATGGGCAATTGGGCAAGTGCCTAGTGGCACCACGCAAATATTTTTTCTCCGTTGTGACAATCGATGCATTTTTAAACGTCTTTCTAGCCATGGCCTTATACCCTATATACCCTGTCATCAGAAATTTCTGTTTTGTTGAGGTTTTTTTATTTTCCTTTGCGTGAATCAGTGGACCCGCAATCTATCGCCAGATTCACACATTCTGGATGAGCACGCACGTTTTCATTTTGACGCCTGAAATAGTTGCAATTCTGACATATAAAGTCACAATAACAAAAATTGTCATAACTGTAAGAAATAAAGTCAATTATGAGATATTGTGACTTTATATATAAGAATTGCAACCAAGTCAGATTTTTAAGGAATACAGTAAATTAGAAAATATAAAGTCAAAATTATTAAGGTGTGAGATATAAAATCACAATAGTAAGAAATAAAATAATTCATGGGATATAAAGTCACAATAACGAGAGAAACACATGACATGTCATCGCTTGAGTTTTAAAATAGAGCAATTTAAAGGGGTACTTGGAAGTATGGGTAGAAAGACAGTACTGCATGATGTGGGCTGCAGTATACAAGCTTACCTCTGTCTGCACCATGGCTGGTCTTTGAGTACGCAACATTTTGACAGTCTGGAAGATATCGACAACTCCCTCGTAACGCATCCTCTCCAATACTATACTCAGAGTGATAAATACACCTGTCCTCCCAACGCCAGCACTGAACACACATCACAGAAAATATGACAACCCGTTTCATGTGAATGAATTCTTTTTACTTCACAGCTCTTTGTAAGATTTGACTCTGACTAGCATGATTTTGAATCATGACATTTTGCGGGTAAATATTTTTGCACAATAATGGCCTGAACTGTAAGCACATAATGAAGTAATTTGACTCAAATCTATACATTTAATTTCCATTTTCTATTTATTTGGTAGGTAACCTGGCAAAATAACACAGACTTCTACACTGAACACATAATAGAAAAAAAGGATAAAATATATCCTAAATTCCTTAGCATTTATTTTTCTCACCTGCAATGTACTGTGATCGGCCCATCCTGACCGAACTGCTCTTTTGTTTTGTGCACTTGACCAATAAAATCAATGAAGCCTTCACCAGATTTTGGCACACCTTGCTCAGGCCAATCTGTAAACTGAAACTGCCGGACTGTTCTGGATTGACCGTCCTAGAAGAGAGAGACAGACAGCAGTATTTCAACTAGGGTTCTGTGAGGAGAAGTTAAATAAAACATGGAATCATATTACATTTTCATGACCATTCTAACTAATAAATAATTTCTAATTTGCCAGCTAATGAGTTAAGCATTATTTCAAATGAAAGTTTTATAAAGTGTATTCAAGAAAACCTAGCTTTTTTATGCTGGTGCTCTCTGCTTTGTATAAGTTGGAAATCCTAAGACCAATCATTCTGACTGAATCATTCAGAACTGACTTAAAGCATTAGACTGCACTAATGCATGTTTCACACAAAAGCAATAAAAGCCAATTAACTCTTTCCCCGTATTTTCAGTATTATATTGTAGGGGGCGCTGTTACGGATCTTCTGAAATAGTACAGCATCTCAGGATCCAAAAACAAGTGAAGAAGATGATGGGCCCTATCTTGCACCCAGCGCAATTGACTTTGTACACCGACGCATGTGTCATTCCTATTTTGCACCCGCGCAAGGCGCGCTTTTCCCTCCTCAGAATCACGTCGCTAAACTAGTGAATGAACTTGCGCTACCTGGGCGGTTCAGCGCAAAAAAGGAGGCGTGTTCCGGCGCAAACAATCACTGGTGCTATTTTGCTGTTCCATTAAACAATTGCGCCACTGACCAGAAAAAACCTAGTCTAAAGTCAGTGGCGCGTTGCGCGTTGTTCATTATGCTATTTTAAGGGCGCATGCTTGACCATAATGTATAGCGTGCACAACGCGCATACACTTTGCTCATGTAACCTACACAGATGCAACAGTTATTTTTGCAAATCATAAATTGTTACACTAAAAAAATATTAACACATGAGATGACGGAAATCATTGTGGTGTGCCACGAAGATGTGAAAAAATAGGCATAAATCTAGCTTACAAATGATTCAGGCTAATTGTAATAATTAAGGATAAGACCTGTTTGCCCAATAGTGGCAAGACATATATGTATATAAGGACATCTGACAAATTGGTTTGTCCGTCAAGAACCAGGAAAAAAAAATCGACTGAAAAACTGAAAGACTGAAAAAAAAAAAGACTGTGAAATCACCTTTACCATAATGTACAACATTACAACTTCACTTCTCTGTCTTTCACTGCTCTTACAAGAACATCAGTCTCCTCGGCTGTGAACCGCTCCTGGCGTGCGCCTGGTAAATACGCCATAATAATAGCAATCCATAATGGAACTTGCTCACCTGCTTTTAAAGGGAATGTTGGATGACGCTCGGATTGGTTTATTCACGTTACGCCCAAACCACACCTATGAATAATGAAGCTACTTCAGACCAACCCATTTTAGATTTGCGCCGGGCGCAAGAGCCATTTATCCCGCCGGGAAAATAGCAACAGCGCCGAGACCCGCCCACAAAGTTACTTGCGCTTCGCGCGTTGACACTTGCGTTTCAGATCGTTAAAATAGGGCCCGATATGCGTAAACCATATGCTTATTTATATGTAAGCTAACATGATCATCAAACATTCAACAGCATATAAAATCAAAACAGTATAGGCCTGTGCAATCTTTGGGGGTGTTGATGGACTCGATCTACTAGATCTATGTTTTGATCATCATTCTGAATCCGATCTGGACAAAGTGTTTGACAATTTTTTTTCTCATTTTTACAAAACTTATCCACATTCAAGTGTTGATAAAAAAAAAGAATGAATGAAACTGATATTAGCTCTTTTTTTTTAAAGCAGAGGTTTTGTTCTTTCTTTTGATATATTGACTAATTTTCATACAACAAAATATTGTGGGGGCAATGAAAATATGTGAATATGATAAAAAATGCTGGCACTAACTGGCGACTTTTTTGGTAAACGCTGGTGGGGAAAGAGTTAAAGGCAGGGTAGGTGATTTTTTTCCAGAAACATTTTTTGTTATGCTGGTTGAAAGTCTCTTCACATCCTGATAGCGATCACTAAGGTAAGTGGTCTAAATGCATATGTATTATCTGTGGAAGCCATAAAACCATAAAATGTTCATCCAATCATTGAATTTGGTCCGAATGCAATGATACGATGTACTACCTGCCTGTCAGTATATGTATTTTCATACCTCTGTGCACCCTACTCGCACAGATACACACACACACCATCAGCACGTTTCATGCTATGTAGAGTTAGACAAACTGCAGCCACCTTTTAAAGTTCCTCCTGAATCAAAACAACAAGCTTATGTTGTGCTTATGTCATAACTATTGTAATTTGGAAGATATGGAAACCTGTGACATGATACTCAAGAGCGGTTAGTGACTCGAAATAATTTTTCAATGGCAACATTATCAACACTGAAATTAATCTGCAGCAGTCAGGTGGTACAAGTTAGTGCTCTTTAAGTTGTTTTTGTTCATTTCATTATTATTGTAATGTTATGTGCTTTGAGGTAGTTTTAACACCGTCTCTCGTGACACTTTTGTTTTCTCCCTATTGTGTGCGTTCATGTGGCTTTGGAGACGCTCTGAAGGGAGGGTGGGATGGGATCTCATGCTTTTAAAGCTAGCTTTTTAAATTGCTAGCCTCCACAAAGATTGCCTAACCCTACCTTTAAGAATATTTTAATGGCTAGGTATTACATCACAGTATATAGGAAAATGTATATTCACTCTATAAGTTTCCATGACATTTGAATGCGTGTTTGAC
The DNA here is from genome assembly GCF_949357685.1 of Gobio gobio. Taxonomy (NCBI): domain Eukaryota; kingdom Metazoa; phylum Chordata; class Actinopteri; order Cypriniformes; family Gobionidae; genus Gobio; species Gobio gobio. Next base: position 22,292,792 of record NC_137099.1, read on the forward strand.
ATACCCTTGCGTCTGTGACTTTAAACTCTCGGAGTATATACTGAGGCATGTTGTACTCCGCCATGGGATCCACCACAAAGTACTGATAGCGTGCCGACCTGTCAGATGGCCAGTACTGATGACATTTCTCCTGCATAAGAAAGAAGTTCACACATTAGCTTCTATTATCGTTACCTAAAACTAAATCTATTAAAAACATTTTTGTTAATCGAAATAAAGCTGAAATAAAATATAAATATTAGATGAAAAAAGTAAATGAAACGAAAATTAGAAATGTTGCCTTGGGAAGCTAACTGAAAAGAGTTTAAAGGATTAGTTCACTTCAAAATGAAAATTTCCTGATATTTTTCTCGCCCCCATGCCATCCAAGATGTTCATGTCTTTCTTTCTTCAGTGTAAAAGAAATTACGTTTTTTGAGGAAAACATTTCAGGATTTTTCTCCACACAATGGACTTCGAAGGCAACCAAAATGTTGAAGGTCCAAATTAATGCAGTTTCAAAGCACTTCGAAGGGCTTCAAAGGGCTCTGCACAATCCCAGCTGAGGAATAGGGTCTTATCTAGCAAAACGACCAGTCATTTCCCCCCGTCCCAAAAAAAGTATATACTTTTCAACCTAAATTACTCATCTTGCGTTGCTCTGCGACACACCATGGATTACATAATCACGTTGGAAAGGTCACGCTAGACGTAGGCAGAAGTACTGGCCCCATGTTTACAAAATGCTCGTGCGAAGACTAATACAAACGTCCTTTAGCAAAAAAAGGTTAAACAACAATGCTGGACGATTTTGAAGTTGGAGATGGAGTTTTTTTTGTAAAGGGCGTTTGTATTAGTCCTCGCACGTTCACTTGGGGCGGTACTTCCGCCTACCGCCCCAAGTGAACGTGCGAGGACTAATACAAAGTGACATTTCCGACGTGATTATGCAATCCGTGGCACACCGTAGAGCAGCGCTAGATGAGCAATTTAGGGTAAAAAGTATAAATCTTTTCATTTTTTTCTTGAAAATTACTGATGGTTTCACTAGATAAGCTATTCCTCAGCTGGGATTGTGTAGAGCTTCTGAAGCCCTTCGAGGTACTTTGAAACTGCATTGATTTGGACCTTCAACATTTTGGTTGCCATTGAAGTCCATTATGTGAAGGAAAATTCTGGAATGTATTCCTCAAAAACTTAATTTCTTTTTGACTGAAGAAAGAAAGACACGAACACTTGGATGAGATGGGGGGTGAGTAAATTATCAGGACATTTTCATTTTAAAGTGAATCCTTTAAGTTTAAAGGACTAATATAACTTACTGAATCTAAATTCTAATAAAAAAGTAAAACTAAAATAAAAAACAAATTAAACTTAAATAGTAATATTTAAAAAGAACAAAAACATAATAAAAATGAGAAACGCACATAACAAAAATACAAAAAAGGTAACTAAAAAAATTAAAATCAAACCTAAAAATTATAAAAATAAATGCTAATTCAAAATATATGAAAAACTGTGTATATAAATAATACTAAAGTAACACTGATTAGCATCCACATCTACTGTTTACACCAATGATGATAACTATAATGATAATGATCTAAAAATCATCCACACCACAAATATACCTATTGCACAGAGAAACTACTGTATATCGTTGGAATCACTTTCAGAACCTTTTTTTTTTGCAGATGAACAATAAAAACATTGACGAATCAGAATTTGTATGACATGTTTGTATGTGTGAACTAACCCTTCCCATTTCTCTGAGTTTAGTAAGCATAACTACTATAGTAGAATTGTGTTCCCAAAGCATCCGCCAGTAATCTTCAACTGTCTCTGCCAGCGGCCCCTGAGTTGCAATATACGCCCTCTGTTGCCTAGAGAGTGATGAGAAGGAAATTAAAGCTTCAAAAACGGAGAATTTCACCACGTGTCTGACATGTCAGTGGTTTGTTTTATAGTTGTGTTGTTTTATTTTCACTAGTAAATATAAAAAAAGAGATCACAATGTACCTGTAGCCATCTATAAAACTGCCATTTACATAGTCTGAGCCCTCCACTCCTCTGATTGGCTGCAGACACACACGTGTGGTTTCATATGGCATGATATTGACCAGTCGGTTTTTGAATTTATTGCATGGAAGACAGGCACTGACAAATCGGGAGTTATGCGCTTTGGCATTAGCTAACCGCTGAAAAGGAGATACAGAAAAAAGAAATAAGCAATGCACAACTGCCAGCAACAAGAAATAATATAGTATTTTATATACTGTTTATAAGACAAATTGATCTATTTGGTTAACAAAATGATGTCATTGTTCCCATTTAAATTCGGGAATTGCATTCGTGGAATGAACTCACTTTAAACTCCTGCTCCATTCCGCTGATGTGCTCTGGCGGTTCTGTCTGTGACAGTCTCTGGATGTAGGCGTAAAGATTCCGTGCCGGAACCTCTGTGTTGCCGCAGGAAACGGCCTCCAGCAGCGCATCATAAATAAAGATGTACTGCTCCTCCGTCTGCACCATGTAGTTTCGCTGAGATCGCATCAGAGTCACATGACCATAAACATCTATAGTCTTCTCCTGCTTAACACGCTCCAACATGGCATCAATCACAATGAAGCAGCCCGTTCGGCCCACACCAGCACTGAGAGAGAGAGAAAATGCTTCGGTCACAAACACTCACAGTAGCGTGCATTCTAATGTAAAGGTTGTATGAAAAAGGATTTGTAATTTTCTCTCACTGAATAAAACCATTCATATTAGACAAGGGAAGCCTGAGAAAACAAATATATGAATATAATATATATATATATTTATCAAAGACAATTTTATATATTTTTTATTAGAATTTTTATTAAATATTTATTTAATTAAATATTGCTTTCTTTTTTTCCCCATGTATTTTTACCTCTATTGTTGGAAGGCCAGCTTTGTTTGTTTAGTTTTGTTATACAATTTCCTTTTGTTTATACAATGAAACAAATATTATTTAATTGATATAATAGAAAAACTTACAAATGACCTATATTGACCCTTTTGGAAAGAAAAAAAAAGTAAAGAGAAAATATTAGAGTTGCAAAGAGAATATTATAGTTCTTCAAATGTATAGTTATGTAGCAATGCTAACAGGAGCCAGGAGCAGGAGTGCTGCGATCGTGCTATTTTTTGCTGTGCTGGACGCGCTGAATTAAAGTGACAGTGCATTGTTCGCATTAAAATAAACATGTATTGACGTGAAAATCGAGTAATTTCACCACAGATGCATTTAATTTGAATATAATTTATAATTCTACTGTTTCAAAGTCATCACATGGCTTTTCTGCCTCAGGTAAAGCAAGGAAAACGACACCTTACGAAATAAAAGACAAGATTTTTTTGTCTATTGTAAGTTTTAATCTAAAATGTTTGTGATTTTAACATTGGCTATTACATACGTTTAAATGTTTTGCCACTTGCGCTGCATGAGCAATGTAATATAATATAATAAATATAATATATAAATCTGAAGTAATTGGAATTGATGACAAGCCATGTTCAGTAGCCTAACAACTTTTGGATTTGAAATAAAAATAATGAATAAATGCAGTGTTTGCGGTATACAGCCGCGGATCAGTTACAAACGCGGCATATGTGAAAGCACAACAGTGTGTGCTGCTCCTGCATCGCATTCGTACTGCAACACGCACCGCATATGGACTGCAGACGGAGTATGTGTGAAACAGGCGTGATATGTAATTTTATCGTCATTTTTCCTGTGGGAGTTAATTTGTAAAAACCTTAGCAATGTATATAGTAATGTTGCTTTCTTGCGTCTAAGCAAAAGAAAAATGACAAAAAAAAACCTTACACTCCACAAAAAGCATTGAGCGCATCGATAGAGACAAACAATTGAGCTGCAGCATCTCAAGGGATCTTATATGGTCAATACAATTTAAGCCAAAGATTCGATACTTGCTACAGTGTAAGAGCACATTTCATTGGTAAAGGAAAAATAATTACCAATAGTTTCTCAGAATCTTACCCTGCATGTTTGACTGGATATAAATGTGTTTGCTTAATTCTGTACTGTTACCTGCAGTGGACCGCAATGGGTCCGGCGTCAGGGGGGTTGCAGGCTTTTACCCGTCTGAGGAAGGCCAGGAAGGGAGTGGGATGTTCAGGTACCCCCTGATCTGGCCATGCTGTAAACTGGAACTGACGAACCTCCCTTTTCTCACCACTCCCACTCTGCACATAGAGACAACACAAATCAGTACAGTTCCATATACTAGTAGAACAGAATAATGTTTTTATTCCATAATAAATGCACAAATCATAACAGCCTTTCAAATAAGCTACTCGTCCAATCAGCAGCATGGCGCAACAAAACTAGATCAATCTTATTTTATCCAACATACTTCCCATCTAGACGACCTTCAATATTTAACACACAAACTACAAAAACAGTGACAAACAAAAAAAAAAAAACTTTACAGGATGAGTTCTGAATAAATCAACACATAACAAATAAATGAAACTGTTGACAAATACATCATCATAAATAAAAGCAGCAAAGAGCAAAACGAACAGTAACAGTAATCTGCATAATTTATTCATGCATTGCTGTGAATTTGAATACTGTGTTTTATCACAGTGTTTTATCCACAGATTCATAGCTTGCTCAAAAATTCTTGCGCTCAGCAGAAAAATAAGTCACTAAAAGCTAGTCTTTGGTGTACTCAATGTTTAATGTTTAAATTACTTTTGCATGATTTTCTCAAGAATAATATGGAGATGAAAATCAGACATTGTCGAAGAGATGATGTCAGAGTGAGCATTTCATCTGCAAAATGTGTGCTTGTTTAAATTATTTATTCATTATTTCATATCTATTATCCTCACTTACAGTGGCTGTACCTGAACGATTTTACTTATATATATATACATACATACATACATACACACATGAACATAGTTTAGAGCATTTTCATAGTTTTGTTTATTTCTGATTATTTTGTTGCATTTAAACGCATGGTAATGTCACAACATAGTCATGCAGTGGGACAAATAGTTAAAGTATAAATAAACTATTTCATTGAAAGTTGATTGAAAATGTATACAAAAAGTAACAGTACCTAAAATATACACCTTCTTTCAAACATTCCAAGGTAAAAAATGTCATGAGCTTTTATGTTATGACAATTTTTCCACCAGTGGGGCCTATTTTCATAACTTGTCTAGGCTCCCACAAACCTAAGGGTCGATCCTGCCATAAGGTTACATTTGTGAGAATAACAAAGTGTTGGTATATTGTATTTATGCACTGATCACTGCTGTTTCGTTACCTTGAAGAGGGCAAAAGTCCTGACGCAGTAGGTTGCAAGCTCCACCGTGTCCAGCAAAGAAACCTGCACAAGTCCGTATGTCTCTGTGCTTCTGCTGGGCCAGTACTGATCACACTTATTCTGCACACAGTTCAAGCAGACATTTAGTAAACCTTTCACTGCTGCATATGTCTCAACATCAAAGGAAACATTAGATGAGAGCTGAAGAACCAGCAGAGATAAACACTGACAGTCAGCCTGGCTGCTTTCCATCAATAACAGTACTCACTATGGCTATATGTCAGTCTGCTCGCTAGTTCAATAGTGAGTATACTACCCAGGGAGTGGGTTGGCTCATTATTAAAATCATTCCAGTGCACTGAACAGTTCACTCCCTAGAAATGAACAGAATGCCTTTTTAACTCATCTCATTTTTACTAATTCCAATCAAAGGGAACTAAGGAATAGACTGAGACACACCCTTTGCGAGTACATTTCGTCATGCAGTGATAGTGTGATAATCAGCCAAAAATATCAAGTTACACTTTGTGACTTGTGGCAAAATGTGTCTCTGAAGTCAGTGAGGGAAAGAGGAAGCGAGAAGAGACAGATCAGAAGAAGAGAGAGTAGGTGTGAATAAAAGGATGAGGCAGAGATAACACGAAGTAAGAGGTGAGACACGAAATATCAACCATTCAAGTGAAAAGTGAGAGTGGTCTAATTAGCCAAGTGAGACGTCTTGCCTTTGAGAAGAAATACGAAGGCATCTGGAGAGTAACAGACAAACATCATAAGACTTACTCTGCTCCGTAACACCACACAACAGACTCACTGAGAAATACGGAAAATATCAATTCTGTGTTTGATCAAACAAGGTTAGTAAGGTTAGTGTGCGTGTGTTTATGAGCTTGATTAAGTGTTCAGTGTCTTAGGCTGCGTTTACACTTGGCATTAACATGCAAACACCGTGATCCGATCAAGCAGATCGGATCATCAGTCAATCAGACACGGTGCATTTACATTTGTTCACATTAAGTGGTTGCTGTATCTGGATAGCTGATTGGATTTCTGTTTCCCGAAAAATATTTAAACTAGGTCTGTAATAGGCCTTTATCACGGAGTGTAAAACAACTTTCGCTTTAAACCTCTATCGTGGCATTTATTCATACACACTCAATTTATACCAAGGCCGTGGGGAAGGGGGGAGGGGGGTATTGGTCTTATTGGTTTATTTAAAGGAATTCAATTATTAAAAGGATTAAAAGGGATTTAAGAAAATAAAGAAAAATAAGTGGTCAAACAGAATGGTAAATGTTCCAGTTCTATCGTATTTATGAAGTTATAAAATATGCACACATTCACTCTTCACTCTTTTATTCTGCCTAATATGTAAAAATGCAAATGTTTCTTGTCACATCAAATTAATTTATGATTTACATAAATAATGTCATATTTTCAATTAAAAATGGTAAAATTTCGTAAAAAAAAAAAAAAGTCAAGTAGTTTGCATAATTTGAAAATACTGTTGGTCGCAGTTGTTGAAACAGTTGTCAAATATTATACGTTTAGCTACTTATATCTTACGACGCACTCTTTCACTGCTATAACTAGTGTCGTGTTGGAATAAGCACTAACAGTAAGCCCCGCCTTCTTTGACTTGATTGGTCATCTCACTCATTCTGACAGTGGCGAGCGCTGTTAAACTGCTGAGGCAGAGCAACCTAAAAATGTAACATTTTACTTTTGTCATCCTAGCAACAAACAGAGCGGTGTGTATTTGGCCATTTCTAATTATTTGGGTCTATGGTCAATGTCTATGCGGTTACGGCCCTGATATATACATCTCAAATAGGGTCCTTAATCTACCAGTTTAAGTTTTCTATAATAAATCTTGTATGATGATGAAACAAAGAAAAATGTAGTTCCGACGCAAGAGCACGCAAGCATTTATATAGGCTACTGTAGGCTATGTGTAACATGCATAAAATGTCAGAATCTGACCACCTTTTTATTAAAGAAATACAACATACAAACACATCACAAACAAAGAGCATTAATTAGAACTAAACAAGGGTAGGCTATGCAACACATGGCTTATTGATGTACGAGTAAAAATGGTTCAAATTAAACAATGCTTGCATTGCTTTCATTCACTTATTTTACTTTCTGATACGATCTCATACTTAAAGAGGCACTTCAGCGCTGGGAAGATGAATGTGTATTTAAACTGTGTCATTTATGTAGTATAAATGTGAAATTATTTTTGAATTTGGTGCCTTCTAGACTGAGAAAAGACAATTCATGTATTTTTGTCTCATGTGGATGAAAGACAACAACTCCCAGAATGCACTTGCTTCGCTGCTCAACGAGGCCACTCCCAAAGCCACGGCTATTGGTTATCACTTGCCCACCACGGCACCGCCCCCAACGTCGTTTTGATATTCATAGTAATAAAATCATTTCGTTCAGTTAGAGAATAGACACTACAATTAAAAACTGAACGTGTCTTTTCAATAAAGTGTGAGTGAGCCGAACGAAAGTCACAACACAGATGCAGCAGGAGTCAGATCTCATTCATCACAAGAGCGGAGAGCTGAGGTAAGCGCGGCAGTCATTCACGACGCGTGTCCAGTCTGGGGCGTTTTCAGATCATGCCTATGGAAGCTTAACTTTCATAGGAAGTCATTGAAAAGTTGAAACACTCACTTTTCTCTGCATCTCTCCGTTATTAATGCCTGAGCCGAGCGGCAGCGGCCGTGCGCATTTACATTCTGTGAGTGAGATCCCTCCCCTGTGGGCGGGTTGAAAACATGCAGAACTAGCTCCTGTAGTCTCTAGGCTCTGGCCAAAAATCCTCTGATGATGCAAAATGACGATATTTGCGTCATCGGAGGATTTTTTCCAGAAATCAAATGCATAATTCTCATGTCTCAGGGGGATATGAGGGGGGAAAGTACCATAATCTCATATATACTACCGGGTTTTTACTGATACAAAGCTTAATGCTAAACCACTGAAGTTACCCTTTAAGTTGTTTAGTTGAAGAAATATTTTCAAAGTTGATTATTTAACTGGGTTGACCATGTTAAATGAGTCATATCATCCAGGTTTAAGTGCTAAGATTGTGCCGTGCAATGCATATTGTAGACAAAAATGGAAGATTATTTATAATAAACATGCTGAAGCCATAAAAACATATAATATTAAAAATAAAATTAATTCCGATGTATTCCGATTATTCCTCTGGAAGCAAGTAATTTGAGCAGCGTGCAGCTCTTCATTTAGATCTCACGACTGACACCGGCAGTGCGACTGACCTCTTTCAGATATTGTTGCAAAATTTAAATGAAAGATGGAACAGAGGATATCATGTAAGTGTAAATAACCAGTTTAAAAAATTTTGTCAAGGTGAAATACGTGTAATTTCTTGTAAAAACTGCGTCTGTCCATTATTTTCCAACAGCCTTCAGAGAGTGGGGGGGGGTTAATACGACGTCGACCTGTGAATGCAGATACGATGGCTAGATTGCGTTTACATTACACTGATCCGATCACAATGCGTCCACGACTACACCTCTGGACCAGGACACACTGATCGGATTACATTCCGATCAGAAACGCACTTACACTTGTCTTTTCAATGTGTATGTGGACAACATCTGGATACAGGCTGCATGGTAATGCCAAATGTAAACGCAGCCTTAATAGTTCTGTTCCATAATCTAGTCAGCTGCCTACCTAAAAAGCCTTTTAGGTTTCCTGATACAAAGACTGCCATAGCTTTTAAAAATCTGTTACTTTTCTGATAGAAATATGATTTTGACAAGCAATTAGCTTTCTTTCTGTTAAAACTTTATGTTCTTCAGTTAATGTTTGCAAATACACTACCGGTATTTTGGGGTTGGTAAGATTTCTTTTTAAAAGATATTAATACTTTTTTTTAGGAAGAATGCATTCAATTGATCAGAAGTTACAGTAGACATTTATAATATTTTGTACTTCAAATAAATGTAAAAAATATTAAGCAGCACAACTTTTTTCAACATTGATAATAATAATAATAATAATAAGAAGAAGAAGAATATAAGAATAAGAAATGCTTCATGAGCACCAAATCAGAATATTAGAAGGATTTCTGAATGTGGCACTGAAGACTGGAGTAATGGCTGCTGAAAATTCAGCTTTGCCATCACAGGAATAAATTACATTTCAAAATATATTAAATTAGAAAACAGTTTAAATTGTAATAAATTAAAAAATTATAATGGTTGTTTTTAATTGTACTGTCCCCAAACATTTGAACGGTAGTGTACATTGCAGTAGTGCATCTTATATCTTATAGAACAGAGAAATTATTGTGAATAGAGCTTGACATAGCATTGCAGATATCCTTCACAGAATGCATTGCAACAAGGTCAGTGAAAAAATTCAAAAAGATGAAGTTTAGAAGTTAAATGGTGATTAGAAATACATAATTATATTTTATTAAACATAGAAAATTATTGATAAGTGTGTGTTCAGAGTATTTTTGTGCTTTTTCTGACTATTTTGATGTTAGCTTAGCAGCATGCTAACAAGAGGAGCATGCTTTGAGGCGCTTCTGCTAATGTCTTTCACATGAGTCAATCATCAGGTAAGTGTGCTTTTTTTTAGTCAAGATGCAGCCTATATAGGTAGTAGACAGCAAGGATGCATACTAGGTTTTGGAACAGAGCTTGTGTTACTCCACACATGGTGTGGTTGTGTATGTATAATTTAGTGCTCTCACCCTGGATTTCTCCTCAAGTTTGGTGATCATGATGATATTTGCTGTGTGTTGTTCCCACACCATTCTCCAGAAATCACTAAACGTGTCTGGCATGGGGCCCTGGGTGGCGATGTAAGCGCCCTGTCGGCGGTACCCGTCTATGAAGTTGGCATTGATGTAGTCACCGCCCGGAACACCTGCATAACAAGAGGGAATGGAAAAAACGAAATCACTTTCAAGCTAACAAGAGATAAAAATGCCTTTTATACTTTTGAATGGGTGTAAATGAGAGATATAATTCAGTTACATAAGTGGTGTGTCCAATATAATATTTAAAAAATAATTAGCAGCGCAAATCAAGGTCAGAAGTCCACAGTGTATGGGATATTAACTGGAAAAAGACAACAGGATTTTAACTTAAAATCTCTGCAAATGTATCTTAAGTTATAAGTGTCAGTGTTATTTTACTATTATTTATGTACAATCATAGTATTTATTCATATTTTGAATTAGCTTTTATTTTTATATTTCCAGTTATCATATTCATTTTAGCTTACGGTTCATTCATTTTGTTATGTGCTTTTTTTAATTTTTTAATATAATGTTTTTAGTCAGTTTTAGTACTTTATTTCAGTAAGTTGCCAATGCAAAATGTCCAATTAAGTTTTTTAAGTCTATCTTATATTTATATTTTATTTGATTTCAGCTTCATTTCATTTACTGAAAACAACTTTTAATATTTTTTTGTTTTAAACGATAAAAACACTGGTACAGTATGTGTACATTTAGAAATAACAAACAGCAATGGTGCTAGATGCCATGCTAACAGGTAATAACGTTAAGTTGATTTCCCATGATAAAACTCCTGTAAGATTAGAAAATGTGTTATTTCCGATGAATACACAAAAGAACAGCAATATTGAGATATTGAGCACACATGTTCTCACCATCATTGTTGGAGAGTGATACTCTGGTGTGGTCGTAGGCGATGACGTTGGCATATCTGTTCTTTTGCTTGTTAATCTCAAGGTTAGACTGTTCCCATGAGAACTGCTGCCCTGGATCAATAGACTACAAGAGAGAAGCACGCCATGAATTAAACATCACGCTGGACATGCCCCAAACTGTACTTCACACGTTACAAACATCACATGGCCTATGCAAGTTAGTGCTCACACACCAAAAAAGTACATGAAAAAGAACTTTGAAAAAGCACACTATAGTATGCTGAAATGTGGTGCTAATGTACATTCATTGGCCAATATGTTTTAAATGTACACCAGCGGGGTGTGAATGTATCTGCGTGTGTGAGATCTGACCTCATACTCTTGAGAGAACCTCAGATTGTCATTAGCTTTCATCCTCTCTATGTGAGTTGGCAGTTCTGAGACGGACACTGGAGGGTGACTGGTCATGCCTGTCAATCACATCACACAAACACAAAGATCAGTTCACACTCTTGAGAACACGGCACACTGCTGGATTGAGTGCTCTGAGCAGTGTGAGAGAATGTTAGTGATCTCATCTATGTTTAGCTAGGGATCATAAGTGTTATGTGTTTTGAGGAGAAAATGTATAGGAATTTGTACAGTAGGCTAGTGTTTGTACCCAGTGAGCAATAGTCATCGATTCTGCAAATACAAAATTCAACTCTCCTTCAATCGTTTTCTAAATGTAATAATACTGATGGTTTAGACCAATTTACATGTAGTGGTCAGTTTGGGCTAATTGTGCTTTTATGGAAACAGTTCTATACTATATTTAATGTTTTAATATATTTAAAGGGATAGTTCACCCAAAAATGAAAATTCTGTCATCATTTACTCACCCTTATGTTGTTCCAAACCTATATGAGTTTCTTTCTTCTGCTGAACTAAAAAGAAGATATTTTGAAGAATGTTGCAGTTGATGGTAGCCATTGACTGAAACTCTGGTTTGTTGTTTGGAACAACATAAGGTTGGGTAAATGATGACAGAACAACATTTTTTAGATGAACAAACCCTTTAAATGTGCAATGATTTTTTTTAAAATGACAAATGCTGTAAAGTGATACGATTAGGCATCTATAAATTAATTTATTTAAATAGAATCGTTTAGATTATTTACTGTCTGGGAATAGTTGCAGGTCATTGAAAATGCAGGAAATGCAAGTTTTACCTACTCAGTGGGAAATAATTTGCACACATTTTTTATTTAATGAAGCAAACAGCCTCACAGAAAACTTTATTGATATTATTTAATAATATACCAATTTTTGCTGGCTGTGGGCACGGCTTGTTGGCACTGGGGCCCCTTTAAAATCTCCACCTAGGCATATTCACATCCCACTCTAAAATATCTATAAATAAAGATTGAACAATATTGAATGATGTGTGGTGGAGGGTATAGATTACAATCCAGTCAGAAATATTAAACAAGATAGAATTAGCATTGAAACTGCTGAATCACATCAAATTAAACTTAAAGCAAAAATATAACAATATTGCTGCATTTAGAATATGAACTGAGAAGAGTTCATTTAATGTCTGCAATAGTTGTCTGTTCAACAAAGAACAAAGTCATAGATCAACATTGATTCAACACTGAATTTATGATTACTGTAATCTTTATTATAGATAGCTTTATTTAAAAAAATTCTCTGGTATGTCTTGTATTTAGAGAGCTAGTTGTAAGTGTGTGTGTTTAGATCAGTTTCTGCTATCTTTGTGGGGACTAAACATCCCCACAAGGATAGTAAAACCTGAAATCACTTATATTGTGGGAATCAGCCAACGGTCCCCATGAGGAAATGACTTAATAAACAATGTCATAATGAAAACCTAAAAATGCAGAAAGATTTATGTGAGGGTTTAGAGGTAGGGTTAGGGGATAGAAAATATCATTAGCTAACTATAAAAACAAAAAACTGAGCAATTCCAAGAGGGTCCTCGCACCACTGGTGCTCGGGCCCTAAAAAAGGAAAGTTCAGCATGATGGAAAGTGTGTGTGCACCAGTGTTTGCTGGTGTGTGTAAGCTGGTTGTGGTTGTGAAGTCAGTCAGAGCAGAGAGAAAAGCTTCACACGCTGCAGCAGGTGTTCACATACACCCCTGTTATGTCTCAAATGGGTTAAGAGGATGAAAAAAGCCAAACCAGTTACTGCATATGTACGAGCATATGGGGGTGAAGCAGTTAATATAGACTCCAAAACACATAACTAACTTGATAACCGTCGGTAACCGATGATAGATGCGCGCAAACCTAGAAAAGAGACAACACTGTGTTGATATACCAACAGCGTGTGAGCATTAAAGGGGACTGGAAAATTGATTCTTCAGCACTCTGTACCTGTGTGTGTGTGTTAGTGACATGTCTTTTCATCAGTATATTACCAGCCGTTGGGAAGTTGATTCTACGCAGCTCCACTGGGTCAGATGGATGCTGGGAACTCATGGCTTTACTGCTGCTGGGAAAGCTGCACTTCCTGCCCTCCAGCTCTGCCCGCTTCCTGTAACATCACACGCGTAGGAGCATTAAAGCAACACTCACTTAGTAGGAAATAGTTTATATTGCATTTCGAGCATAATTAGATTTACAGAGAAACATAATACACAGACCTGTCTGGTTTGCTGGTTTGTGCACAGATAAAGCGAGGGAAGACAAAAGAAATAGGGATAAATAAAATCAGCTTCTGCGTAAGTAAAATATAAAACATCTATCATTTTTTAATCCCTTTGCTTATTATCCTCACATTCTTTTCCATTTTTTTACAACAACAACAACAACAACAAAAAAAAAATCATTAAAATGAATGAATCATTCAGACCAATATGTGAATCGTTCAAGAGATTAATTGAAGAGCATTGACTGATCACTGGTTTCAAGTTTTACTCTACATAAAAGCAATATAATTTAAGAGCATCCATTTTTCCCCCCATATTTCCACTGTGGGAACTCCCATTGATGTAATATAACCTACATTCACCTCTACAAATTCTCAATCACTTTCCTTCTCAATTCTCCTTCTTTCTCACCTTTTAAAGAGGAGGATGAGGATGACAATGCTGATGATGAAGATGACAGCCAGCACTGGCCCAACAACCCATAGAAGCCCCTCCTCCTCATCTACGATCGGCTGCGGCTCAACATCGGAGAACAGCACGACATCAGAGAATGGACTTGTGGAGTACACAGTCTGTGAGTCAACGATCAAACAGACACTTAGTATATTAGCATACACATAAAATATTGATTAAAAAAATTTAAATGTATTGTGAATACAGAGACAGAAGAAGGGTTGCAGGCACTATATTCAAATTAAAACATTGTTTTCAATGCATTATTGCTTAAATATAGAATTGTGGACCTCAAAAATCATCAACATGAGAGAGAAAAGAAAGACTTACGTTCTGCCCCAGTTCAAGAATAGCCAGAACGAAGCACACATACTCCTGTCCGTTCACAAGCGGCCGGTTCATGAATGCTCCATACACACGACCGTCTCCTAGTTTAAACTCGGCTGGAAGATTCTGGAAATGAGCGCTGATGTATGTTTTTGCCTCCGCCTGCCTCCGTAGACGCACAGAGCGACCGGTGCCATTGATCTCCCTCAGTTGCTTGAGAAACCAGAAAACAGGACAAGCACATGACATGAGCCAAGTTAGCCACAACAGATGCAGCAGATGCATGGCCTAATGCTGAACCAACATTTGTTTAAAAGTGTCAGCAAAGACAGTGAACAACTTGATAAAAATTGTAAATAAAATTGTATATAAATATAAATGACGACATTAGTAGTACCTCATCAATGCTCATCTCATCTGGATCACTCCACAAATTCTGGAAGTTTCCTCCTCTCTGTCTCTTCATAGGGACAACCACAATGTAGAAACCTCTTCAATTAAAAACATAATATTATATTATTATGGGTGAATCTCATGAAGAAAAGTCTGTTTATTTTCCCGCCCAAAAAATATGAAAAAATATCATAAGTATAATATCATGAGTTTTTTAAAGAAAGTAATACTTAAATATTTTTTTAAGAAATTAAAACTTTTTTTTAAATTAATAAACAAGTCACAGCAAATATTTCTACATCGTTACAAAAACCCTGTTTCAAATAAATGCTGTTCTTCTGAACTTTCTATTCATCAGAATTCTGAAAAAAAAGTGTCACCGTTTCCACAAAAATATTACGCAGCACAACTGTTTTAAACATTTATGAAAATAAGCTTTTTTATTTTATTTTGCGAACCAAAGAAGTACATTAGAATGATTTCTGAAGAATAACATGACACTGAAGACTGGAGTAAGGGCTACAGAAAATTCAGCTTTGCCATCAAAGGAATAAAATATATATTTTAAAATAATATATATATATATGTATATATATATGTTATTTCTATTCATATTTCACAATATTACCGTTTTTAATGTATTTTTTTTAATTAAATGCAGCCTTGATGTGCATTAGAGAGAAAATCTTACCAACCCCAAACTTTTAAACAGTAGTGTATATTTTATATTTATATTTTATATTTATATTATATATTTATATTATTATATAATAATATACATTATTCAGTTGAGTTTAAAATTCTGAAACCACACTGGAAATCTGGAATTCAAGATCTAATTTAAAGCTGGAAATAAACAGTTTCAGAAATCATTTTGAAAATTAGATTTTGCTGACCTGACATTAGCCTGTCCCTGGACAGCGGGCAGCTGTAGGGTAGCGATGCTCTGAGAGCTAGTCTTGTCCAGGAGCTGGGGTTTCCTGGTCAGCAGGTTTGGAGCAGTCATTGCATCTGCCCGGTGCTGCAGGCCTCCAGTGCCGTCGGTTTTACTGGTTAACAAGAAGGTGTAGAGAGACTGGGGCTTCAGCTTAGTCACTAACTTCTGCCCGAGCCGCCCATCCACCTCGACACTTTCACCATCACCATATGAGATCTGAGAGAGAAAGAAACCATGGAAAAGCATTAAATACACTAAAAAGGTAGCACTTTATTTTACAGTCCTGTTCCCTGTGTACATGATATGTGCTTATTATAGCTATTACAATAACTGGGTAATAACTAGGTAGTTACAGATAAACCTAAACTTAACCCATGTAGTTACCTTATAATACCCAATATTTTCTTAGGTAAATACACTGCAAGTGCACATACTGTAAAATATAAAAATAAAAATGCACACTTAACCAGCACAAAATTTGAGCATGTTGTGGCACACACACACACACTCTCGAGGAAGGCAGAGTGAGATTAAGACTGACACCTCAGACACTTGCTAACATGCACAAGCACACGCTCACATGTTTATACCAACACTGTCATACACAATTCTACCTCAATATGTTGCATGAAGGGTAGCGATGGAGGAACAACACACACACCCAATATTTGTTTTTATACTGAGCTAATAATATTGTCTATCACATAACCCAGCCATTATTAGGACCACAAGATGACTTTAAATGATTTAAAATGAGACAAAACCAGCTTTAAAATAAGAGGGAAAAAAGTAATCTGACATCCTGTTTCTTATTTTAATTTATTCTCTCAACAACTACCATTTTTATATAAAGAACGAGGTTCCAATAGTCTTGGAAAACCGGGATATATGAGGACATTTTAAAAGTGTGATTGATAGACCTGGAAAATAATTGATTAAAATCTTACATAGTCATAGAAATTCTGGTCACACTTTAGATTATGGTCCAATTCTCACTATTTACTAACTATTAACTACTACATTTGCCTCAAACTCAAATTACTGCTTATTAACAGTTAGTAGGGTAGTTGTTAAGTTTGGGTAGGATTAAGGGATGTAGAATATGGTCATGCAGAATAAGGCATTAATGTGTGCTTTATAAGTACTAATGAACAGCAATATCCTAGTAATATGCATGCTAATAAGCAGCTAGTTAATAGTGAGCATTGGACCCTAAACTAAAGTGTTACCGAAACTTCTATACTGAATGTAAATTTTTACAAATATTTGAGCATATTTTAGAAACTACTGACTAAACATGTGACACATGTAGACCCACAAAAAGACAAAACCTGACTCATGCAGACGCATACGCAGCAACATTTTTTGCAGTACTTACAATGAGAGATTGTGCTTTATTACTGGTGGTCCGTGACTCCCAGGTCAGCAGCACAGAACTCTTCATAGCAGCTTTCACTCTGAAGTTCACGGCAAACACTATTAAAGAGAAATAAAACAAAAGATCAGTACATCAAACGTCAATACTTCAGCTCACCTGAGCAGATCCTCTGGCCTCCAGCATGAGCAGAACATCAAAGACTTTTCAAACGTTTCTACTAAATACAATTTACCACATCAGGTTGTTATCTATAAAAGGTGCCGACAGGAGAAAAAAGGAGCTAGTCTTTCTTTTCTCATACAGTAGTACAGATAAGAATGTCACTCTTTTCAAAGGCTCACCTTTAAAATACTTGTTTTATGAGATCATGGAGCACTCCACATTTACCTAGACCCATTTTCAGAAAGATTCTCACCTTTTATCTGCGCTTAGTGGACTACCAAACAAGAGACTCAGACCAACAAAGACAGACAAAAATGACTATACATAAACAGAAAATATCCTTCCAGAGTAAAGAAAATGTAGTGGTTTTGATTAGGAAGGGTTGCCTGACAGTAGATGTTTGTGTGTGAGAATATACACGTGTCATACCTTCCTGTGCTGGTTGTGTTTTGATGGATATGGGGAGACTATAGGGCCCAGGGCCGTGTTTGCTAAGCATGCACACTCTCGCCACATACTCAGTATTTGCCCATAGGCCATTAAGAACCACTGTGGCCTCCGAAACGTCCGATTCCATGGCTATATCCGTGCCATTACTATAGGTGACAGCGAACCACACGCGGTAACCTTGGATCCAGTCATAGCGTCTTGGTTGCTCCCATCTCAGGATCACAGATGAGGAGTTTATGTTTTCAGCCGTTAAGTTAGCCAAAAGCGGCACGGTTTCCTGTATGCTCACATTTTGACCGTCTGTTGTCCCCAGGATTGTTACCATGTCATCTGTGGTTGTTTGCACCACATTAGATGTTAAAAGTGTGACCTGAGCACTTGAACCATAACCCCATATGGTACGGGCTGCGAGACGGAACACATACAGCAACCCTGCGCTCAAAGATGAGACGGTGTAGGTGCGTTCCTCAGCGTCTAGCTCCTGCACCATAAAGGAGTCTGAAGACGGGTCAGCCTGGCCATATGAAAGCCTGTAGCCCAGCACAGGGTACAGACCAGCAGGGGGAGGCTGCCATTTCAGTAGGGCAGTGCCATCCTCTGATGACGTGACTGTAAGCAGGGGCAAACCTGGCACTGTGGAGTAGAGAACAATACTTTAGACCAACACTAAATATGTAGTGCTGTAGCCAAGTCATGATGTGTTGGGTTGAGTGAAATATTTTATTTTGTGATTATTACAATGAATAGTTCACTCAAAAATGAAAATTCTGTCTTTATTTTCTTTGCCGCTCCAAAAAAGCGCAATACACAAAAGAAGACAATGCTCTTTTCAACTGAATTACAATGAACAGGGACTGAAGCTTTCAACCTTTAAAGGGGTGGTTCCGTATTTTTTTCTAGGCTTGGTTGTGTTTATGGGGCGCAGTATAACATGTCTTAATACTTCTTTTTTTTTAAAACTCCGTATTTTTCTTATATTTTACCTTTATTCCACACCGCTGTCTCCACTGTCCTTTGAACGGCTCGTTTGCTTCCTGCTTCTATGAAGCCCATCCCTCCGAAAAACGCAATGGTCTTAGATTGGTTAGATGGCCAAATGTAGTTTGTAGTTCTGCAACAGTTCACTCTCTTTCGTAATGACTGCGACGTGGCCTCGCCCACTTTGTTGCGTGTTCGCGGGGCAGTGTTTATGTTAATAGCAAGGGTTTATGATGTCACCAACCCAGGAAGAAGCTTGTTGTAGTCCAAACCGGCCGTTTTTGTAGGCAATAAACTGCCATAACTTTAAAAGACAATATCTCCGTTTGCATTGAAAATTCAGCACTGTAACTTTGCAGATACTGTTTATGCTCAAGCAGCAACATTACACACTAACTAAAGTTAAAAAAGTGAAATCGCATGCAACCACCCCTTTAAAATGAAAAGACTACAAAAATTCACTACAAAATGAATGAATTGGAAATCTTGACATTTACCATAGCTTTCCTTGGTGTATTTAGATAATTCTTTTGAATCAGAATCGTTTGATCTGGTTCACAAAATTGGTCTGAATGATTCATTTATGAATCGAACAGGTCAACTCATGCCTTACAATTTGAAAAGTTGAAATCACAGACTCAATATCCAAAGATAATCACTAAAAATATTAAAATCCACTTTAAAGGGGTCATGAACTGAGAAATACAAATTTCCTTTTGACATATAAGAGGTCATCATTCAGTTTCAGAACTGAAAACGTCTGTTAGTCCAAAAACAGCCTTTATTGTAACCAAGCCCTGCGAACGACTTGTTGTGGAATGTGCCTATATAGGTGAAAGACCGCCTCTGCAGAAGATCAACACCTACTTCATCATTGCAACTTTGGCCCCGCCCACTGGCTTGTTAGTGAAATGACAAGAAGAGAAGAGCAATACAGGAATACTGGAATAAAGATTACATTACCTTCCAAAGGATCCTAATGCTAGGAATGTGGTTATTTATTTTCAACAATATGAATGTCTCAGTTGAGCATTATTTGTTTGTTCTGTACATTTCATTGTGGATTCTTTGGTAAATCAGTCGCAATTCAGCGCAGACTGATCGGTGACCAGTGATTTCTGATATGTAATGATTCATGTAACTGTTAATCAAACAGCGCAAGTTTATCAATGACTGAGATTTGGACTCTCGCCCAATACTCCCGTTATAATCAACAAATCTCTTATTCACAATGTGTTTGCATTTGTTAGTGTGCAGAAATTGTATGAAATATGTAAAAAATAATAATAAATGTTATAAGTGCACCCCAGGAAACATTATAAATCAATAAAACAATGCCGTTTATGACCCCTTTAAGTAGTAGTACAATAATAATAATTATAATTATTTTTAGTCCGTGAATCGTTTGATCAGGTTCACAAATTGTGTGAATGATTTATTTGAACTCAGACTTACAAATCTTGACATCCGCCAAAATTTTCTTTCAAGCATTTTTAATTAAATCAAAGTACATTTGTTAGCAAATAATTATTTTGAGGCAGATCTTTTCAGTGAATCATTTGATCTGGTTCACATGATTTTATTTATGAATCAAAAAGTTGAGCTCACATTTAGAAAAGTTCGATTTGCAGAGATTAACACAGGAAAAATAGGTTAGCTTACAGGAGGGGAAGGAGAATTGTCATTGAAAAGAGCATAAAACTATTTTCACATTTTCTCCTTTAGTGTTCTGTGGGGAAAAAAAGTCATATGGCTTTGGATTTGGAATAAGTAAATGATTTAAATTTTTGGGTGAACTTTCTCTTTAACTTCTCTTTAATGCTGAGATAAACATAAGTGTGTATATCAAAACATGAACTTGTATGTATGTGGGAGTGTGTACACACATGATGGTTTAGTTCTGATGACGAGAGGCTTGCTGCGCGCTCCATCGCCTTTTGAGGTGAACGCAGCCACGGTCACAGAGTATTCAGTGTTCGGCCATAAATCGGTCAAAATCAGGTCCTAATAAACACATATACTTACTAAAACACCCAAAGAAACTAAATGTTCCTTTTTATTTGAAATTCATTATTGAAATGTCATACAGATTCATTTTTTTCCCTTTCCAGTATAGGAGCTGTACATGCCAATTGCCCAGATTAAATATAGCTGTCTGGAACAATTACAAGAAGGCTGCAGACTGTGAACTGATTTGCCTTAAAGGGACTTTGGTGTAAATGTATCAAAATTCTGGGTCATGTTCAAAATAGATACTCACATATTGTTTCGAGTCATTCTGTGGCTGTTTACAAAAAAATTGAGAGACATAAATAGTAAAAATAAATTTGAATGCCAAGATGTAATACGATTATTCACAACAACACAATGAATAAACGTCTACGGAGAATAAATAGTGTGAAAGGTTCACTGGAACAATTACATAGTGGTTTTAAGGCTCTTCGTTTCTGACATAGTTATCAGAGGTTCTGTCTTAGCATGCGGATAATTAGCAGATACGGATCTTATCTGATGATTAAAGCAAAATGAAAGTCCATTTAGAGAGCATTAGCTGAGCTAAGAAGCCTAATTACTGACAAACAAACAAGCTCAGATCAAGAGATAGTTAGGATCTGCATCATGTTTCTAGTACGGGTATATGCGAGTGATTCTTCAATTAGTGGAACTACTTAAAACCTTGAAAAATGAACATTTTAAAACATGTTTCAACTATATGAAAGGAAGTTGATATTTGGCATGTGTGAATTTTTATATTTTGTGTGATGGAAATGACCATCACCCCTAAAGTGCCCCTATTATGCTATTTTAAAGGCTTTTAATTTTGTTTTGGAGGTCTCCTATAACAGGTTTACATGCATTTAATGCAGATCACTAGACTGGGTAAACCCAGCCCGATCTGCCGGCGATTTGATTTCGCACTGCAGCTTAGGCTGGAAACCTCAGTTATCAGCAATTGTACACAATGTAAAGACCGTAACAATGGCATTTATCCGAGCGCGATGATGATGAAACATTGTAAGAACTAATTATTCAACCTCCATTGCAATGACGACTTGAGCAGGACGTTTCTCAGTGATACGCTACTCAGTTTGAGGTACATTATGAGATGTTGCAGCTGTAATTCCTCATCATCAGCATTAACAAGGGTATGCCTATCAACAAACCGATGTGTATACTTCTAATTTATTGCGGTGCACATGAGGGAACTGTATCAATAGCACATACGAACGACTGATGTAACAAACGTTTGTAAAACAAATCTTTCTCCATCCTTTATCTTTACTCAAAGTATTAAGAATGACAGACAATCTGGTCCAAATAAACCAAATAAAGGCTGCGTTGAACTCTGAGATTTGAGAGGCAGTCGTCAGTAAAAAGACATTTGAGGGCTGGTCAAGTTTGCGGGTAACGCAGTAGGATTCGAAATACAAACCACTTGTATAGGCGGTTCAAAGTTGATTCTTTCTTTTGGGAGAAACATCTTTGCAGAACATTTACGTTCACAAAAAGATATAATACACACTGCATGAAAGGGAGTATTTGAAAAACCATAATAGGGGCCCTTTAAGTTTTTAGAGAAAGATAAGTTGGATAAACCTTATACTTATTAACACAAAAATGCTGAAATGTTAAGGGTTTGTGTGTTCACAGCATATATTGCAGCATGAATAAATTATGTGGTTCCTGTTATAGGATTACGGTTTTGCTGTTTGCTGACTTTTTTAAAAACTTTTGTTTTGACAAAATTATTGTAAGTTATTTGTTGTGATGTTAAGAGAACATCGTTTTACATGTTGGTTGTCACTGTTGTGTGTCAAGTGTTGAGGTCTTTGTGACCTTATAAAACTTATTAACTTATAAAAATATATGAGATATCTTTGCTTTGTAAAGTAATTGCACCTTTAGAATCAAAGTTCACTTCACATATTAAGTCCTATAGAACTATATATATACGGCTAACAAAATTATGTTGAACAAGAAATCTGTAGTTGCTTTGATGAAAGCATTGGCTGAACGAGACATTTTGCATTTAACAAATTCAATAAAGTATACAACAAAGTAGTGTTACTAAGGACTATTTGCATAAGAGGCATTTTGCTTGTTTTAAGTTTTCAAAAAATGTACCAAAAAATATGATCTAATTTCTTATGAAAAGTCAAATTTACCTACTTGAACACTTTTTTAACGATTTACTGAAAAATACTTGTTTAAAAGTCTGCATAAGAAATTACCATTAAAAATTATTTTAAGATTTTCTAAAAATGTTTTGATTTTGGAACATCTTGGTGTTTTGAGTGTCCTTGATTTTTGTGATTAAAAATTATTTATTTTTAAACTGAGAAACACTCAACAAAAATAAATACCTCTAAAGAACAATTGCGGCACATTTTGACTTCAGAAGTGTATTTGTGTGTGCACGCGCGTGTGTGTGTGTGTGTGTGTGTCCATGAGGTGAAGTCTCCTACCTGTGTGTCTCTCAGTAGGTGTTCCCTAATTCTGGGAGAGACTGTTCTCTCCCCTGCTGTTCGTCTGGCGTATGTCACCTGGTAACCACGGATCTTTCCATGCTGTCGCTCAGCAACTGGAGGTTTCCATGACACTCTAGCAGAGGTGGCGTTTAAGACCACCACATCCACACCCCGCGGCGGTGCGCTGGGCACTAAAGGGGCATTTTAGTAAAGGACATGTAGTCACAGCTGAACATTCCTTTCAGCTCACAGGAGAATGACAGAAAGGGTCAGGAGAAGAGGTATGGTACTGGGGTTCAATTATCTCGAGAAATCCTTTGGGGAAAAGCTTTTGCCATGGAAAAGGGATCTGAACATGTTATCACCAGGGTGAATAAGACAAAAATGCAGTTATTTATGCAGATGGAAAAATTCTGAAAGAAGGAAATCCAAAGAGGAACTTGGGAGAAGTCAAAAATATTGCAACCACGAGCTCCAGGACAAGGCAAATGTTGAAGGACTTTGGTAGGTGAAGGAAGGAGAGGCTCAGCTTCAGGTCAAGGTTCAAATTAAGGCACTTTCACATACCGTCTTCCTCTGTGCGGACCAATATCGGTAGGCTCTCCGGCCCTTGACCTGTGTCAGCGTGGGCAGCAACTGTCACAGAGTACAGGGTCCCTTTCTTCAGCCCCTCTATCCGGTACCGGAAACAGTTAGATGGGATGTTCGGGATCCTTTGCACGGGGTCTTTCTCCCTTTCCACAGCCATATATCGGATGGAGTATCCGGTTATGACTCCATTTTCCTCTGTGAGGGGTGGAGCCCAGCTGAGCAGTAGACTTGTGGAGGAGGGGCTTATGCATGTGACTTCCTGGGGAGGGGGTATGGTCTCTGATTGGGTGTGTTTAATTGTGTGTGTTGAGGCATCAGTGATTAGTTTATGTGTTGTTGTGGATGATAATGTGTGGAAATGTAATGAAATCAGAGGAAAATAAAAAAAAAAGACACATAAAAGGACAAAATTGACAAGTAAAACGTGGTGTTGTCACAGACAGGTAAAATAAAGCAAGACATCAAACTGCAAATGATCGTCCACATATGGTAAAAACGAATACATTCAACATAAAACTTACTTGTTTGACTCCCTCTTTCCAGATCCTTTCATTGAGTGTCTCATGTTCTTACCTCTCTTTTCAAATGGCTCTGTCTCTTTTCACTTTACTAAATTTTCAATAGCCTGACAGCTGTTTGTTGTATCTTTCCTACACAACTTCTAACCAGTAGCGTTGTGTCATGTCAGAATCCAAGTCTTTACAGCCGAGTGAACAAAGGCAATGAAAAACATGCTCTCTTAAACTGTACTCTCTATGTGGAGAAATCTGACTGACGGTTTCAGTGACACATGACATAATTTAGTTAAATGCAGCTGATTATTAATATGTTTCTGACACAGTTATAATTTATATAAATAAAAATTGGGGTGTTTTATAGTTTTATTAGCTGTATTTATCTCTTTAATTATGCCTAATGATTCCGTTCCAGTTTAATGCCGTCACCACATTTGAAGTCCTTGGTTTTTCAAGCCACATTCACATACACTACCATTCAAAACTTGGGGATCAGTGAGACTTTTTAATGTCTTTGAAATAAGTTTCTTATGCTCACCAAAGCTGCAATTTTTTTGATAAAAAATACAGTAAAGCTAAAAAATTTTCTATTTAAATATATTTTAAAATGTTAAATGTTAATTCCTGTGTGTTGGCTAAGCTGATTTTTTACCAGTCATTACTCCAGTCTTCAGTGTCACATGATCTTTCAAAAAGCATTCTAATATGATGATTTGGTGCTCAAGAAACATGTCCTATTATTATCAAAGTCGAAAACTGTTGGTCTGGATTCTTTGATGAATAGAAAGTTCAAAAGAACAGCATTTATTTGAAATAGAAATAACATTATATAAATTTAATTAGTTGCTCAATAATTCATCCTTTCTGAATGAAAGAAAAAAAGACCTCAAACTTTTGAGCGGTAGTACAAATAAAAATCTGACTACAAAAAAGTATGATATTGCCTCATGGTTATACAATTAAATAACTTTAATATCTTTAGCATTTAAAAAGGGTAAGCCTGACTAGTTTAAATAAAAAAGCTTGTAATTTGGAAAGACCAAGCTGAGAATTTTGCTGGTTAAGCTGGTAACCAGTATTGGGTTTTATGTTGAAGCTGATTGAGCAAGGACATCTTGCTGGTTAAGCTGATTAAGAATCCTGCTGGCACACCAGCACCAAAACACATGGTTTGCTTTTTTTCAGCAAGGAGAAGGTGTTTGTGTCTGTTTTATATAAAAGCTCTGAATACTACATACGTGTCTGTGGAGTCTGAACGGTGATTTCACTGGTGAATGCCCCAAGGCCGTGTTTACTGCGCGCTGCTAGTTGAAATATGTAGGTGGAAAACGGCTTCAGATTCTTCAGCAGATAACTGGAGCTTGGATCAAATGATATTTTCTGGAAGAGAGAGGTTTAAAATAATTAGCATTAAACTAGACACTGCAAAATGAAAAGTTTTGTATGTGTGTCTGTGTGCGTACCTGCTCTGGCTGGTCTCCAAGCCTGTAAATGAGCTCATAGCCAGTGATGGCATCTGTGCCGCTGTGAGCAGGAGGAATCCACGACAGATGAATGCTGGTCTCTGATTTCACCTCTGCCTTCAGTTCTGTGGGCTGGGATGGGACTAGAAATGAGTGGAGGCAGAAAGACAATGCTTAGAGAATGATGCAACCGAAACAAAATAAGCTGCAATATTAGAATCTATAAAATAATCCCAACTTCACACCTCCTGTTTTGGCAATGATGTGAAGATCGCTGGAAAGAGGTCCATCTCCAACTGCGGTAAAGGCGAGCACTCTAATATAATATGTTTTGTTCGGTGTCAGGTCTCGTACGTTCAAAAAATTAGCCCCTCGAACCATTTCCTTATCCCATTGGCTCACGGACAGCGACGAATCTGATGTGTAATACACCCTGTACCCAACCACCTGACCGTTGGCTTCCTCTGGCTCCTCCCACTGCACCATCGCCGTGGAACCACTCAGCATGCGACCTCTGACACGACGAGGAGGGGAACTAGGCGCCTGTTCGGCTGTGCGAGCTTCCACGGTCTGACTCGGCGGGCCGCGGCCAATCGAATTCACCGCCACGACCCGGAAATGGTAGTGCGAGTAGGGGCTGAGTCCACCCACGCTGTAACGAGTTGTTGCTATGGCATCAATTTCTTTAAATATGTCGGTGGAGGAGGTGGGACGATACTGAATGATGTAATAAGAAACAGGAAGTGGATTTCCACTGTCCCACATCAGAGTAATGCTGGTGGCAGATCGCTCCATGACAACTGGAGTTCCTGGAGGATTGGGAAGGGCTATTGAGTTGAAGAAGGAGAGAAATAAATTAGGGCAAATGTATTTTAAATATTAAATAAATATTGTGTGCTGTGTAATATGTAAGCAAATACTCCAGCTCAAAAGTTTGGGGTCAGTAATATACATTTATACTTTTATTAAGAAAGGATACATTAAATTGATCAAAAGATTAAAAAATAATAATAATAATAATTTATATTTCAAATCTATTCAAAAGTATCACGGTTTACACAAAATATTAAGCATCACAACTATATAATATAATATAATATGAAGAATGTTAGCTCAACAAATCAGCATTTTATAATTATTTTATTTAGAAAGGATCATGTGACACTGAAGACTGGAGTAATGGATAATACAAATTCAGCTCTGATATCACAGGAATAAATTACATTTTAAAATATATTTAAATAGAAAACATTTATTTTAAATTGTAATAATATTTTACTGTATTTTTTAGATCAAATAATTACAGACTTGGTGAGCATAAGACAAATCTTTTTTTTTTTAATTTTTTTAAAAATCTTACCGACCCAAACTTTTGAATGGTAGTGTAAAATAAAATTATTTACTTTTTTATTTACTAGAAAATTTTAAATAGCATTTAACTCATTTTCATTTAGTATCATGAAATTACATGACATATGATAGCATTTTAAGGCATCACAGACATTCCTAATGCAAAGTTTGTAACAAAAGATAGACAGCATTTATACTGCCTCCTACAATAGCTAATATTTGCCAAATTCTGAAGCAGAAACTTGAGCAATTTTTATGCTTATTTCAGCTTGTTTGCTCAAAAAAAATGAACAAGCCTTTAGAAATCAATGTGTTTGAAGTGCACTCCAATTGAGTCTTAGTAGCCTATGATGAGTGCCAAGTCATTGACTTAAGAGATTACAATTTAGTTAGCCAGGCAAGAGACAGCAAGGCATCTCACTAGGTTTTGGAACAACTATCAGCCACCCTGCTTCCTTAATATTAGCTCTGCATATGGAACATATTGTTTAACTAAATGTTTTTTTTCTTCAATAACATTAAGCATCGTCTTTGACAGTCTTTTACCATCACTCCGGTGTACCTTTAACTGTGATCTGGGCAACAGTTTCAATAACTCCGAGTGTAGACATTGCCACACACGTGTAGTTGGCAGACTGGCGTACATCTGTGAGCTCCAAAACATTTCGCCCAATAGGCATGTCATCTTCTGGTGTCAAATCCTCGGCTCCCAGCATCCATTTGACATATGGCATGGGAACGCCCACTGCCTGACAGGAGATATTCACACTTCCTCCCGGCATGATCTCATAATCCATCGGTGGCACTGAGAACCGAGGAGGGATGCGACGCACTGAGGGTGTGAAAGACAGTGAGCCATTTACTAACTCATGCTAAAGACATTATTAATGCTACAAAGAGCACTGCGTCTAAGAAGATACGCCCTCAGGGTGTTGTATACGCTGCAGGTTATTAATATGTGTTGTAGAGAAGACTGGGATAAGACATGGCTGTGTCACATCTTTAATGGATCAAACTATGCATAATTGTTATCAGGTGACTAGACTTCGAAAAGAAGCCATCAAATACAGCTGCCTATGATCGAGAGATGCACATGAGAAAAGTGATGCGCATTTTTTATGCTAAAACTGTATTTGGCATGTCAAAGTACTATTCTACAAGGCAAGGAGTTCTTTTTTTTTGTCAAAGCAAATTTATCCAGGTCTAAAAATATCATATATTTCATAAACATCATATAATGACATATATTTAGGTGAAATACTGGAGCACAAATACAGGTACATTTAGCTAATGATTAGCCATGAAGCATTATATGTGACCCTAGACCACAAAACCAGTCATAAGTCATATTTGTGGCAATAGCCAACAATACATTGCATGGGTCAAAATTATTGATTTTTCTTTTATGCCAAAAATTATTAGGATATCGATTGCACACCAGTTACGCTCGTCAGATGTAGCGTAAGCATTTTGAACTGCGGGAGGCGCGGGCGCTACAGTTTTTCCCTAAGTTGAATACGGAAGGTGATCGGCCAGAAGCTAGATAATTTACTTTATAAAGTTTTAAATATGGATATTTTTCTTACATAAACGCATCGATTTGCTTCAGCAGCCCTTTATTAACCTTTATTAATTTTGGGGTGAACTAACCCTTTAAGTAGAGATCATGTTCCATGAATATACTTTGTAAATTTCCAAGCGTAAATATATAAAAAATGTATTATTAGTAGTAATATGCATTGCTATGGACTTCATTTGGACAACTTTAAAGGCGATTTTCTCAATATTTAGATTTCTTTGCACCCTCAGATTCCAGATTGTCAAATTGTTGCATCTCGGCCAAATATTGTCCTATCCTAACAAACTATACATCAATGGAAAGCTCGTTTATTATTATTAATTATTATTCATTATTGTGGTCCAGGGTCACAAATGAAAAATCATCTCTCAAAATGGTATCTGTGAGGTAAAGTGTGCCAGATAGTGATAGCGAGTTTGTCTTTTAAATGTTAAAAAAAGTTTATAAAATACTGGATTTTACTGGCTGGTTTATGAAAATGTTAATAATAGATGGGGTGCATTAGTAATTTTTGTTCCTAATATTGTGTTGGTCCCCCTTTTGCTGCTAAAACAGCCCTGACCCGTGGAGGCATGGACTCCACTAGACCCCTGAAGGTGTGCTGTGGTATCTGGAACCAAGATGTAAGTAGCAGATCCTTTAAGTCCTGTAAGTTGCGAGATGGGGCCTCCATGGATCAGACTTTTGGAATTTGGAGGCCAAGTCAACACCTCAAACTCGTTGTTGTGCTCCTCAAACCATTCCTGAACCATTTTTGCTTTGTGGCAGGGCGTGATTACATTTTTAAAAAAAAATTTTTTATGCATTTGGCAGACGCTTTTATCCAAAGCGACTTACAGTGCCCTTATTACAGGGACAATCCCCCTGGGATCCCCATGGAGAAAGTGCCTTGCTCAAGGACACACTGGTGGTGACTGCTGGGATTGAACCATCAACCTTCAGCGTATCAGTTCCATGGTTTAACCCACTGGACCACCATCTCACGGACCTAAGCACTAAGCATTATCCTGCTGAAAGAGGCCACAGCCACCAGGGAATACCGTTTCCATGAAAGAGTGTACATGGTCTGCAACAATGCTTAGGTAGGTGGTACATGTTAAAGTAACATCCACATGGATGGCAGGACCCAAGGTTTCCCAGCAGAACATTGCCCAAAGCATCACACTGCCTCTGCAAGCTTGCCTTCTTCCCATAGTGCATCCTGGTGCCATGTGTTCCCCAGGTAAGCGACACACACGCACACAGCCATCCACGTGATGTAAAAGAAAAGTGATTCATCAGCCTTGGCCGCCCATGACCCTGTCGCCGGTTCACCACTGTTCCTTCCTTGGACCACTTTTGATAGATACTGACCACTGCAGACCAGGAACACCCCACAAGAGCTGCAGTTTTGGAGATGCTCTGACCCAGTTGTCTAGCCATCACAATTCGGCCCTTGTCAAACTCGCTCAAACACTTGCTCAGTTTCCCTGCTTCCAACATCAACTTTGAGGACAAAATGTTCACTAGCAGCCTAATATATCCCACCCACTAACAGGTGCCGTGATGAAGAGATAATCAGTGTTATTCACTTCACCTGTCAGTGGTCATAATAGTTAAATCGCGATAAATCGCATCCAAAATAAAAGTTTGTGTTTACATAACATATGTGTGTGTACTCTGTTAATTATTATTTATATATAAATACACACACATTCATGTATATATATAAGAAATATTTGCATGTATATACTGTATATACATTTATATAATCTATAATATATATAAATATAAATGTTTTATATATATTAATAATATTTTTTTCTTAAATATATACATGCTTGTGTGTGTATTTATATATAAATAATAATTAACAGAGTACACACACATATGTTATGTAAACACAAACTTTTATTTTGGATGCGATTAATCGCGATTAATCTTCTGACAGCCCTAATATATATATATATATACATATATATACAGAGCGGGGTCAGCACATGCTGAGGCGCACAGAGCGCAGAAGTAGAGAGCTTCATGGAATGGGTTTCCATGGCCACATCCAAGCCTTACATCCCCAAGTGCAATGCAAAGCATCAGATGCAATGGTGGACTCTAGAGTAGTGGAGATGTGTTCTCTGTAGTGATGAATCACACCAGTGTGCACCAGTGCACAAAGCAAGGTCCATAAATGAGCGAGTTTGGTGTGGAGGAGCTTGACTGGCCTGCATAGATAGAACACCTTTGGGATGAATTAGAGCGGAGACTGCGAGCCAGGCCTTCTCGTCCAACATCAGTGCCTGACCTCACAAATATAAATATATATAGATTTAAAAAAAAAAATTTGTATGGTCCTATGTTATAGATGCTTTCTTGTAATTTTACTAGCAGTCCAAGAAAATTATTATATATTATATAATTTTTTTTTACTTCTACCTCATTTTCTTTTCAAACTAAAGTTTCCACACTTTTCCGTACTAACAAATTGTGAAAATAATTTGTGAAAATGATGGAGCAGTAACTTCACAGTATTCTATAACAAACACACAGATAACCTAGGATGAATGTATGAAATAAATTGTCCTTTTATAAATTTCAATGGACAGAAGTTCAAATGGGTAAACAGCATTACTAGGATATCATTTGCTATCAGCATGATATTATGGAATGCAGTTAAGTAGGATCAGGTGAAATATGGCGGATTAGTGTCAAATGACATTTGCAGTATTAGGATCTGGAAAGTTAGACTGTCCGGAGGGAGGGAATCCCACTGGGGAAGGGAAAGGATTATGTAGATGTGAGGGTCTGAGACTCAGATTAGAGTAAGAGAAACAGAACTGGTTTGAGAGGAAGAGCACTTACCATCTCTTAACTCTACACAGGAGTCCGACAGTGAGCCAACAGGGAGAAACAAACAAAAAATGACAACATATCTAAGTAAGAGGTGATGATCTAAGAAGAATCAGACAGATCAGACTACAAAGATTTGCTTTGATGTATCTATTCATAAGAATGTGTTAGTTACAGGTTTTAATTTCTAATTCTACAGCACTCAAATAAGTAACTCAAAGCTGTACCTCTGACGTATAGGTTAGCTGGTGTCGAGTAGCGCGTTCCTTCACTGTTGGTCGCGACACACTCGTATTTACCCTGATCAGTTTCTTCACTCTGATCAATCTGAAGTGCACCTGGATACACATGCACATATAAAAGGCAAAACATTTACAACACAACGACACACACACAGACTTTGTCACCAGCCCAGTCGTTTTGATGGAATGTTCCGGGTTCTGTGCAAGTTAAGCTTGTAAACTAATCGACAGTAACTGTGGCATGCTGTTGATCATAACAGAACAAAACCAAACCAAACAAACACATTTTATATATTGTATATTGTTTTACTTAAGTTAATATACTTACTGTAATTTCATTTACTTTTCACAAAGTTAATAAGCAATTCTATAATGCTAGTGTAATGTCTTATACATGAGCAATACTTTCTAAGTAGATTTGGTCCATATTTTCACAATATAATACAGTATATTGTTTATTATTTAGCGAATTGCTTCTCTTTTCCCATCATTCATCTGGAAAACACATAAAGGCCCTGATATGCTCATGGCAAAGTTCTTTTTGGTTCTTTGCTTAGGGGTAAAACGAAGTTCGAAATATGTGACCAGCGTTAAACTGTAAGCCAACATCCAACGCTATCCGCACTGCTGAGAGTGGCGTTTAGATGTGTAAATATGTGCTGCGTGCTTTATTCTCAATAACAAAATAAACAAAACATTTTTGAAAACAGCTAGCATTTTAATAAAGCATAAGAAAATCATCTGATCAAAGCAACGTGGTTATGTTTGCACGAGCTCTAAGGCACTCCAGTAAAGTCACGTCACGTTTTAGCACTTTATATAAAAGATAGCTTAAAGGAACACTCCACTTTTTTTGAAAATAGGCTCATTTTCCAACTCCCCTAGAGTTAAACAGTTGAGTTTCACCGTTTTCGAATCCATTCAGCCGATCTCCGGGTCTAGCGGTAGCACTTTTAGCATAGCTTAGCATTGATCATTGAATCTGATTAGACCATTAGCATCTCGCTCAAAAAAAATGACCAAAGAGTTTTGATATTTTTCCTATTTAAAACGTGACTCTTCTGTAGTTACATCATGTACTAAGACAAATGGAAAATGTAAAGTTGGGATTTTCTAGGCCGATATGACTAGGAACTATACTCTCATTCCTGCGTAATAAGCAAGGAACTTTGCTGCCGTACCATGAGTGCAACAGCGCAATGATATTACACAGCGCCTGAAAATAGGCTAACTTCCATCAACATAACCAACGTGACAACCTGCTTGCACAGGGAGCGTGCTGGGGACTATTTTCAGGTGCTGCGTAATATAATTGCGCCTGCTGCACCCATGGTACTCTTTGGTAATTTTTTTTGAGCAAGATGCTAACGGTCTAATCAGATTCAATGATCTATGCTAAGCTATGCTAAAAGTGATACCGCCAGACCCTGAGATCGGCTGAATGGATTCGAAAACGGTAAAACTCAACTGTTTTACTCTTGGGGAGTTGGAAAATGAGCCTATTTTCAAAAAAAGTGGAGTGTTCCTTTAATATCAACAGCTTTACTGTATTAAACATGAAAAACAGTGTCAGCATCACATTTTATCAGAAGTTAAATTTTTCTATGTTCAAGTTTTCACTCTCAGATGTCTGACCTCAACAGACTGAACAGGAAAAATTAACTGGAAAAGGTTTCCACGTGAAAGAAGGCGGAGCCTCTGCGCACACCTAACCTATTATGTAATAGCCACGGACCAATGATAATACAAAAGGTGTTTACAATCTGTAGCAAACTTTTCCAGAAAGATTTTTGAGTTTGGAACTTCCATTTTGTTCGAAATGAGCTACATTAGTTCGCTCTTCGATTATGCTTCAAGTATATCAAGGCCTTATCTCTGATATCTGCTCCTCTACTACATTTTCCTCTCCAGTTTCAAGCAATGATGCAACCATTCAATGTTGGAAAGGGGACCAAAAATAAAAGTTTAAAGATCCCATAAAAATCAAATATTAAAATAAAACGTAAATTTTCATGACTTTTAGTCCATGACAGTTAGCTTTGAAGTTATTTAAATGCTATACACTTTTAGAGAATATACACATTTAAAATGTATAGCCTTTGGGGACAACAGACCAAAAACTATAGATGACTCATCTATCAATTTTTTGTTAAATAATATGCTCTCTAGATTGAGAACGTCCCTCTTTTTAATACCACGTACGTACATTTTAGTGATGAGCCTTTCAATATGTCCTGCCCACGCTTCCTTTTTCAATAGGTAATACATCACCACAAGAAAGAAAACTGCATCAGACAATGTCATGGGGCCTTTAAAAACCATACGGAACAACCACTAAAGTAAATACTCTTAAATTTTTTCCCCTAAAGTAGAGATTTCAAATTATTTGATCAACTCAGAACATTTTCTCAGTCTATTTAATTTTAATTCACCATGAAAATAACACATTCAGTTCAGTTAAGATCTAAAGATCTTAAGGGGGGGGGGGGGGGGGGTAGTTTTATAATGACAACAGAACCCAAACATTAATCATGATAAACAGTCTCTGAAAATGACACGGTTAGCTAAACAATCAGGGAGAGAGAGAGAAAGAAAGAGAGAGAGAGATGGAAAGAGAGAGGAAGGGGAAGGGGAAAAGGAAGAAAGAAAGAGCGATAAGGTGAGGATAGATGTGGTGGGTTGCTTTAGTCTCTTACCTCGGATAGGCGTACCCCCTGGATGTGTGAGAATGAAAGCAGATGGGAGATTAAAGAGAAGACGAGTTAGTGAAGCGAGGGAGAATGAGAGAAAAAAACTAAGTGACAGAGAGAGAGAGAGAGAGAGAGAGAGAGAGAGAGAGAGAGAGAGAGAGAGAGAGTGAAAAAGAGATACAGAGTAAGAAAACAGAAAGACAGAAGGATAAAAAAGAAACAGCAAAAAGAAAGTGTGCAAGAAAGAGAAAGAGGGGAAGAGGGAGACTCTTCATGTCTTAAGTGCAAAGTGTGTGTTGGGATTTTATGAGATGACAACAGAGGTCGTCTTAACCAAAACTAACTGAAAATTTTCCGTCATTTAGCAAGTTTTTAAAAAATATTGACGATTATGTTTATATTTTATAAATATGTTACAATTTAAAAAATAAGGTTCCAAATTATTTAATTAATTTCATTTTTCACAGATAAAAAAAAAAAAAAGCATCTGGGTATCGTGTATCCCAATTTCAGAAACATCTTTTAACTATTCCCATAGAAAAATATGTGGTAACACTTTATTTCGATAGTCCACTTTAGACATTCTCCTAACTATAAGTAACTTTGCAACTACAAGTCAACTAGCAGTCATTAAAGTATTAGTAGACGGTCTTAATATCTGGTAACACTTTATTTAAATGGTCCCCCCCAGACATTCTACTGACTATAAGTACTTTTCAAGTACGTCAACTTATTCTACTAACCCTAACCTAACAGTCTACTAATACTCTAATGAGTTAGTTGACATGTAGTTGAAAATTAATGAGAGTTAACATGTAGTTGCAAAGTTACTAATAGTTTTTTTCTACAATAGATTCTAAAGTGGACTATCGAAATAAAAAGTGTAACCAAATATGCATATAGGAATTAGAAGTAGAGATGTGCCCGAAGTCGAATACTATGCTCGGAAAGGAAATGACGCATTCTACGGAGACTCTAAAGTGACATGGTGATGTAAAGAAATACAAGATGGGATGGGTTTTCTTTAGCGTTCTCTCGCAATTATATAGTTGGGTAATTATATAGTATACTTCAAATCCGCGACCACGTGTACTCTGTGTATAGGGGCGGTGGTATTGACCACACATTTTACAAGATATTTGTCAATGATGCTTAGGATCTGTTGTGCACCAAATCTTCTGACATCGTCACATCGTCTCCAACTATCTTCACGTGATAAGTTAAAACTGATGTACTGTAATATAACCGACTACCGCAGCTCCGTAGAATGCATTACTCGTTTTCCGTGCCTTTGCAAATTCAGATTTACGCTTCAGGCGCATCCCTAATTAGAAGTAAAGAAAAAAAGGGGTAAAAAAGTTTTAGGTTCACACTTGTAGTTTGCTTTTGGTTCTTGGTTCTTTTGGTTTGGACCAAAAATAAACAAATTATACCGAACATCCAAAACAATGCTGTGCGCTGAATGTGCTTCTTGTACGTACATACATATGATGGTATTTTTACCAGCTGACAACTCACAAAGAGCTTAAAAATGTGAAAAAGGAATCAAAAGAGCACACACAAATGAAGATCCTGCGAGGAGACGCCGCTTCTGATGCCTTTGTCGAACTGTAATAAACAACATAGCTCCTATAATGAGAAAAACTGTTTTTTTGGTGTACACCAAGGTTCAGTTGGCACTTATTAAAAAAAAAAAAAAAAAACCCTAACAAGTGTGAACACACCCTTAAAGCACCCCTGTGAATTGTAAATGATGATTTGGGGAGAAAAACTATTGCTTATTAAATTAGATGACCAGATTAGAAAAACGAAGAGTGGAATAAAAACAAAAATCCAAGAATCTGCTAAAGTTCTTGTAATATCAATATCACAGCAAAAATACCAAGTGTTTAACGACAGGAAAAAAAACATGACGGAAAATTTACAACCGAGCCCGTCAGTGATGGATAATGATTATTCATAGCACAACCTCTGGATGACACCTGTTTTCTAAAAAAGCTGATCATAAAACCAGTGCACTTAGGAAATTCATTGAAAAGAACACAGAGACTTAAGACAGGCAGACTCGAGCCCAGAGAGAGAGGAAAGCCAAAAAGGCCACGGTTTTGGGTGAAAAGCCACTGTAACATTCAGCATTAGGACATTCAAACCTATCTAGGCAACAAAGTAAGAGAAAGAGAGAAAGAGAGAGATCTGAAAGAGTGAGAGGGGGTAGTGATGCAGGAAATCCAATGCCGAGGGCAGTGAGCATTTGGAGACGTGAAAGAGTGAGCCAGTGAAGGAGGGAGTGAGAAAACGTAAGTAAGAGTGGAAGCAAGAGGCTCAGTACCACACGTTAGAGGGGCAGTGCTCAGGTAAGGACAACTATCAACGGTATGTGAATGCTGTGTGTTAACACAATATATTCTGACTAT
Organism: Gobio gobio; assembly: GCF_949357685.1. Classification (NCBI taxonomy): domain Eukaryota; kingdom Metazoa; phylum Chordata; class Actinopteri; order Cypriniformes; family Gobionidae; genus Gobio; species Gobio gobio. The sequence goes on from NC_137099.1 coordinate 22,329,652, forward strand.
ATGTGTGTGGAGAGGGGGTGACTATATTGTTAGGGGAAATTCAATATATAGATATGTCATGCGCTTTACCAATTACGACATGTTTGTGTGTTGTGTGAACATGTGTGTGTGTGTGTGTGTGTGTGTGAGTGTGTGTTGTGCCTCAAAATAACACACTTACCAAAGGACTCTGTAGATTAAAACACAGAAAGAGAGACAGCACATTTATCACTTAAGGTTGTCACACAGCAAAAACAGTGTGTTTGAGACTCTGTGTGTGTGTGTGTGTGTGTGTGTGAAAGCACATTGGCTAAAGGATTTCTTTAAAGGTGCACTCAGTGAGGTTATGCGTGCAAGTTTGCGGCATGGGAGTTGATGGATGTCATGGTTTGTTTCATCGGTCCTGCAGTGACTGTGTGTCTGGACATTTAATTTTTCCCACGGTTATGTTGTGTCTTTTATGTCTGGTTTCCTTGTTGTTCTTTGTTTACAGGTACTTTTATAATTATGTTTTTAAAGTATATAGTATATAAAATATATATCTGTACATTGATTATCATTCAATACTAGAAATTTAAATTTATCGGTATCAGCCGATATTTTTTGTTACATTTAGATTAGCTCTACCTGCATTTAAAACTCACTTAAAGTTACTATTTAAAAGCACTTTCAATTTAATAACATTGTCAGGTGTAATCTTAAGAATTTTAATATCGATGAATTCCTAGTATGTATTTGAAGTAAGCATATTACATTATTATTATTATTATTATTATTATTATTATTATTATTATTATTATGTGATGTCAACATGTCTGTCCCCATGAGGACACCAGCTCTATGTAGACTGAACCATTTTTTTTATAAAGCTACTGATATGACTTAATTTCATGTGAGTTTACATAATTTAAAAATAATAAAAACATATCAATAAAATGTACTATTTAATTTTTAATAAGAAAAATTTGCTAAGTGCACCTTTAAACAAATGACAAGAATAAGAGAACAAAGACTCTAAACCCTTCAGAGCACACACACCTGAGCGTAGTTGTTTGATCCGGCCATGAGTGTGTGTATCTATGGGGAGGAAATCTTTAAACCAGGTGATCTCGGGGTCAGGTGTTCCGCTGGCTGCACACAGCATGGTAGCGGTGCGAGAACGCTCCACCACCTTCAGCTGAGGACCCATATCAATAGATGGGAAACCAGCAGGAAGCTGGTCCTCTGGAATAAATAAATACAAACAAACATTACACTCACACCTCTGTTAACACTGAAAATCACCAAAACAAACACGCCCCTACTCAAACAGATCACACATCTTGATAGCTCTGCCCCAAATTCATCAACACACTATGTAACACAGGCACATCATGCAACATCATGAGTGTATACGCTCCTTACTGCTGATTGCCTACAAGTGTTATGGTCCTCAGTACGATACACTTTTTTGTAAACATTGTTTCGAACAGATATCGCTTAATGTAACTTTAAAGACCTATTCCTGTAGACCAGAGATGCCCAAACTAGGGCCCGCGGGCCAAAGTTGGCCCGTGGTAACCTTTGATTTGGCCCACCGTACCGTCCGAGGGGAGAGAGAGAGAGAGAGAGAGAGAGAGAGAGAGAGAGAGAGAGAGAGAGAGAGAGAGAGAGAGACCTTCGACACAGATTGTCATTTCTAATTTGACATAACAATTTTGTTTGTTTTATTGTTGAACTACAACAGAGTAAACTGAAATTAAATGTTTAAATGAAATGTAAATTAATAAAAAAAATATTGTAAATGTGCAATTCAAAGTGCAGCACCGCGTGCTTTGCGACACATGACGTCAATAAACGCCCAATCTTGATAAACTTCTGAAAAATAAGGACTTCATATCTCTCATTAGGTCACTGACATTGCAACCACATGGTTTTATTGCTTGTGTATTTGGCATTGAACTTTATTGTACATTGAACACTTGGGGATTGTTGCCCATTTAATTGTTCATTAAAATGCAAAACTTTACAAATAAAACTGCATTAGTTAATCAGATTAAAGTTGTTTTATATTTATTTTAAATATTATGACAAAAATAAACCCATAGCAACTTTAATGTAATACAGTTTGATTTAAGATGCAAAATTTACTTTTGGCCCACGGCTGTCAATCTAAGTTTGATTTTTGGCCCTTCATAGGAAAAAGTTTGGGCACCCCTGCTGTAGACTGTAAACAGCCTGTACTATTATACACTATATTGCCAAAAGTATTGGGACACCCCTCCAAATAATTTAATTCAGGTGTTCCAATCACTTCCATGGCAACAGATGTATAAAATCAAGCACCTAGCTATACAGACCGCTTCTACAAACATTTGTGAAAGAATGGGTCACTCTCAGGAGCTCAGTGAATTCAAGTGTGGTACCGTGATAGGTTGCCACCTGTGCAAGTCTATTTGTGAAAATTCCTCACTACTAAATATTCCACGGTCAACTGTTAGTGGTATTATAACAAAAGTGGACGCAAATGTGAACAACAGCAACTCAGCCACGAAGTGGTAGGCCACATAAAATGTCATCGCAGAACGGTACTTGCCTGACTGCACTGTGCCAGGTGTAAAGTTTGGTGGAAGGGGGATTATGGTGTGGGGTGGTTTTTACAGGGGTTAGGCTTGGCCCCTCAGTTCCGGTGAAAGGAACTCTAAAGCAAGGTCCATAAAGACATGGATGAGCGAGTTTGGTGTGGAGGAACTTGACTGTACCTATAGCTGTATATTGGCCATTATATTGATTATTGGTCAGTGCATGAAACCAATAATTACTTTTGGTGTTAAAATTAGTATTTCCAAAAATTCTGTGTGGTGCTTCTCTAAAAATAACATAAATGCCATGTATCAGGCAAGCTTAACAGAAACGCACTTCAGAAGTTCAAGTTAAAGCACATTTTTTGAAGACGCTTCCAGTCAGACCTTGTACCTACCGCGAAGAACACTGAGACGCGTGGAGGCGCTGATCTCCCCCTTATCATTAGATGCCACACATTCATATATAGCCTCATCACGCGGAGTCCGAAGAGGCTGCACTCGCAACACAGACCCTGAACCATCCTCAAAATCTATCACCTGCAGACAGAAAGAGAGAAATGTGTTAGTAACTCCCTGAATAGCTTGTGTGACTTTATAGACCACGTGTATGAAATCCACTGAGCCAGGGCAAATGTGTGAAGTTAAAGGAAGTGTACTATGGGAATCTCACTTTAGTAGTGTTACAACTTACAACCTTATAATCGCTGCTTGCAGCAAATGTGTAAGAAAGCTGTTTGTACGGTTTGTGCAGTCGGGGGTCAGGAGTTTACCTCAAATCTCTGGTTGGTGACTTTTTTGCCTTTTCTACTCCATAAAATTTTGGGCTGTGGATCTCCTGTGGCTTGACATACAAAGGAGGCCACGCCCCCCTGAACACCTATCTGATCAGTGGGCATCCGAGTGAACCGAGGAGCACCTGCCAAGAAGAACAGAGATTGTTGGTTTGTATAAGGTGACACATAATTAACCCCTAGAGGACCTTTGGGGCCCTTTAGAAGTTTTGACATGCTCTGACATTTAGTAGCTTTTAAACATATTAATATGACAAATATGTCATTACACTGTATTCAGAACAAACTGGGCTACCATAATATGTTAGCAAAATGAATGTACATGCTTGTATTTTTGAGAGAATAACATTTATGCATGGTTTTTGAAAAACAAAAAATGTTGATGGTAGATTTGTGTCCACAAGACTTTTGACTAATGGGTGTTGTTCCCTTAGTTTTTGCTTCAAACTGATGTGAGAATCATTGTGCCTTCTCATTCACATAAAACAATATATTGATTAAAATTGGACCCACTTTATATTAGGTGGCCTTAACTACTATGTACTAACATTTTAATTAATAATTTGATACAATGCACTTATTGTGAGCATACATGTTTTTACATTTAAAAAAAATACCTGCATGTAATTACACCTGTAATACATTTCTGTAGTTACATTTGTAATTACACAGTTGACACTTCCCTTACACCTGTCCCTAACCCTACCCGTATCCCACCTCAATATCAGCAAAGGTGTTTTGCAATACAATTTGAACATAAATTATAAAAATATACAAATAAAAATATACAATTATAATATAAAGTGGGGCCTTTAAATTTTGTAAGACAGCTTTTCTTTACAAAGCCTGTATGTGAAGGGGTGTGAATGATCATGAATAATGCTGTGATTTACACCTGAGAGAACAAAGAACCACATAATGAGCTGCATAATGAATGAGCCTTTGAGTCAGGTATGTGAGAGGGAGCTAAGGAACAGGACAAAATAAATATATTTTGTTGTAGTTTATTTAGAAAATAGCTAACAATATAAAACGTGAGCCACAGGCAAAAGATTTGGCATTACTATTTTTTATGTTTTTGAAAGAAGTCTCATGTTAAAAAAACAGCAACAACAACAACAACAACAAAAACAGTAATATTGTGCCATTGAACAAAATTCAGTATTCAGTAAATACAAATAACTGAATAATTGTAATGATGAATGTTACAAGTAAAATGTTTGGAGATTAAAACAACATAATGCAATGCAATTATGATTTCAAAGAGTATAGTATTAATTAAAATACTATGTATTAAATACGGGCAATTGGCTGATGAAACATTAATTAAAACTAAGACACAATAAAAAAAAAACGAAATTCACTTTAAAGAAAGGCTTTCTACAAAACAAAACTTAATGAAGTGGTCAAAATCATGTCTGACCCACTCCATGTCTACCGACTTATTGCACATCTTATGATGTGTCCCATCTTACTCGTGCTGTTCACTTTTCATAATCAACATAGATTAAATAAAAAAAAATTAGGCTATAATATGAAACAAAATATGTTTTAATGGCTACAACAAGTATTGTACACAAAATGTTTGACTGGTAGCCTAGTATATTTATAGCATCTGAGCAGAAATTTGCGAACAAAAGCTTTATTGATGTGACACTAGGCTATTTTACAGAAAACAAGTAATAATTTGTCAAAACATTTAATCTGTCTTTTGTGGTTTAATATTCACAGACACTAACAGAATAAACTTACCTCACAATCCTCAAATAAACCGCTTTTTTTCCAGGATAAATTATTCCAGGATTATTCCTCACCATGTCTCAAACGATGTAAAGTACATGTACTAAACTAGATGTGTCTATTCGAGATGATGCGGGCGAGGATATACTTGCATAGACCACGTCAGAGTTAGCCTTTGAAAAGAATGCACGCTCCGTGGGTGTGGCCGCATTAGTGGATAATGAGACACTTGCAAACAACTGACATCTCTTAATTTTCAAACATATTACATAAACAGAGAATATTTGTTTTCAATCTGATTTACATGATTTAAAACCTGACATTTCAACGTTTCTTTAGACTTATGTCTCATGTTGGTGTGACAAGTATTCACTAAGTTACAGTTAATTTTCTGAAGTACCAGATTGGACTTCATTGACAGAGAGGCTGCAGATCACGCATCATGTTGGTTTTCTTTATTTTGCAAAAAGTACAACATTTAGTTTTTATTATGAGTGTACATAAATAAAAGTAGAAACTTAACAGATTATAATGATGTATAACACTTGCCTGAATTACCAAAATCGGAGGAGTATTTTAAGTGTCCAGAAAGAACATGAATGTCTCCATACATCTTTAAGTTATAGTTCTCACATAGAGAAGTATAACTTAAAGGTTAATAGGCAGGGTTTAAAATTAACAGGCGACAAATGCACATAATATAATAGTATAATAAGTTTACTGCATATACACATGTCATGGGATTAGGGCTGTAATGATTTGACCAAAAATAAAAATCTCGATTAATTGAACATTTTACCTCGATTACGATTAATGAAAGATTATTTTGCTCTTTTTTTGGGGGACTTTCCTTTTTTTGCCCTCATAGTTCACTGATAAGGTTTGTACTGTACATATTTTCTACTATTAAAGGTGGATTTTTTTTTCTAATGAAAAAGTGCATTTCTTTGTGATTTTAAAATACTTGAAGGAAACGGTTCACTTTCAGCAGTTATTGTCTATGGGGCAAATTTCTGTTTGTTGTACATCAGATACAGATAAATTAGCACATAGGCCTACATTACATTTATTTGAATGCATTAATGAGAGCGTGATTGTGTGTGTGAATTAGTCATACCGTCTCTATTAATTATGAAGCTGTGGTTTGTACAAAAGGTATTTAAATCTATGTTATAACGGGTGAGTTTCTAAGCTACTTTAGTGATAAATCACAGGGCAGCATTGACAATGAGTTTCTGCGTTCCTCTCTGCGCGCAATCTTCACGTGACGCACAAGCTACTGTCTGTGAGTTGAATATATCAAGCATTAGTTCAACATAATACACATCTGATGGTCTAAAATCGCTTCACTGTTCAAACTGGCAGGCCTTAAAAAAAATACAACTGACAAAGCTTTGTGAGGACGCAAGTGAAAGTGATCTGGCGCGCGTTGTCAGAGATACGACACAGCTCAGCTCTCTGTGACACAGAAAAAAGCTCATGAGCACTGAACGGAGAAGTTTTCCATAACGTTGTTCTTGAATAGTGCACAATGCTTTAATGTTCAAACTGGCAAGCCTTTAAACGCATTTAATTGACAAACTTCATGAGGACGCAAGTGAAAGTGATCTGGCTTCGGGGCTTGCGCATATAAGAACTGCAATTAACTGACCTGTATAAACTGTGTAAAACATGCAATTACCATAGTAATACTGAGCATCTATAAACAAAGATAACCGCTTCAGCATCTTTCCGTGTGCCGGCAAACTGCACTTGATGTGACTGACGGGGCGGAATCACGTGACTAAAACCGAAATAACTGACATGGGAAAATGACGTCGGTTAGAGGTTCTAAATTTCGGTTTCGATTAGTTTTTGATTAATCGTCCAGCCCTACATGGGATGCAGTTAAGCTGATAATTATTTTCATGTTTTAAATGCAATTGGTTAAAACAAAATAAAATATAGAATTTTGTGTTACTAAAATGTTATGGGCCAATTGACAAGAAACTTTTACCTGCATTTAGTGCTTGTTAATTTTAAACCCTGCATGTAACCCTACATGTATAAGCCAATAATAATTTTCACATTGTACCAAACATTACAATTCTATACTATTGTATCAAATCAATAAAAAATAAAAAAATACTAAAAACTAAAATTAGTGGTATTAAATGCTGTTTAAAATGAAAAAAATATAAAATAGCCAATTGGCCCATAAAGTAGGAATTTCAATATTAAACGCAATACCATACATTAAGTTTATTTAGTTTAGTTTTGTTTGTTTGTGAACACGTGCCAAGACCCTTGCAATGCATTCTAAACAATTCCGTTCCATTCGACTCTGTCCTCCTGATTTTGGATGCAAGAAAGTATATTGTGTGAACACCCTTTTTTTCTTTTTAAGGCTTAAAATAATTACCACATTAATCTCCATTGTTGAAATTGACAATAAACCTGACTTTGACTTAAAGTCATAAAACCTCTTTAAAAATCAGGCTGTGACTTCATGTGTGCATTAGAAGTGCATTACAGTTAGTACGAAAGACAGAGTGAATTAACTTGTAGATGAGGAAAAGTGCAGATCAGCAGTGTGATTGACGCAGTCTGCAGTGGTTGCTAATCCACTCGATCTAAGGATGAGGTCACATTAATCTGCTCTATAACCTACTGCCCAGCAGCTCTAAACTAATGGCATGTGTAACTAACCTCAGCTCAGGTTCAAACAGAACAATGAAGTTAGAGCGTGGGTAAATGTTCATGTCATCACCCCAGATGATGAGCAATGAAATCCCTCATTTTCACTTTACATGCTTTAATACACACAGGCGCAGATAACGTTTACACAAGGAAGCCCTTGAGTGCAACTACTCTACCATTTGTATAAAATTCAATTACAAAGACCACAGAGAGAACAATACAATGTTTTCCTCTTCTACTAGAGAATAACAAAATGCAAGCCTGATTATCTTCTTAAATGTTGTGTCATGGTCATCAAATGAAAAGATAAAAATCCATGTATTAAATGTTGACGTCATTTCTTTACGTAGTCAGCGAAGGCCACAGTTATCTTGTAAACACTGATCCGGACATTTGGTGCAGCGAAAGAAACAAATGGAGGATAGTATTATAATCCGTCCAACTGGTTTAGCATTATGAAATTGCTTCGCATGTTCACAAACCTTATTTTTTTAATTACATACAACTTTGTGAACTGCATTAAAAATGTGCCTTTATCCGTTACACTGGTGGGGATTGGAGGACAAAGAGATTTCATGTAAAGAAGTTTCAGAGGATTCTGCCTATGTTTTATATGTTTTTGATGTCTGTGTACTCACTTTGCGTATGCGCCAGCTGGAGAACGCTCAGTAGAATCAGTAGTACCGGCTGGTAGGCGCTTCTGTAGATCATGTGACCTCTGGCCATCCTCTCATTGGCTTGTCTGCTTATGTGGATCACCAAGCTGTAAGTGCACTCATAACCTAAAATACACATGTGAACAAGCAACCATATCTGTCAGTCACATGTGTAGGCCGCAGCACATGACATGAATCGATTGCATTAATCAATTAGTACTCTGTGTGTGAGACTTTCTCTGAGGATCAGATAACAAATTACTGAGTGGTCAATCAATTCATGAACATATCATCTAACATAGAGCCTTCACAGGCAGAGAGTAGTCTAGCTTGCATTAAAGGAATAGTTTACCCATTTACACACCCTGATGTTGTTCCAAACTGAATGGAACTGTTGAGCTCCAAAAAATGAACGAATGAACGATTGATTGATTGAATGAACGATTGATTGATTGATTGAATGAATGAATGAATGAATGAATGAATGAATACTCGTGCTACTGCATATTCAAAGTGTTCTGAAGCCATACAACTTGCCATAACTTGTATCATTTGTGTTATATTAAAATATGAGGCCTCAAGGCCGATTGTCATTGACATAAAAACTGGCACTATGCATCTTGATACATAATTTTGAATGTATATATGTGAATGGGAAAGTGAGGGAGAGATTTTCAAATAACGACTTTTCACAGAAAGCAACTGTATGGTATCAGAAGATTTTAAATTGAATGCAAAAATTATGTATTTTATATATGTACTGTATTTTTAATTATGTTTTATTTTTTCTTGACAGCCCTAGTCCCCATTCAATTTCATTTACAGAAACGTGTCATGAAGACATTGTGCAATATATCTTTTGAGATCTCAGATCTCAAAAGAAAAAGAAATTAAAACTTCTATTTGGTAAGGATGCATTACATTGATCAAAAGTGACAGTAAAGACATTTGTATCGTCACAAATCACAATAAATGTTCTTTTGAATGTTCTATTCACCAGAGAATAATGAAAGATATGCAATTTCCACAAAAATATTAAGCAGCACAACTCACTTTCAATATTGATAATAAGAAGAAATGTTATTGAGCACCAAAAAATCAGCATATTACAATTATTTCTGAAGGATAATGTGACATTGCAAACTTCAGTAATAGTTGCTTAAAATTCAGCTTTGCCATCACAGGAATAAATTACACTTTAAAATATATAAAACAGCTATTTTAAATTGTAATAATATTTCACAATATTACAAATTTTACTGTATTTTTGATCAAATAAATATAGCCTTGGTGAGCATAAGAATCTTCTTTCAAAACATTTAAAAAATCTTATGGACCACAAACTTTTGAACTGTGCTGTATACATTCAGAATGGCATGAATCAATGATGGTTTTTTTTTGGATGATCAAATTAATATAGCCTTGTTGACCATAAGAATCTTCTTTCAAAACATTTAAAAAATCTTATGGGCCACAAACTTTTGAACTGTGCTGTATACATTCAGAATGGCATGAGGGTGAATCAATGATGGGTTTTTGGGATGAAGTATTCCTTTAATTTAGTTCAGAGAATACTGACAGTAATTGTACTTCAGCGTGCTAAACATTTCCAAGCGATAAACTTTAAAAGCCATTTCTCACACTTTAAAGCTGTCAGCCGAGTTAGCAGAAAAGTTTTTTTTGTGGGGGGATAGATTAAAAAGGAAACAGTTTATAGATTAGGGTCCAATTCTCACTATTAACTACGACTTTTGCCTCAGTTAACTCCAAATTACTGCTTATTAATAGTTAGTAGATGTTAAGTTTAGGTTTTGGGTAGGATTAAGGGATGTAGAATATGGTCATGCAGAATAAGGCATTAATATGTGCTTTATAAGTACTAATAAACAGCCAATATCCTAGTAATATGCATGCTAATAAGCAAAGTTAATAGTGAGAATTGAACCCTAAACTAAAGTGTTACCGCTTATTTTACATTTATGCATTTGGCAGACGCTTTTATCCAAAGCGACTTACATTGCATTCAAGGTACACATTTTACATTTTTGTCAGTTCTTGCTTTCCCTGGGAATCGAACCCATGACCTTGGCGTTGCTAGCGCCACGCTCTATTGTTTGAGCTACAGGAAAGCTGGATTCTGTGGCTTATAGTAGGATGAACAAAAACTGATAACATCTGTTCCAGTTTGAACAAAAGTGGAACGAAAAATAACTGGGAAGTTATACAAAATTCAGATTATAACCCTGTAAAACTAAAAAAACAGCATGGAATATATGATAATACATGACAGTTCCTAAAGGCAGGCTGGAAAACTTTACCGTAAACTCAATAATTATAACTTCGAGCCCATAAATGTATAATGTATCTTACTTCTGAAAATACAACGAAGAGAACGAGAGAAACAAAAAAAGGGGGGAGCGGGGGGGGTGTTGAGAGAAAGAGTTGGGTGGGCAGTTGAACTGCACTAAGTAAAAGTTGCATTAAATATGGATGCTGTGCATGGGAGATTGCCACAGATGGGGGGCGTGTTGGGAATCGCTATGGTAACTCTGCCCCCATGAGCACCACGCTTGTCACATCACATCACATCATTAGGAGACAGAGTGGTTGCAGACCCCCTCATCCGTGCTGCCTCCCCCGTCTCCTATCCATTTTTAATTCCTCCACTGCACTCTGAGGCTTCCTTCACTTTTACAGTGCTGAGAGAGAAAAGACCACACGTGTCACTTCCTGCAGGGAATCATGATGATGTAGGAAACGGGGAGTGAAGGAGGGGAACGGTGACACATACAAACCCCAAATGAGTGTGTGTTTCCACATGTCAGGATTCGAGTGTGGAGGAAATGGGTCAATCTGATCTCTGACTCATGTAAAACTGAAGCCCTTCAAACCCCTAAACCTACACACACACACACACACACACCATCTGCCTCATTTGGAAAATACTCCACAGCAGCTTAACACAATCCCTAATACACATTATTATCAGGAAAATACGTAGATGCACGCAAGGCATACGCAAACACACAAATACATCCAGTATATCCACCCAACATGCGCCACATCTAAAAGTCTAAGGTCACTAATGAAAATGATTTATATATATATATAGCATTATATATATATTATATGTGGATTGTATAACAGTTTCAGTAAAAAAGAGAAGAAACATTTTTACATTGAACTTTCTGAAATTTATTTATTTTATGTTAGAGTCAAATAAAAAATTCAAAGAGAGAATTTTTTATTTTATTTTTACTTTCTTGACAGCATGCACTCAATAAACTTCTGATCCATGTTGTCCAGCATTATTTGAAAGAGCATCTTCTGCTTCACTGGATGGAAGCAAGAAAATCTGACATTTTGCACAAAGGTCACAATAGTGCTGACTCTTAAATATAACATTTCATAATTTTAAACTTTTAATCCTACAATTAACTGTTTATTTACAGGTTTAATTTGAATATCAGATTTTTGATTTGTGGAGATCTGTGCACAATGTGGATATTGTGTGTGTGTGTGTGTGTGTGTGTGTGTGTGTGTGTGTGTGTGTGTGTGTGTGTGTGTGTGTGTGTGTGTGTGTGTGTGTGTGTGTGTGTGTGTGTGTGTGTGTGTGTGTGTGTGTGTGTGTGTGTGTGTGTGTGTGTGTGTGGATTATTTTCCTCTCCCCTGTGTTAGAGCCATATGCTACTCTGCCTAATCTGGAAAGAACAGAGATCATTATGATAACCTGATATTTCCTGCTTCAACTCCATTTGTGTCAGAAGTCGATAGCTAAGCTTTGTGGCTACGTCTGTGTGCATATTAGAGAGAGAGAGAGAGAGAAACATAAAGAGACATGAAAGAAAGCCAACAGCAAGTGTGTATACGTGTGTATTTGTGGAACAGCGAGATATAGCTGCTGCTGACTAAACAAATCTGCATCTTAATTACTTATTCAGATGCAACGAGTCAAATAATTGATATTTATTACTAAGGCACCAATCATGTTAACTTGCACCGACACAATTAGCCTGCAGTTAGGTGATGATGAGAGGGCTAACAACATATCAAACAACAGTGAATGATGAGCTTTCTTTTGTGAGACCCTTGTAGTCCATTGTTAAAGGGATAGTTCACACAAAAATGACACTTTATTTCACCCTCATGTCATTCCAAACTCATACAGCCTCCTTTCTTCCATGGAACACAAATGGAGATATTTTTGAAGAATATCCTGGCTGTTCTTTCCCTACAATAAAAGTAAATGGGGACAGGTGATATATTTCAAGTCTTCTGAAGCCATGCAAAAACTCTTAGTGACAAACAGATTAAAATTGTAATTCTTCACTGAAAATATTGGCTTCCATTCTCAAATCAACTACGGCACCTTTGGTGTGCCACATCAAGCTATTCAATCATTTACATGCACACACATATGCTGATAACTAACAAAGTCAGCTTTGAAAATGAAATTGAAATAACAGTTTACATGCCAAACAATAACCCTGCAATTAGGCTTGCTGCGATAGTCTGTGTTGACGGTGTTACCAGTGCCGACAGCAGCACTGTCGATTAGATTTTTTTATAGAAATAAAATAATTTAGTTCAGGTAGAGAACAGACACTACAATTAAAAACTGAATGTGTCTGCTTAATAGAGCGTGAACGCATTTTACTTTCGCTTTCAAATTAGCGATTTAACACCGGTTTATCGTGTTGTCACACGTCGATTAACCGGTGGGAAAATATCCTCAGCATCACATCCCTACCTGCAATGCAAGAAAACTGTTTTTTTATTCCATAGTGGTGATGCCAAAATGCAAGCATTTATGTATTCCACTCTATGTATTCCACTCAGTTTTCTATGGTGTGAGTTGTGATGTTAAATAAAGCACATAGAGTATTCAAAAATATCATTGGGAAACTTGTACACTCATATTCTCCTCTTGTTTGCAGTTTCTACAACTGCACTACTTCTCATTCGGCTACACGAGATGAGAACACATTTTTATAATTTCTTGGGTGAAGAAAGTGTACAATATTTTATGATACACCGATCAGGCATAACATTATGACCTAATATTGTGTTGGTCCCTCTTTTGCTGCCAAAACAGCCTGAACCGTCAAGGCATGGACTCAACTAGACCCCTGAAGGTGTGCTGTGGTACCTGGCACCAAGATGTGAGCAGCAGATCCTTTAAGACCAGTAAGTTGCGAGGCCTCCGCCAGCTTGCCTTCTTCCCATAGTGCATCCTGGTGCCATGTGTTTCCCAGGTAAGTGACACACACGCACCCGGACATCCACGTGATGTAAAAGAAAACGTGATTCATCAGACCAGGCCACCTTCTTCCATTGCTCTGTGGTCCAGCTCTGATGCTCACATGCCCACTGTTGGTGCTTTCAGCAGTGGACAGGGGTCAGCATGGGCACTCTGACTGGCCTGCAGCTATGCAGCCCCATACGCAACAAACTGCGATGCATTATGTATTCTGACACCTTTCTATCAGAACCAGCATTAACTTCTTGAGCAATTTGAGCTACAGTAGCTCATCTGTTTGATCGGACCACACAGGCCAGCATCCGCTCCCCATGTGCATCAATAAATCTTGGCCGTCTATGACCCTGTCGTCGGTTCACCACTGTTCCTTCCCTGGACTACTTTTGATAGATACTGACCACTGCAGCCCCGGGAACACCCTTGTCAAACTCAAGCTCAAATCCTTACGCTTGCCCATTTTTTCTGCTTCTAACACATCAGCTTTTGAGGTCAAAATGTTCACATGCTGCCTAATATATTCCACCCACTAACAGGTACCAGGATAAGGAGATAATCAGTGTTATTGACTTCACCTTCACCTGGTCATAATGTTATGACTTATCGGTGTATATATACAAACAGAAACACTCTCTCTGGTTGGATGCGCTTACATCTGCACGAAGGATGCTGATATATCACACATGCGCACTTCCACAAGCTGAAAGAACATATGTTAATGGTTGGGTGAAATCGGTTTAATGGGTAAAAAACTAGCAGTGTCGATTGGTTTATTCTTAAGCAGTTTTATGCCAATAAAAGAAAAGGGTTTAATGTGTTAGCATGACCACAGCTGTTTTCAGCTTATTAAGCATAATTGGTTTAAGAACATGCATGTAAACACACTCACTGACGTTCGTTCGGTCACAAGATTTGTAAGAAGCAACACTGTTTGATGTCACTGAGGTCAAACCAGACACAACATTTAAATCTGCCACATTTGATAATAATTTTATGGTGCTTTTTGTCATTTCACACACACTCACCGGCGTTTAGTCACAAGATATGCGAGAAGCCATGCTGCTTCATTGACATCAAACCTGACACAACATCTAAATCAAACCTAACACAACATCTAAATCTGCCATATTTGATGATGCTTTTATAGTGCTTTTTGTCATTATGGAGCACATTCATTGTATGGAAATTATTGACCAGGAAATGCTTCAAAAATTCACCTTTTGTGCTCCACATAAGAAAGAAAGTCATTTGAGTTTGGAATTTCATGAGAATTTGGATGAACAATTACTTTAAAGTCTAAACAAATTTCATATTAAACCATGTCCCCTGTATTTCAAGTGAAAAAGGGAACCAGAATTATGTAGGCTTTGAATGACTACAGTTAAAGCTCAATAGATAAGCCACTAAACTCCCTCTCAAACTGAGCGATGCACTCTTATTTTGCTGAACCATGTCAGTTTTAAACTATTAAATCAATTTGTGCTCTAAGAGTCCATGGACATGAGTGGCAATTTAAAATGTAGCTTATTAACTATAGATGGATCTGCAGTGCCAATAATATATACAACTGCTGTACCATTTATGCTGTACAGCAGGGGTCTTCAATGGGATGTTTGTGACAGTACTGCAGTAGTTTTTTGTGAAAAATGTGGCGAATAAACTTCAATACAATCAAAGCTAAAGTTAATAAAATGACGTTTAGCTAAATGTTTTATTTCCCCTCCCACATTAGAATACATGTAGGCCTATATGACTCTCTAGTTAATGATCACTGTAATGGCTTTTCAATGTAATATAAATGCATTCATTTGATACATGCGCACATTATTAAAGGTCAGACTTCGAATGTAACAGGGGGTCCCTGCTCTGTCTTATATCCACCAGGGGGTCCTTGGCCTGAAAAAGGTTAAAGACCCCTGCTGATCTTCCAAGCAAATCTGTTTATTCACGTGGAAGACTAGTGAAACTTGTTTATATTTGTTTGTGCATATACATGTAGCGTGTGTGTGCCTCAGTACAGAACATGGTAATAACGGCAGTTACATAAGGTGATTTGCAGTGTTGGGGAGGAAAATTGCTGTGTGTTTCCTAATGTTTGTTCCCTAACACACAAAAACGCACACTGAATCGGATATAATCACTAACTGAAAAGAGAGATTACCATCGTGTACTAGGTACCAAGTACATTGGAGTCAAGTCCAAGTTCTCATTTTCAAACAGCTTCTCTAATATGCATTCCATCACATGAGTACTCAAATATATAACAGCAAGGAAAAACTATTCATTGGCCATATGGCCGCTGTAACTCAACACAAGAACATGCAAGTGTGTTACAAATTCTACAAAACCCCTCATTAAGTCTCTGTACAACAGATGCAGCTGTCAGGGCAAGAGACAGATGAGGACAAAATGACATGTAGATGTGGGACAGTCTTGCTAGCAGGCACTCATTGCCTTGACAATGCAGAACTCCAATTAGAGTTACTTTGACATGGAGCAGCTGTGACAGCTAACAGGTACAGACATCTGTCTCACCCTGGCGAAAAGTGACCCCAAGCTTCTACATATGGAACGCCCTGCATGGCACAATCACACGGGTCTTCTGCATATTCCAAGTGACTTCTGTTGCACTTCAATGCAACATTTAAAGACCTTCTAGATGTTAAATAGATATTGATTTTTTTTTCCAACAAGACAAACAAAAATAACTGCTTGTCTGGACGTTTTGGGCAACCTAAATAGTGCAGAACTTACAGTTCACTTACAAACACAATGGTTGTCTAAATAACTTTATCCCATGGTCTGTCTAGACTCTAAATACTCGATTCTTATTGGCTGGAAGGTGTGGATTAAAACCGTATATGCACAATAGGGCTGCACGATATATTGTTTTAGCATTGATATCGCCATGTGTTAACCCAAGATGTCAGGTAAAGGGGATTGTACAGGCCAGCTAAGTTTAACCATCATTTACCATTTGCACGTTTTTAAGTTCTGTCAGTTAAAACATCAACCGCAAGAAGATTGTAACTCAAGCACTGTTAATTTTTTCGTGCGTATATCCGTTCAAAAAGAAGCAAAAAGGAACTGAACTGCACGCACACAGAGCCACGCAGACAGCACGTGAACACCAAATTCAGTTCTTTTTCGCTTCTTTTTGAGCTTGAACGGACATGTGCACGCAAAATTATGTCAAAAAGCCTGTATAGGCAAGTATCCTTGTAAACACAGTCGGTTATGTGTTGTAAACAATTGAGAAAGAAAACGGAATTGTATCATTATATTGGATCCGTGCATCCGTCTTAAAGTGACAGCAGCCTAATATACCCGCAGCTGTTTGTGTCACCAATGTTAATCAAACAACAAAAGAGAGAGAAAATCAATTCCATAGCTTTAACAAAGATACATCGTATTAATGAATTGATTATATTAATAATATTTAATTTATTCAGTGAAGACTATGCAGTGTTATTTTGCATTTGATTATTCAATTTCTGTACCTGAATACTGTTAGATTTACCTGAAAAACATACTGCTTATTTAATTTGCATCTTTTTTTCTACTGTATTTATCTATGCTTGTAATTTGTTTATTATTTTCTATACAGATGCACTCTCAAAATCACACCCAATCATCCTAGAATTATTAATTCTTTACAAATAGAGCTGTTCAAATCATCAGGTGAAATTGTTTTCATATCGCAATATATATTGCATTATTAAGTTTATTCATCGTTCTATATTAACGCGCTGCTGTCATTGAAGCGCACACTCATCACTTGCACACAGAGATTGGATATTGCTCTGCACACACACACAGAGAAACAATCAGAAGCACAGAAATATGTTACTTGAATCGCTACTTATGTTTGGGAATCGAAAATCGATTCCAATTCAGGAATCAGATACTCAGGTCAGGAATTGGATACTTGTTATAAAAATGAAAATTTCTAATCCACTTATCGATTCCTGTGTGTGTGTGTTTTAATGTGGTTTTAAACCATTCATGCGCAAGAAGACACGAAAGAGAACTCAATTCAGTTGGTGCTGGGCACATCAAGAGCGCACGTGCAAAATGCCGCCTCTCATGTAGTGCACGAATACTGAATTGAGTTCTCTTTCGCTTCTTCTTGTGCATGAATGCACAAATACACACAATTATGTCAAAATATCCTTGAAGACACAGTCGGTTATGTCTTAAGTGAACGTAAATAGTTAAGAAATAAAACATGTGTAACAGTATATTGGATCATAAGTCGCACGGGCATATTTGTGGCAATAGCCAACAATACATTGTATACAAAATTATCGATTTTTCTTTTAATGCGAAAAATCATTAGGATATTAAGTAAATATCATGTTCCATGAAGATATTTTGTAAATTTCCTACCATAAATATATTTTAAAAATGTATTATTATTAGTAACATGCATTGCTAAGGACTTCATTTGGACAACTTTAAAAGGCGTTTTCTCAATATTTAGATTTTTTATTCAGATTCCAGATTTTCAAATAGTTGTATCTCCATCCTAACCAACCATACATCATCTGAAAGCTGAATAAATAAGCTTTCTGTTGATGTATAAACCTCAATTTCAAAAAATGTACCCTTATGACTGGTTTTGTGGTCCAGGGTAACATTTTTGTTATTCAGCGGCAACAGAATGTTTTGCAAAAAAAAAAAACAGATAAATATGCTTGATATCTAAAAATGTGTTACCATATTGGAATCGAAACTGGGAATCGATAAGAATCTGAATCGATAAGCAGAATCAGAATTGCTAAAATTCAAAGATACCCATCCATCCCTAATCCCTACATTATATTTCTCCAACGAGGGGATAACATTTTTGTTTTTGAAGGAATTAAACTCACTGCTTCATTGTTAGTAATGCTGCACATTCAAATAAATGTAATCTTACCATACTACTATATCTCTGTGCCTGATTTAAAACGGGCAGAATGCAAGATCTAACAAGCCGTAAAGGACAAATTTTATCCTTCCGATCAAATATTGCGCTGCAAACATTAATAACAGCTTTGACTTGTTAATGCTGGCAAATGATGGTATATGTAGGATAATCCATGGCTAGCTGTGCATTAAACAATTTGAATGCTTCGCGTTGGACGGGTGTTCTTGTTTTAAGAATAAATTCACTTCTTTTTTCTTTTTTTTTGATGATGATGATGATGAAAACAAGACTTAATATCTTACGTCATTTTGCTTCTCAAGTAAGTATCTTCTTGATTTAAGAATTTTAGATTTCTGGAAAAATACTGAGGAAGAACCTTTTGGCTGTGGATAAACAAATGGAAGAGCCTGTTTATTCGAAAACTTCAGTTCAGTTTTTATGTAATTATTGATTTTAATTATTGCTATAAATGATTCAAGTAGGAAGCAAAAATGTTTCCTACTTGAATTAAACAAATGGCTTGTATAAATGGATTATATCCTACAAGTGGGATTTGCAGCACCAAGCTAAAACAAACCATAATCAATAACAATACATTTTAGAGTGCCTAATCACTAGTGAATAAGGATTATTCTTTTTATACAATCATACCTCTATATTTCTCATGACAAAACCTGTGTATTTCAAAATTCAGTAGAATATGGAATGCAAAGCATAATACATACATAAATGTACTTTCCATCTCCATAGTGGGCAGTAAAACTGGCAATAAAACTGCTTATAAACCACTCATGGATAGTTCTAAATAGGTTCCAAAGAGGAATGGGCCAGCCTTGAATCAGACTTTTCAATTCAACAGGAACAGTGCTGTAAGTAATAGTGTGTTCCTTTATGTGGCATGAAGACAATAACTATTAGGGTGTAACTGAACAGACTGAACTGGAACACAT
Organism: Gobio gobio; assembly: GCF_949357685.1. Lineage (NCBI taxonomy): Eukaryota > Metazoa > Chordata > Actinopteri > Cypriniformes > Gobionidae > Gobio > Gobio gobio. Next base: position 22,349,180 of record NC_137099.1, read on the forward strand.
GAAATTACAGTCATTACGTAACTGATTTAACATATTCCAAAATATATAGCTGGACCAGTGATATTCACTGTTCTTATATATATATTTTTTCCTGCATCATGTTAAAATGCCACACAGGGACTTCAGGGAACACTTTTGATAATGTAAACAAATCGCTGAATCAAACTGATTTATGAAACAAACAGTTTGAAAAAAAAAAAATAAGTTTACTCATGAGTGATTTAGACCCATTCAGATTGTTTTGTGAATCAAGTGTAGGGGAGAGAAGGGCACAACCTTACTAGTTGCTATATCAACATTATTTAGAGAAAAAATAAAAAAATATTCAGAAGATATACCTGAACATTTATTTAACCTTAGCAAAAGTAAATTTCTTAAGTTTATTTTTCATTTCTGATATTATTTTAATCTTATATCTGTTATTTAACAGTTTTAATCATTCTTTAATGCTGATCTAACCAGCAGGAGACACGAGCTGGGTTTAGATCAGTTGCGCAGGTGGGGTGCGTTGCAACACTGCGTTACAATGAGCCCCTATTAGAACTACACTATTCTATTCAATACTTTTATGAAGAAAAGGGTGAATAATGACAGAGAATCAATGTTCAGACATTATTAATTATTATTATGTTTTTAACTATGCAGTATATCTGTGTTTTGCAGTGTTTGTTGTCAAACTCAAAAATGTGTATATTTTTAATCATTAAAAAAATCCATTATTTTATTTTAAAAAGTTAATAATTGTATTGTATTGACCAAATATTTTAGTTTGTCTTGGATATTATTTTGGATTATATCAGGTAACATTTTAAGCTATCATTTGGTCATGTTACAATGTACCCCTAACATGTTACAATGTACCCCACCTATGGGGCATGTTGTCACATTTCACTTCCAGTCTTTCAGGGTAAGTCAAGAAAAAAAGTATACACTGTATTAATGAAACAAAACCACATAATTGTACTAGACATGTGTGAAATTAATGTGGGGAAAAATAAACACTCTGAATTTGCACAAACTGAGAAAGTCAAAAAGCGTTAGGTTGTGCCCTGCTCTCCCCTACTGTTTTATTAAAATAACTGGCCCCACTTTATATTATGTGGCCTTAACTACTATGTACTTACATCAAAAAACAAGTACAATGTACTTACTGTGTTCAAATTGTATTGCAAAACACCTTTGCTGATATTGAGGTGGGATACGGGTAGGGTTAGGGACAGGTGTGGTGGTATGGGTACGTTTAAGGGTAGGGTTAGGTGTAAGGGAAGTGTCAACTGTGTAATTACAAATGTAACTACAGAAATGAATTACAGATGTAATTACATGCAGGTATTTTTTCAAATGTAAGTACAATGTAAAAACATGTATGTACACAATAAGTGCATTGTATCAAATGATTAATTAAAATGTTAGTACATAGTAGTTAAGGCACCTGATTTAAAGTGGGTCCAAATAACTTGTCGGATTAACTTGTATTGCCTATAAATTACATGCTTAACAGTTGGCTATCCAAAAAGAGGTAAAAATGCTTTAAAAAAGATCTGAAACGGGTTCATAAATTGTACATCACTACAAGGTCTCCTTGATCACCACTCTTTGATGTTTAGCTTATAGGAAATTAGGCTCGAAAATGCTTGCATCCTGCAAGATCTCTCTACAAGTTCATGGAACCTCACATTTGGACTTTGGTAAAATGTTAAATATTATAATATCTTATTTCAGTTTAATGTACAGACAACTAGAAGCTATTTATAGGTTATTTTACTGTTTACTTCCTGACAAGCTTGAAATACCAACAATGGCTGTTAATGACAAATACTTGGGGCATAATTATGTTTTAATGAACAATCACAAATGGGGGGCAAAGTTTGGAAAAATGTTGCTATGCCATTTGGAGACAATAGTGTCATTGAAATGACATGTGTCACCTTAATTTTAAACTGGTAAGCATAATGACATAATGACTAGATACATGTGATAAAACGTAGACTACAAATAAGGGATAATACACACTGAGTCAGCCAGTCATTACTGAAAAATACCACTTTCTGATCACCCTGTTGAGGTTTACTTTGCAATAATGACCGTCTCTGTAAATGATCCGACTGTACATTATCCCACTTATTACACAGCTACTTGCAAAATAAATAAATAAATAAATGGACATGAAAAATTGATTTGAGCCTAAATTATTTTGTCATGTAAGAAGAAAAAGACAAAAGAGCTAAACAAGAAACTAGCACAGCTAGGAAATCAGATGGCAACTGTACAGTTTAGCCGTCATTTTAAAAATTTAGAATGGAATGAAATATTCCAGAGAGCCATTCTTTATTCTCCCACTTATCTTTAAGCAACAATCTTGTTTCCTGTCTGTAATCCTCCTCAAGCTGTGAGCTGATTGTGTATGCGCAAATATTACAATAATATAGTCACAATCAAAGCAGGACTCAACTAAATGATACCAACAGGCAACATTTTTCCAGAAAAAGTGGATTCTTCATGAACGATTTACAAATTTACAACACATAACAGAAAAAATAAATATAACAGTACAAGAGGATATTGTCTGTAAAATTGTCAATTTTTTTGACTGAATAAAACATAGTACAAGAGGTAACATTGATTTTATTATAGAAAAAACGACAGGCTTTCTGGATTTTTTATTTGAAAAGTCTGTTTCCAAAACGTATGAATGAGGACCTTTGTCTTAAAGAGTTTCTGTGATATTGTTTATTGTATGACTCAGTTGTTGTGTTTTTTTAAATGTGAGATATGACTTTTTATGACTTAATTCTTTATGATGGCCCTGTCCCAAATGGCACCCTAAACCCTTGCAGTCTTCCTACGAGTCCGCACTTTCATGACGTAACGCCGCTTTGTCAGGAAGAAGTCCCTGCGGAACTCGCACCAGTGCGGGCTCGGCAGAAGTGCGCATCGAGGGCGCATGTCGACCGCAAAGGGGTGCTCGCGAACACCCTTCCGAGACCTAAAATGACAAATGGGACACCCTACGGTCTCGTGGACTAAACGGAAGTGCACGCGGCAGCCATTTTAAGTCCACAAGACCGAAAGTGCATATGAGGTGTGCCATTTGGGACAGGGCCGATGTAGAAATGGGTAAATCATGCCAATTTGTTGTGTGGATGCTTTCTGATTGGGTGATTGTTTCATCTTGATCATTAACCTTTTAACCAATTAGTGTGACGTCTTGAGTGGAGCTTGTCAGCTGTTGTTAGTTTTCTTTGTACGTGTAACTCAGTATGGAGATGTTTTCTTAAAATGTCCATGCAATGTGTCTGTTGTATAGCCTGAAGAAGGTTCTCAAGTTGAAACGCGTTGGTCATTTTTAGAATTTATTTAAGCTCCCCTTTTTTGCACTTTTTATATTGTCTGCTTCCATGCACCTTGTGAGCTGGTAAAGTCGCTCCAGATTCTACCTTATACCGAGTTCACACTGCACGATTTTCAAACTCGTCAGATCACAGTTCTTTTCACACTGCATGACTATCTGGGGTAGCATTCGTTCGCTGCTGTGTTCACACTAGTAATGCAAAGTCTGATTCATTTCCGCGAACCGGCTCAATGAACCGGTTCAAAAAGCAGATTCATAGGTTCCTGACGTCATCATGCAACGATGTCACTATGCTTTTTTTTTTTCAAACAACTCAGTGTTGTTATATCAAGGAAACATTCAAATAAAGTCATCTGTGTCAATACACATTGAAACAATCAAATAAAGTTATTTTCAATTGTGCATTTTGCTGATTATTGCTGATTATAGTCAATGGTGTTTGTGTGGTCACAGTTTCATTCGCGGATCCTTTATGTCGGATACGTTTGACCAATATTGAGTAGCCTACATCTTGGATAAGATTCCTAAAAGTTTTGCACAAGCAGCACACATTGCAGTCATGCATAAACTAGGATATGTTACATGTCTAAAGTAGCCTATATAGAAAGAATAAACCAGTCTTATAAATTTATAGATTTCACTTTACAACTTAAAATATAATCTGCATGCACAACACTAGCCTACAGTAAAATGTATCCATCTCTCGACAGAAAGGGTTTTGCAGGTTTTACTAAAATGTTATTTAATAACAGTAGTCATAATAGGCATATTTCCAGTACGTGCCCCAGGCTTGCATCGCCAACTCACTCGTCAGAATCCTCTGTAATCCTCTGCAAACTTTGTCAGCTGGTGAACCGGCTCATTCGGTTCTTTTTGAGTTGGTACTACTTCGGCTTTTGCGTATTGTGTCATAAAACCCAGAACTAACGTTCGATTCAGTTCGATTAATGAACCAGCTCGACCGGTTACTTGCTGAGAACCGGCTCAAAAGAACGATTCGTTCAAGAACCGAACATCACTAGTTCACACTGCGCGATGAATCGGCAACAGGAGGTTTGACATTGCACGACTTTACAACAGGAAGAATCGCCGTCGAGATGTGACAAGGAAACAATGCAAGATCACGAGTGAGACTCTTTTGAGTGGAATTATTAAAAATGATAGCCCGCAAGAATCTTGCGATCCAAATTGATTTTTCAGCGAAAAGGAGAAAAAGAAAAAAATATGGAGGAAATGTTTGGGGAGACGCAAGGATTGTGTTCTGCAAAGAGAATTGGAGGTAAATAAATAATTGTGCAATGTGCTGCTGTTGCGGCTGCTCAAGCAAATGTTTGTGCTTTTTCGGTTTGATATAATTGTAAATATATTTATTAAAATACTGATATTCTGGTCTATAACTCCTCCCCGAACCCGAAGGTCATTGCCGATGTAATTTTCAGCAAGAACACATTTCACACAGCAGGATTTTGAATCGCCGACAGGTCCAGATATTTAGCATGCCAAATATCTCACGGGCGTCGGCGACTCATCTGTGATTCTCTCAGATCGTGTCTTTGATAATTCACACTGCGTGATAGATTGTCACTCGCGTGCCACCGATTTGCCTATGATTTCGGGCATTTGTCTGCGATTTCGCAAAACCTGTCAGCGAGTCAAAAATCGGAGCTAAAATCGTGTAGTGTGAACTTTGCATAAGTTTGCAAAAGAAATGACGACTTTAAGGGGGTGCACACACAGGACGTACTTTTTAATTGTTGGTCAACATTAGACATGCATCAAATGGACGTCTTTACACTTCGTCTTGCTGGGGTTTTTTTTAGCATCTAGCGCCATGAGCGTTGAGTTTTTAATATGCTAATGTCAAGCACAAAAAGTATGCAGAAGTTATTTTCTATTCCATTGTGCTTTCGTCTAGCTGTATTCAACTGCAGGAATGCATCACGCATTGACAACTCCTCACTCATCTCTAATCACTCAACAGTAGCTTTAAGCAAGGTAGCACACCCAAACATAACTTATGGCACCAATAGAGCCAGTCACAGTCCCATGAACGTGTATGAAACTCAATCATACTTTCCCTGTTCCATCAGGGCAGCTTTAGCACTATATAATGGCTACTGAGTTCAAGTTGTTCTCAAGAAGGTTAGAAATCATATCCAAAAAGTACACTTGAACCATATGGTTTTGACAGTAATGCACACATGCAGAACACTTGAGCTGATCAAGCCTTAAGCACTGAGCACATCAGTGCTATTAAACTCTTCTCCAGTTTCAGGAAGAGATTTTACAGCTCGCTTTCAGCTCAGTGTCATAAGCACAACTTTCACTAGCAGAAGCACTTAGGACCCACACCTATAAATGGTATCAAAGACGCACGTCTGTGCAATAAGCACAGGGATTGTGCCTCTGTGATGTCTACATTATTAATATAAACCATATGCCACTGAAGCTGAGGCAACCTGCTTTTCAAATAGTGCAAGTTTTCAAGTGTGCTCTAAGCAACCCTTAGTCTGCAGGTATGGAATGAAATAAATTATTCAAAACTCAGAAAATCACTCTCTCTTCGTCCATCTGCCATTTTCTCACTCTGGCTGCACATGCTCTGGGCATTACAGGTCAAACGTTTACACCTCACCTCAGACCAACCACAAAACTCTCCGCTCCTTTCCGTTCTCTTGCATATGCAAACCTTAATACCCTAACATCATAATATCCCTCACTCTCTCTCTTTCTCCCTCCCACTTCAGTCTCTCACACACACACTAAGAGCATTACGAGGTATAGCAAAAGTCATCACACATAATCCCCTTCACTGTGAACTTTGTTCAAATGTAGAATCATTCAGTTTATTGGTCCATTAAGAATATGCTTTTAATGATCCGTGGAGAACATTCCGTCATAAACAGTAATACTTTAAGCTCAGCATAATGCCCCGAGCACTGGGTTCCCCGAACATCACTGAATGATCTAAAATGCAGTAGGGAAACCACAACAAAAATGCATGTCATTTAATACAATAAAGCCAATTGCAATTGCCTAAATTATAATTCCACAACATTTGCTGCGTGTATATATATATATATATATATATATATATATATATATATATATATATATATATATATATATATATATAATGCATGTTTGTGTGATTATGCAAAAATATGACAATATAGAAATATTAGGAACATAATGAAATACTCATCATCATTATGTTGATATGCTTGCAAAGCAACACACAAAAAGTGGGAATGTGCATGCAATATGATCTTCTGTATTAGACTATGATATATAAAAAAAGGATTGACTATCGATTCACATGCAATTGTAGCTCGAGTGAATGACTGATCATAACAATGAAATTATTTGGACCTTTCCTTCATAATAACGAGGGAACGAGGGAGTGGATGAGGCTTTTACTCCTCGCCTACCTGATCAACATCGCTGTCTGGTTCAGGTTTTCATTCGGGTCTCACCGGCTCGGTACCTTCGTGAAATCATCTAAAAGCACCAGAGATATAATCCAGAAGCCCGTCCTCTCCTTTCTGATGTTCACCGGGGCAGGGCTGAACTATAAAAAGCACAAGAGCAGCAGAAGCACTGCGTGTTTCCAGCGCTCGTAGGTCTCTCTTTTTGATGATGCTGATGCTGTGTGTGCAGCCGAGCGCGCGAGCATACAAAAGCGCTCGCGCACACACACTCACGCACAGCTGAATATGAGGGGACGGGCTCGAGGCAGGACAGAGCGGCAGCGGCAGCGACGGCGGAGTGACGTCAGGTGCCCCGGAATGAATCTCCGGTTCAGGGAAAATAAATAATTTGGAGGAATTGCATTTGCACATCAGAGACACTTAAAGTAAACGTCCAGAAACCAGGTCAGTCAAATTTGATAGTTTGCAAAGTGACCGTTCAGGGTCCCTATATTCATTTTTAACTTCCTCATTCTTAAATAGTTTTTACATTTTTGTTTGTAGTAATGAGACCATACATGGTACTGTTTTAATTCGCAGGGTAGGCTTATATTAAATGGGAATTATGTGTCCTTTTATTAAAATATTGCCTACAGTATTGCCTACAGGCCTAAAGCAGCCTGTATTTAATAGACTAATAATTTAGGGGGACTGGGGTAAATTGTCACTTTAAAGTCCGGTCAATATTTCCTGTTATGTTTATTTTTAAAAGTCAAGTTATGTCTAGGCATATGGCTACCAAAAAGCAGGGCTGTGTTGCCACAACTGATCCTCCCATTAAATGGCATTTTACAGGCCTTTCAGGAAAATATAAACAGTAAATCAATTTTGAAACACAAAAAATATTATAAATGTATATTTATACGTTTAAAACGCATTTGATAATCTGTACTAACCAGCACAGTTCAGTCTTTCTGTTAAAACAAGTTCAAAACTGAGATATAGGTACGGTGGCCCAGTAGTGCACAACATAACGAAATTTAAAAAGCATACATAAGTTCACAACACAACGAAATAAATCCACAACACAATGGAATGAAGCCACAACACAACGAAAAATCCACAACACAACGAAAATGCTCCCGACCACTAGGGGACTCTCGGAGTGCGGTAAAGTTAGTTTTCCTTGCATGCATTGTTCTATATATTCGCCAATCTTACAAATATTTAAACACTACGATCAGTCTTAAGTGTGCAGTTGTATATCGACATGAAATATCTATTCAAAATCACCTACGTGCATAATAGCTGCATATTTATACTCTAGTACGCTTTGACCCGCTGCCACGGCGCTAAGGGAGCGTCTGCCAATTCCACTAAGTTGAAACATAATTTGTATGAATTAAATTATCTTTTTTTAATTTTCAAATTCCAATGTTGTGTTGTGCATTATTAAGTCAGTTTTACCAATACAATCAAGCTGTGGAATTTTAACATGTCTGTTTTTAAATGTTAAAAGCAGGGCTTAAAAACGGAAAAAAATATCAATCGGTTCACTCCGAGCAGAATCGATATTTTAACGTTTCCGTTTTTGCGTTCCTCATTAAACATTACTGTTCCGAAAACGGTTTAATTTGAAAAAATAACGGTTAATAACGTTATTTTAATTTAGCCAATACTTTAAACAAATATGTATAAATAAAGACGTATGTTCACTCAATAATAATATAACGCATGATAATTAAACTTGAATATTTATTTCATAACATTTTTAAAACCACAACAGAAATACATGCATTAATTACAAAGCATAAACAGCGGGACAAATATTGACCTGTTTTAATGGAGCAGAAAGTGGCCCTCTATGTCTATTATTTTCAGAAGAGTGATAACATTCTTTGTACATAACTTTTTTTTCAACACAACGGTTTTAAAAATTGCATGAATAAAGAATAAATAAACTGGATAACCATTGCTCTTTTAATGCACTGTCAACTGGTAATTTCAAAGCAAACACTGCGCAACACGTCCTTGCATTACATAATCAAATTCAGTCAGCTAATATAGCTTGATCATTTAATGCAATATAACATACCATTTAATACGAAGCATCAACCTTCTATATAGAAAACATTGACCTGTCCTGTATTGGCAATCTGAAAGACTATAGGAAAAATGTTTGATAGATGCTAGTAACTTGGATAGGCTTAAACGAAATCCACAAACCAGCCTAAATCTGACTATTTGAGCTTAAAGTCTGTACTACTTATTTAAACGTACGAAAAGAATGTCCTCCAATACCTGCGCTTTCATTGTAGACCTCAGCGGGGAAAGAAATGTCTACTTGAGGCATGAAAATGCGCGCTCTACACTGACTTGCGTGACCGGTAGATTCATAGAGGACTGGTGCGCGGGCATTTCTCTCACGCTTGATCCGTCAACGTCACATGCTGTACTACTCTATTCATTATTGGTCACTGCCAAATTAAAATATTAAAGAAAACGATAAAATAACGTTATTAACCGGTTAATGGTCATTTCAAATTAACGTTTCTGTTCAGAACGATTCAAATTGATTTTGATTTCGTTTTCGTTTTTGTTCCTCTTAAAATTTAGTTTGTTTCCGTTTTCGTTCCTTGAACGGGTTCAGAGCCCTGGTTAAAAGCAATTTTAATTCATCCAAATTATACGTTTCAACCAATTGATGGAATTGGCAGACGTTCCCTTAGCCAGTATCGGGTCAAAGCATTCTCGAGCATTTATGCAGCTATAATACATGTAGGTGATTTTAAATTAATATTTCATATCAATAAACAATGGTTAGCCTACATACTGTTAAAACTAATTGTGGTATTGATTTATTTGTAAGATTGCCGACTCTATAGAGAACAGTGGCAACTTTACCCCGCTCCGAGTGCCCCCGAGTGGTTGGGAGCAGTTCCGTTGTGTTTTGTTGGATGATTTCGTTGTGTTGTGACTTGTTTCCGTTGTGTTGTGGCTTGATTTATTTGTGTTGAGGCTTTTTCGTTGTGTTGTGGCTTGTTTTCGTTGTGTTGTGAACTTATGTTTGCTTTTTATATTTCGTTGTGTTGTGCACTACTGGGCCACCGTATACAGGCCTTGTAACCATGGTCACAGAGGTCCGGACCTTGGTATTTTCACAAGGTCTATATAATAAATGTTGTGAAATATATGCCTATTATAGTATTAACACTACTTTGTTGCTGCAAGGATATAGCACAGCCCCAGTGCTTCTCATCGGAGCTGTCTCATCGTCGTCAATGTCAAAATATTATATTTGAGATGACCAATCAAATCAAAGTAGGCGGGCTTTACATTCACAGAAGATGCTTAGTGCGAATTGCCGCTCAACGCTTCTGAATTTAAATAGTCTAAGAAAATTATTAATAAAACATACGGTCAACTGATATTTAGCTTATATGTTTACTTTCTTCACGGACAGAAGGAAATGAAAACACTACAATCAAAGCTCCGCTTTAGGGGGGTATTGACAAATAATCTTCTGCCCACTGGTTTTGAAAGCTATTTCTTATAAATTTTTTGGCCTTCAAACATCTTAAAAATTATATTTGTGACCTCATTGATTTTAAAACCATGCCTACGGCCTTGCTTGTAACAACTTCCTCATTCAGCATGAACACTAGCTCTTGGCTCCTCTAAAACAATTGTAAAATGATAAAGTATGAATAAAATATTTTGAAGATGAAGAATAGAATTTCTGCATTATCAAACGGAATTTAAAAAAAATCACTGTTTGAAACATCCCAACATTCCAAACACTAACCCATCTGTCTGAAGGCCAGTATCACTGATAATAATGTCTCTATGAAACATTAATGACGTTACATTACAGTGTAACTGAAAGCTACCAATTTCAACATTTATTAGGCTTTAAAAAAACAACTTTTAATTAAAGTGAACTTAAAACAATCTTTACATAACCCCATTATAATAAATGTTACTTTTACCTGTGGCCTTCCCTGTTAGAAATATACAGAAATGTAATAGTTATCAAACACCTTTCTTAACTGCATAAATCACGTCGAGTGTGTGTGTGTGTGTGTCAGAGTGTCCCTCGATTAGCTGACATGAGACGCAGCCACACACACAGACAGGACATTGACATACAGCGCATTCTCTTGTGTCTTGTCGCACTTAGAAGCATTTACATGTATAAGAGCGTGATCATATAATGTAACGCTTGGCAAAAATGGATATAAAAATGGACGCTGGAAATTATCGCGGTCGGAAAAATTATCGAGCTAATTTTTTTTAATCGTGCGATTGATTGATTTATTGACTATCGCGACAGGCCTAGTCATTGGTCAAACAAATAGATAGCCACGCCCCCAAGCTCACGCCATTGGTTGTTGTGTTGTATTTTATTTAAATAATATATTATTATTATTTCAACTTAAAGCTGCTCTATGTAACTTTTCTGTCCACTAGAGGTCGCCTATTCAAAACAAAGGCGTAGTTTGATGACGCCACATTTGAGCGCAGAATCTTGGGACATGTGGTCTTCACCTCACAGCCGGTGGAAAAGAATCGGGATATGACTCGGGCAGAAATCATGGCCATGGATGCGATTATTAACGTTACTGTAGTATGAAGCAGAGCAGGACCGAGTGTTGTGGAGCTGAGCAAGGCCGCTGGAGCGATTGTTAATAAGAAGAGCGGAACACACGCCTCGCGAGCAGCAGGACTTTTGTTATGGCATAGTCGCCGGCAGGACTTTTATTATGCCACAGTCGCCGGCGCCACTTCCGCTTTCCACTTTTCCGCATGAGTATGAGGTAACGCAGCTCTGTTTATCATATTAGATACATCTGAGTGTGTTGAAAATTATGTTAGGACGTTACTCTGTGCGTCCGTTTGGCGGCTGCTATGACACTTGTTCACACTGCAGAGTAAAGCGTTTCTGCAAAATAAAACCGGAAAACGAAGGTAACGCAGATATGACGCAATTGACAGGCGACTTCCTCACACGTCCCGGTTCCTTGGTTAAAATAGCAATTTTCTCATGATTTACAAATTGTTGGAAACATTTGGGATAGTCTAAGTACTCAACTGAACAAAATATATAACACTGGCCTAGTGGTTTCTGGATATTTTACTGCAAAAATGTTACATAGTGCACCTTTAAGAATGGCTTATTTAAATTATTTTGCAAATGTAAGAAGGATATTTTAAAAAAATTGACATGTAAAAAATATGTATTTTTTGCAGTCTCAGGAGGAAGCGAAAATTAATGGGGACACTTATGATTAACTGTTTTAATTAACTGTTTACTGCAGCAGAATTCAATTATATGCAAATTGAGGTGCCAATTTTTCTAGTGGGCTGAATTTGAACAATGAAATTGAAATTTGTCTCTCTCATGCTCACTGTCTCTTTCTCACACACAGTCACACACACACACACACACACACATACACACACACACACACACACACACACACACACACACACACACACACACACACACACACACACACACACACACAAAGATGTATGCATCATCAGAACCCCAGTTCCCACAGCGATATGTAAATGAAGGCATTAATTTGCTTTAGTTGCAGAAAGTGCTCAGGTAACCACAGACCAGGCAGTCCTTGCAAACAAACACTCGCTCACACATAATGAAGAGTTATTTCTGGAAACACTGTTCGACCATATAAATGTAAGGTTACATGCATAATGCATCATACAGATAAACATTTTTTAGTATGTTGGTGGATAGATGGAAGTTTTCGACGCTCTTAATCAGAATGTCAGCGTAAGAGCAGGAGACACTCGACATTTTGCACCAAATTAGCACACAGCAAGACACCAGACGCATGCACTCGCACGCACACGACATCAGCGTGCTGACATTTAATTAATCTCGATCTGGCCTTTGAAAATGAAAGAGAAGAATGAGTATCAGAAACTACTATCATCTGTGATCTGTATCCTCAGTGAACTGTTGATTATAGATTATTCAGGATTCTCCGTCACTGATTTTGTGTTTTAGATGGTCACACAATTTCTGTGTTTTTCTCTAAAATGGTTGGTGCTCTATAATCCTCACACTAATCTGATTTCTTGTGTGAGCACGTGAAAAAGAAAGGAGAAAAAACAACAACCCAACCCATCCCCCAGATATCCATCCTTCCTATCTCTTCCTAACACACACACAAACAAACTCATACACACAAAGACACACACATCGCATGAGTTTTTCTGAGCCAATTAAGTGCAAGAGACATTCCCATGTCAACTCCAGCTGACCTTATACTGTACTAAATATAAGCCCGTCTACATTAAATAAATCTAAAAAACAACAAATTGAACAGACTTGCAAAAGAAACACACACACAAAGGGCTGCTAGTCATAGTTCATTTATGTGTAAGCCTAATCTATTCTCATGTTCAGCTGAAGTGACCATAATCAGATATTTTACTTATATCCACACACTATCTCTCTCTCTCTCTCTCTCTCTCTCTCTCTCTCTCTCTCTCTCTCTCTCTCTCTCTCTCTCTCTCTCTCTCTCTCTCTCTCTCTCTCTCTCTCTCTCTCTCTCTCTCTCTCTCTCTCTCTCTCTCATTGAGTGATTACATGTGCACAGTTAGGATCAGCGTTGTGAATTCATTAATTCATTCATTCATTCATTTCTCTTTTATTCCTTTCATGAAAATTGATTATTTGTACAAGGCACATAAAATTCATTTGAAGTTTTCCTTTACATTTCCATGATCAGAAAGGAGCAGATGGAAGAATAATATTCTTATATTTATCTGCCCCCTTTATAAACATAACTAGTAGATGGCATTAGCATTGTTCCCTCCACCACCACCCAAAATTTATTAACCTAAATAATAGATGACATTAGCATCACACAAAATGTATTAACATAAATAGTAGATAACATTAGCATTTTTCCCTCCACCATCACCCACACTCCAACATATCTGATAATTATTTAAACGTTTTACAATGATCACATACAAACAAGTCAAAATTCAGTTTGATATAATTCAAGTTGTTTCTTTTTATAACTCCTTTTAAATTCCAAAATATTTTTGCAGCTTTTTAAATCTTTCCTTAAAGAATTCCATGCTTTTACTCCAGCAACAGACAAACACATTTGTTTCAAATTTGTTCTTGCTATTTGATGTTTAAAGTCGTACGGCCGTCTGTGATTTTCATCTTCAGAAGTAAAAATAAATAACTTTTGTAAGTCATGTGGAAGAGCTTTGCTTCTAGCTTTAAACATCACTAATAGAGTTTGTAAGTCTATAATGTCTTTAAGTTTTAATAATCCTGACCTAATAAAGAATTGATTTGTATGGTCCATATCCTGCTTTAAAAATAATGCGAATGGCTCTTTTCTGTAAAATAAATAAAGGCATAATGTTGCTATGATATGTATTTCCCCATATTTCTGCACAATAGTTTAAATAAGGCAAAATCATTGAACAATATAACATTTTCATTGTATTATATGGTAAACTGTATTTAACCTTATTCAAGATAAATAAGCTTTTTCCCATCTTATTTTTTACATGCAATATATGACTTTTCCACATCAATTTCTCATCTAAGGTGACTCCTAGAAATCTGATTTCATACACCTTCTCAATGTTTACATTGTTTATAGATAAGCTGACTTCCTCCTTTTTTTATTGCTGAATATCATAAACTTTGTCTTATTCAAATTTAAAGATAATTTATTTATATCAAACCACAATTTTAATTTAATCATTTCATCTTCAATATTATTAGCTAAGGTTTTCAAGTCATTTCCTGAACTGTATAAATTTGTATCGTCTGCAAATAATACATTGTGTAACATGTTTGAAACCTCACAAATCTCATTTATATATAAAATAAAAAGTTTGGGTCCTAAAATTGAACCTTGTGGTAGTCCACATTCTATATTCATACATTCTGACCTATAACCGTCAAACTCAACATATTGTTGTCGTTGTTGTAAATAGCTGGTTAACCAGTCCAGTGCAACTCCTCTAATTCCATAAGTATATAATTTAGAAATGAGAATTTGATGATCTATAGTGTCAAATCCCTTCTTTAAATCAATGAACACTCCTATTGTGTATTTATTTCTATCTATTGCGGTTGTAATATCTTCAATAATTTTCATGATAGCCAAGCTTGTAGACCTACTTGACCTAAATCCGTACTGATTTTCATTTAATAATTCATGTTTTTCAATAAAGTTGTCTAATTTATTAACATAGAGTTTTTCAAACACTTTGTAAAATTGAGATAGGAGAGATACTGGTCTATAGTTATTGAAAATATGTTTATCTCCAGTTTTAAAAAAAGGTATTACCTTAGCTGTTTTCATACTATCTGGGAAAACTCCTTCTGTAAAAGAATAATTAATTATATAATATAATGGTTTAATAATGCAATCAATTGTGTTTTTTATTATTTTCATGTCAATACCATCACTATCCGTTGAGGTCTTGTTTTTTAGCTTATAAACCACAGATAATATTTCATTTTCAGTCACCTCACCTAGATACATTGACTGCATAATCCTATTTTCCCTTTTCCAGACTCCCCCTAGCTGATCACTAGGTATTGGTATTTCATTTGCTAAGCTAGGTCCTACATTTACAAAGAATTGATTTAGTTCATGAACCATTTCATATTTATTTTCAATCACCCTATTGTCCTTTTCAAAATATTTCGGTAATTCCGTTCGTCCAGTCTTATTTCCAATTACATTGTTCAGAATATTCCATGTAGCCTTTATGTTATTTTTATTTTCATGCAATATTCTATTATAATAGTCCTTTTTTGCTTGTCTCAATATATTAGTCAACTTATTTTTGTATTTCTTATAGCGTTTTTCGGCATTCTCTGTTCTTGATTTAATAAACTCCTTATAAAGTCTGTTTTTCTTTTTAGAGGCATTTTTTAATCCGTTTGTTATCCAAGGTTTACTATTTTGCCTTTGTTTGGATCTGCATAGATTCTCAGGACAGTGCTTATTATACAGAGTAAGATAACATTTAAGAAAATAATTATAAGCATTGTTTACATCATCTAATTAAGTCCAGGGCCAAAGAGACCCCTTCAAATTGCAATAATCTCTCAAATTCAAAGATACATCCTGTCTTTATTCTCATATTCCATCTAAGAGACTCAGTTGTGTGTAAGTTTGGAAATTGCTCCACTCTTATGCTGAACTACATTAATTTGGACAATTTAGTCACACTGGTCATTTTTTATGGATATATGAAGTCGGTTCCCCTCATGTTAACCATATCATATTAACCCTGTTGGCCTCTTCGGTCGGAAATGGCTGAACAATTTTACGTGTAGTGTTTTTTGCTTCATCGGAATAGGATGACACTTGGTGACTTTTGTCGCATTAGTTAATATAGTCTAATATTAAAGTTTGGATATGTTAAAGGGGTCCTTGATTATGATTTCACTTTTTTAACTTTAGTTAGTGTGTAATGTTGCCGTTTGAGCATAAACAACATCAAAGATACGATGCTCAAAGTTCAATGCAAAGGAGATATTTTATTGTACAGAAATTGCTTTTTAAAGGGGGCGGGGGTCTAATGCTATATGTCATGCATTCTGACGTATTAACACTGTTAAAGAGTTTGATCCTCATGCTAAACGTGGCCAAAATTTCCAAAAATGAGTTGGACGTATGACAGAGTATTTCTGTTCCAAATACACTCCTTCCGGATTCGAATACGTTTCAGAAAGTGTTTTTTTTTTTTTTTTTCGTTTCTGTGAGGTCATAATAGGTGGAATTGCTTGTATGGGCACTTCTCCCGGATGAGTGCATGTGGAACGTGCACATCAACGAGCTTCGTTCAGGTTGCAGAAGCCGTCGGCAGCGCTAGCATTTTGTTTTTTAGACCAGGAAATTGACAATGTCACTAAAGAAGTGTGTTTCTGGTTGTGAGGGAAAGATGACCTTGTTCAGCTTCCCAAATAACCCAGCGTTCAAAAGTGGATGCAGTTCATTTTTCCGGTGCAGCAACGGAGTTCTGCAAGTGTGTTTGGTTGTTACCCCGAAACCGCATGTAGGCGGCAAGTGAAACTGCATCAAATGTCTGTGTTTTGCTGCAATCGGTGCGTAACTGAATATAATGTAAACAACTCGGTACAGCGTAGGGATGCAACAATACAGTTAGTCCACGGTTCAATACATACCTCGGTTTTTACCCACGGTTTTCGGTTCGGTTCGGTTCGGTTCTGATGGCTTGTTACATAAATTTTTTGTTATTCTATTCTTAGGCGACAGGAACCGCAAGAGGTTAAAGAGAAAAAAGACTTTTTTTATTGCAATACTCTTTCTTTATTTTACTTAAAAGAATTGAAAAACCTTACTTAAACTTAAAACTTTACTTAAAAAAAACCCTTGTACATTCCTAGTGTATTGGATAATATAACATAAATATATATAGAGATTTACACTGGCAGCTCAGAGCTGTACAGCAGCATTTAAGTATGAAATTGAATGAATAAATGTAAAAATAAAACACTACATAGACTTCACTATAAAATATACATTGATTCTTAGCTACTGTATTAGTTTTTCAGTCAAGAGCAGTGAGTGATTTTCTCTTTGTCTTTTGTTGTTGTATTAACATTAAAGGGATATTTCACTCAAAACTGAAAATTATGTAATCGAGAAATGAATATAGGTTTGAAACAATATTAGAGTGAGTAAATAATGACATAATTTTATAGGTGAACTGTCCCTTTAAGGACGCGTGTTCACTATAGGCTGCGCTGCTGTCAGTTTAAGACCTCTACACATCTAATATACAGACACGATTGCGATTTTACTTTAGACATAACCGACTGTGTTTATGTTAACCTTGTGTGTATTTGACAGTATTAACGCAGTAAGACGACTACTTAGTTCAGTATTCACGTGTTTGACAGGCTTTTAGTGCGCGCGCTCTGAAAAGCGCATGTTAAAACCGCGCACGCGAATGAAACCGGCAAGGCTTTAAAACGCATGCAAATAATGAACTTTCGTGATTGTGAATAACTATAGTGTTCCGTGAGTATAACTCTACCACTAACGTGTGATGTGAATGTATGCCGCGTTGTTCAGTATTGGGATGGAGGCAAATTATAGAATTTGTAGAAAATAATTAATTAAATGCGAAACCGAAAAAAACGCAATTCACAAGCGCGTATTGAACCGTGAAGGCTGTACCGAACGGTTCAATATTATATTGAGAATTGTGGCATCCCTAGTACAGCATATCTGTCTTTTATAAATATGATCAAACTAAAGACTCTTCGGAGGTATGAAGGATGTAATACTACTCTATAGGTAGGCTACTCAAGATGAAAAGGAGATTGGCTGAAACTGTGGGCCCCCCCACCCCCTTTAAGGACTACAACAAATGGCTGGTAGGGACAACAACGAGCTTCTTCCCCGGTTGGTGACATCACAAACCCTAAAGTTCAGTAGCCCCGCCCACTGATTCGAGCATGACAAGTAGTAGTAGGTAAAAAACAGATGTGACATTACAACTGTATCGAGAAACTAAGCAATAAACATGCCTTTGAAGAGTGCAAAGTGTTGTGCCGTGCCCGGCTGTGGAAAAACACAGTAGCTGCATTGGATTTGCAGAGAGCCTGAAATGAAAGCACAATGCTGTGCCTTCCTTCTATATTGGATCCGATAGGAATGGCGCAACACACTTAAGCGAGGAAAAAAGTTTTTACTGTGTCACTATTGCTTTGTTACAGATCGTTTGATATGTCGAACCAAATGATTTCTGCTATGTAATGATTCAGGCCTACAATCAGGGCTGGACTGGGGCTAAAATTCAGCCCTGGACAAATCCTGCCCATCCGGCCCACAAGTTCACCTGTGTTTTGCTGGGGTTAGGGCCTTACATTAGATTAAATAAGTGGATAAATAAAACAGGACAAAAACTAATAATGATAGATATTATTGAATACACAGCAATGCAGTTAACAAACATAATATAATTTTTTTTGTGCTAGGATACATGAAAGTAAATTCACTGCCATTCAACTGTCATCATTTACTTATATTTAGTTATAGTCATAGCTAGGAAGTGTGGCAAATACAAATGACTGACGTAGTCCTCCTATTTTTATATACTTAAATGCATGTTGTCCACCGTTTCCTAAAGCCACAGGGTGGCAGTGGCATGGGTGCGAGGGCCCTTTCATCGCTGCTTACAGCTTTAATTTACATTGTTTGCAGAGATAGTTATGATAAAGGCATTCATTAGTGTGCAGAAATGTTCAAGTTTCATTGACGATATTGCTGCATTCATGCACTCAAAATGCCTGTAGACGCATGCATTTTCTGTGAAGCTGCTTTGAAACAATATATATTGTGAAAAGCGCTATACAAATAAATGTGAATTGAACTATTATACACGCACAAATGAACTAGTGTGGCTGTAACATGATCAAATCCACATTTCAAACTAAATAAATCTAAACCATGACAAATAATAGTCTGAGAATGTCTAGGTATAAATCCAAATAAGTATTTATGTCTAAGAACCACTAGATAATTTATAAGCCACTTTATATAGACCTATATAGGATACATATATAGTGGTTACACCATTCTTTTTTTTCTCCAAAAATGGGATTTTAAATTATTTGGGCACATCTTAAACCAGACGCTAACTGGTAGATTGCATTGGTCATTATGGAAATGATCCGGCTGCGTTTGTGTTCTTTAAATTTGCGCGTCATCAGTAGATCACGCGCAGAACTGTCCACTCCAATCTGCGCTTTTATGAAATTGCGCTCTCATGCTAATTTGCTCTGTTTAGTAAATCTGGCCACTTGTCTCTATTTTAGCATTGAATATTGCTTTTTTTGAAAAATTATTGAAAAATATATTAGAAATAAATTGTGTATTATTTTCAAGGGGGAAAATAGCTCATACAAACTATAAATATTGCATAGTATCATAAAAGCCCCTCAAAATTCTAAACAATAATCAAAAAATACTATTGAACAAAAATATATTAAATTGGTTTTCCTAGGGGGGAAAAAGTTACATTTCAAGGCTTCTGTCACTTTTGACCATGAAGGAGCCAAGTGTGACCCCTAAACGAAGAGGGCCAGAGGTTTAAACTACACACTAAAAATGTTCCACAACATTTGAAAACCAGAAAGTGTCCACAACTTGTTAATCTTCGTTTTGAATAAAATATTGCTTCATATTCTGAAAACGAACAAACACGTTTTTGTTAAATGTTTTGATGGAAATGACTGCTTGAGCTACAGTGTATTAAAAAGAAATAAATCAAATGCTACTTTGACATCTTCATACGGTAATAATGCAAATACATTATACATTTTTAATTGTAGCTTAAAGGCACAATATGCTATTTTTTTCTTTCTACTTATTCAAAACAAAGACATAGCTTGATGACGCTGTGATTTCATGGAATCATGGGAGTAGTTATCTTTACCTCTACAGCTGCAGACGACTGCTTCCGCATCTTCTGGTCATGCGTATGTGAGATAACGTAGCGCTGTTTTATCATATTAGATACCGTTATTTGAGTGTGTTGAAACGAAAGTTGTTTTAATGCTACTCTGTGTGTTCGCTCGGCGGCTACTATGAGACACTTGTTGCACACTGCAGTAAGCTAGATCTATATTGGGCATGAACATAAAACATGGTACTCACGGGAAATCATCATTTAAACAATAAGACTAACAGTGTTGAGCTATATAACAATGATTAATGAATGATTAATTGAATAAAAGACATAATGCACTCTAAAAAAATGGTGCTATATAGTATATGGCACTAAAAGTGGTTCTTGGCTCGTAATTATAGGGAACCACTTTTGGTGGTATATAGCACCATATCTTAACATGTTCTGTATATGGTAGCGGTGCTATATAGCAGGGGTTTTCAAACTGGGGTCCGGGGACCCCCATGGGTCCTCCAGAACGTTCTAAGGGGTAATAATAATAAGACAAAGCAAAAATGGATTAAGTCTATCAAACATTCTAAGGCAGTATTCTTAACGCAGTATGTGAGATGCTTAAAGGGATAGTTCACCCAAAAATGAAAATTAGCCCATAATTTACTCACCCTCAATTCATCCTGGGTGTATATGACATTCTTCTTTCAGAGTTATATTACAAAAGTCCAGGCTAATCCCAGCATTAGAATTTGATTCATAGTTGCTCTGTTTTTGAAGTCTATAAAAAGTACATCTGTCCGTAAAATAACGTGCTCCACTCGGCTTCGGGGTGTTAATAAAGGCCTTCTGAAGCGAATCGACAAGTTTGTGTAAGAAAAATATCTATATTTAAAACTTTATCAAGTAAACTTTCGTCTGATCGCCTTCTGTGGAAAAGTGTTGAATGTTGAAAGTGAAACTCAAGATGCATACGTAACGTCATGACGAGCCTACCTGCTCGCGTTAGTCTTTCGATCGGCAGGGGAACTTTCAACAATTTTTCCATAAATTGAACAGGGAAGGCGGTCGGCCGAAAGTTTACTTGATAAAGTTTTAAATATGGATATTTTTCTTACACAAACGCATCGATTCGCTTTATTAACACCCAAGAGCCGCGTGGAGCATGTTATTTGACGTGCAGATGCCCCTTTTATGGACTTCAAAAACAGAGCAACTATGAATCCAAATCTAATGCTTGGATTAGCCTGGACTTGTGTAATATAACTCAGATTGTATTCGTCTGAAAGAAGAATGTCATATGCACCTAGGATGACTTGAGGGTGAGTAAATTATGGGCTAATTTTCATATTTGGGTGAACTATCCCTTTAAATACATTTATTGTGAAAGTTGCTTATTCAAATCATTTTCAAATCATATACATCCAACATTAAGTATAGCCAATTTAAGTTTGGAAACGATATGTTGTATTTATAATGTCACACTTACTATTTATCTAACCGTTTAAATGTTTTTTCATACATAAAAAATATATAGATGGATTTAAGGAAGGGGGTCCCTCATAAAAGGTTCATCATATTTGGAGGTCCTTGGCATCATAAAGTTTGAAAACCCCTGCTATATAGCACCTCAGCCAAAGAACTGGTGAAGAACCCATGAAGCACCAGCACCAAGATTTGGTGCCATACAGTACTTAAAGTGGTTCCCCAATTATTACGAGCCAAAGAACCACTTTTAGAGCCATATAGCAAAAAAAAATTTTGAGTGTATATTAAAGTGTCTTTCTTTGATGTTTCCATGGTTTCTGTTGCACAGAACATGGTCCATGTCGTGGTTAAAATTGCTTATTTCTCTGGATTTAAACATTCTTGGGATAATGTAAGTACACAAGTGAACAAAATTGTTCTAGTGGATATTTTAATACAAAAATCGTACATATTGCAATATAATATACATAACTATGTTTTCAGTGGTGTGTAAAGACCTTACATAAGAAACCGTTATATTCTTATTACCTTAGAATGAGCCATTTCTATCTACATACACCACGGGTCCCCTAACAGTGAGGTCGCCATTTTGTGCTGCCATGTTTCTACAGTAGCCCTAAACGTACAAACTGCTCTACAGAGCGCTAGTCACTCTCTGCTATCTCAGACGACGATATCTCATATATATATATATATATATATATATATATATATATATATATATATATATATATATATATATATATATATATATATATATATATATATATATATATATATATATATATATATATATATATATATATATAAACTGTGCAAAATTTTAAAGCATGTGCATTATTTTCTAATCTACAACTAATTTCATTTTGTTGTAGGTTTGTCTGACTCCGCCAGTCTATTGGGGTGCATAACTGAACTGTGGCTAATGCAATTTAGGCCTACTCCTGGGGCAAAATGATCTAGCCAGTCTAGTTCATCCTTTGACACTACATGGCAGAACTGTTCCACTTCCTACCATGAAATCAGGCACAACACTGGCATGGTTGGATACATAATATGGATTTCTATCAACAAACTGCAAACTAAGACTGGATTAGCAGGTGTTGTGTTGAGCTTGAGGTTATAAATTACACTTTTTAAATGCATCAATGTGTTCTTACCTTTTAATGTCCCTCATGCTGCTGGTCAGAGTTACGGAAGCTGATATGAGACAAAAACAAAAACATATTTTTATATCGTTTGGCTTTTAAAATGTTAAAATATCAGCCTCCAGAGGAGGGCAGCAGCAGTCTCACAGCATGCGATAATGCCTTAAAATCAACAGTAAAATTTGTGCCAATAAACAGAAGAGGATAAGGCCCTGCTGTGTCTGCTTTCTCCAATGGTTTATTTACACCTTCTATTTATAGATGAGCAATGTGGAATATACTATATTCATCTATCACTTTAATGCACTACCAGATTCATAAGTACCACCTCTAATAAAGAGATAGAGAGAAAGGAGAGTGAGAAAAAGAAAGGGATAGTTATTGAGCGACTGAGAGGAGAGGGGAAAAACGATCTAATGCATCTAATGCAGCTCCAGTTTAGCACATTAAAACAGACAGACGCGAACACACACACACACACACACAGAGGGCGAGAAAGAGAGAGAGAGATGAGAAGTGAATCAAGAAGTGAAAGGAAAAAAATGGAGAAAGGGAGTAACAGAGATTGAAAGAAAGAGAGGAACAAGAAAGGAAGAGAGAGAGACAGAAGAGCGAGAATGAAAACCAACACAGGAAGAGGGAGAGACAGAGAGTGAGAGATGAGGTAAGTAAGTATTTTTAGTGGATTACATCTTCAGTGTCAGAAAGAGTTGGATGCGTCTGTGAGTAGCTCTCAATAATGCAGCAGTGTATGCACTATAAAACACACACGCACTCTAACGCGCTAAATCCGCTGAGGTTTTATGGTCATATACAGTATTCATGTGCGTGTTATTTGCTGCAAGGCTTGACAGCAGCTGGTCAGCGAGAAGCTTCTTCAGGAACAACTGTGTGAGAACACAGGAAGAGGGAAACAGGCATGTGGGGAATACAGAGAGGCATTTGTACTTGCATATGTAAAAAAAGGGAGCAGTCTAAAGCGCCTAAGACTGGCTCTGTTCCAAATCCTAATGAGCTGCCAACTGAGGCCGCATTTTAAGGCATCATACATGTCAAGGTTGTTCCATGTGGCTGTGCTCCTTCTGATATACCTAGTTTAGGCTTAATTGTAAAGCATGTATCATTCAGAGAGAATGGTACCACACAATGAAAAGCCATCCCTTCCTAATATTGTGTTGGTCTCCCTTTAGCTGCCAAAACAGCCCTGACCCGTCGAGGCATAGATTCCACTAGACCCCTGAAGGTGTGCTGTGGTATCTGGCACCAGGATGTTAGCAGCAGATCATTTAAGTCCTGTAAGTTGCGAGATGGGGCCTCCATGGATCGGACTTGTTTGTTCAGCACATCCCACAGATGCTCGATTGGATAGAGATTTTGGGAATTTGGAGGCCAAGTCAACACCTTAAACTCGTTGTTGTGCTCCTCAAACCATTCCTGAACCATTTTTGCTTTGTGGCAGAGCGCATTATCCTGCTGAAAGAGGCCACAGCCACCAGGGAATACCGTTTCCATGAAAGGGTCTACATGGTCTGCAACAATGCTTAGGTAGGTGGTACATGTTAAAGTAACATCCACATGGGTGGCAGGACTCAAGGTTTCCAGCAGAACATTGCCCAAAGCATCACACTGCCTCCGCCGGCTTGCCTTCTTCCCATAGTGCATCCTGGTGCCATGTGTTCCCCAGGTAACCCGCACCCGGCCATCCACGTGATGTAAAAGAAAACGTGATTCAGACATAGGCGTAATTTACGGGTGGGACAGGTGGGACATGTCCCCACCACTTTTTGCCAGGCTCGATATTGTCCCCACCACTTTTTAAAAGTAATTGAAAAATAGATTGCGGAAGGTGTGTATTAAAGCAAAAGCACGATCTACAAATCGTCATTCTTCATAATCTAATTCATTCATTTAACAAATTTTTCCGCCAGTCAGAAGCTTTTCATCGTCCTCAACGATGAATATTAAATCTCATTGTTGCTGGTATTAAGAGAAAATATGCAAGTATTTCGAAGTAGATTGAATCTTAATACACTCACACACAAGAATTGTGCAATTAATGAATACACTGCAGCTGAGCTGACTATGAAATGGTAAGTTCGCCATATTTATCTTGCGTATTTTGATTGATATTAGGCTAACATTACCCTAGATGTGTTGTGAATGTTACGTTTTACTTATTGGATGTTTATAGAACAATTTGTGAATGTGATGCATGTGTACATCAAAGTGAAAATTAAGTGCATTTCCAACTCTGAACTCAGTCCCCAAGTAAATTCGGTTATTAAATAAACACATAGCAAAACGAGTTGTGCGGTGTCCCCACCACTTTTTAAAGCAAAGTTACGCCACTGGATTCAGAAGACCAGGACGCCTTCTTCCATTGCTCTGTGGTCCAGTTCTGATGCTCACGTAGTCACTGTTGGCGCTTTCGGCAGTGGACAGGGATTAGCATGGGCACCCTGACTGGTCTGCAGCTATGCATTAACTTCTTGAGCAATTTCAGCTACAGTAGCTCGTCTGTTTGATCGGACCACACGGGCCAACCTTCGCTCCCCACGTGCATCAATGAGCATTGGCCGCCCATGACCCTGTTGCCAGTTCACCACTGTTCCATCCTTGGACCACTTTTGATAGATACTGACCACTGCAGACCGGGAACACCGCACAAGACCTGCAGTTTTGGAGATGCAATGACCCAGTCGTCTAGCAATCACTATTTGGCCCTTGTCAAACCTGCTAAAATCCTTACACTTGCCCATTTTTCCTGCTTCTAACACATCAACTTTGAGGACAAAATGTTCACTTGCTGCCTAATATATCCCACCCACTAACAGGTGCCGTGATGAAGAGATAATCAGTGTAATTCACTTCACCTCATAATATATATATATAAATATATATATAAATATATATATATATATATATATATATATATATATATATATATATATATATATATATATATATATATATACACACATATAAAATAATTGTAGGTCTAGTCACTTGTGTGTTTTACGAGTTGTTGCTGCTGCTTTAAAGTGTTCTAAAACAGTCGCTTATGATTTAGAAGGCTATAGGCTCACTGGTTTGGACAAAGCCAGTGTGTGTGAATGTGTGAGAATGCAAACAACTTACATGTGCTAAAATGAGTTTAAACTGAGTCTAAACTCAGATGTCTCTCGCTGGGTGAAAGAAGGACAGACTCCACAGGACTCTCCTGAAAGATGAAAAACTCATTAAACACACACACACACGCAGCCCTTTTAAATCCTTCTCTCTCAAACATCCACACACTCACCGAAAGCACCAGTTGGGATTTGACTGTTTTATGGTTTTTTCAGTCTAGTTTGGAAACAGCTGACTCGGCTATTCAAGCACTAAAGCTCTGAGATCAACAGACATCTGTCTGAATATGAGTCTTACTGTGAGCTTGTCCCTTTAGCAAGATGGAATGAAAATTAGTCTATTATTAGACTTTTTGTATACACTCTGCATGACAGAAAATCTTCAGTGTTAGCCTCTGGAGGCTACTCTAGTGTATATGTACCATTTAAGAGTTTGGGGTCAGTCTTTTTTTTTGCATTGAATTGATCAAAACTAAGTGACAGTAAAGGCATTTATGTTACAAAGCATTTCTATTTCAAATAAATTCTGTTCTTTTGAACTTTCTATATTTATGCAAGAATCCTGAAAAAATAAAATCTTTTTTTTAAGAATTTGATGAAAATAATAAATTCTTGAGCACCAAATCAGCATAATAAAATGATTTCTGAAGGATCATGTGACTCTGAAGACTGAAATAATTGCTGCTGAAAATTCAGCTTTGCCATCACATGAATAATTTACATTTTAAAGTATATTAAAATACAATAAAATTTTAATTCTATTTGATTATTTATTACTGTTTTCACTGTTTTTTTTATCAAATAAATGCAACCTTGGTGAGCATAAGAGACATAAGAAACATTAAAAAATCTTTCCAACCCCAAACTTTTGAAACTTGTACAAACTTGTACACTGTCAGAAAAAGGGTACAGCACTGTCACTGGGGCGGTACCCTAAGGTTCAAAAGCAAAAAGGTACTATTATGTACTTTTAAAGGGGTGATGAATTAAGAAATCAACTTTCCTTTGAGCCTTTGATATTTAAAAGTTAATCGTGATATAAGAATATCCTGAAAACTTCCTTGTTAGTCAAAGAAAAGCTTTTATTGACACCAGGCCTAGAAAACGAGAGATCTCAGAATATGTCGACCACTGACGTCATAGAATGCAGAAGCACCGCCTCAAGCCCGCCCACCAACTCGTGGAGCTAAACGGGTCACTACCGACCAATAAACATGCCGGTTCCAGCTCACGTAAGACATTGCGCGTTTGTTCGCTTCATTTCACCGCAGAATTGATTGTAAACAAGATACAGGTCGAGACTAGCCTAGAAATCTAGACGCACCCTAGCGGCAGCAAATCTAATCTGCCGCGAGTGTAGTCTAGCAACTCTCAGTAGACCTGCGAGCTGGAAAAACCAAACTCTGGTCAGGCCAATCACATCGTGTATATAGTCGGTGGGCGGGCACGTCACGGCAGAGTTGCGGAGGTTCTGCGTGCTACTTGTAAACAAAGAAGCTGGCGAACAGCGGTCTTTCGAATCGGCTTTGGCTGCGGCTCTGGAAGACTTGGAGTTAAGCTTTTCTTTGAGAAAAGAACAAAGAACGGCACTGAAATCATTCTGAAAAGAAGATGTGTTCTGAGTTTTGCCGACCGGATACTAAGTTTAATAGTTTAATCTATCAACTAGCTCCGCTTCACCTTCTTCTTTGCTCTGGTTGGTTGTGGCGCTATCCAATTAGTGGAATTTGAAAGACAACTGTTTATCCCGCCCCTCGGATTGAGCCCTGCTAATGGTGAGTTTCCAGACCCAACATCTTGATGTGGGTCTGGCTTGTCAGGTGAGGTCGAGACTGGATTTGCAGACATATTGAGATTAAAACACAATGCTGTGCCTCCTATCTTGAATCCGAGAGGAATGGTGCAACACACTTATGTGAGTAAAACATGTTTTTTTTTTAATGTGTTAGTATTGCATTGTTACAGATCGTTTGATATCTATTGATTACATACTTTAGCACGCTGTCAGGCTGGATAATCCTTTATTTGAGGTGTTATTGGTTCATTCGTGATCAGACTCTCACTTGTAACGCCAAGGCTCGCAAAGTGTGTGTGTACGGTTCGCGGTTATATTCACTGATCGGGGCCGGCCAAGTAATACAAAAATAGCATTCCAATCAATCGCGGGTGGATGAGAGATTAATCATTGTGTTTGTTTGATAAAGATATTTTGCTTTCGCTTTCAAAACAATTTTTACATGTACTGAGGGAGCTGAAGCTCATTAAATATGCAAATCTTATCCAATCCTAGCAGTGGGCATTTACTTCAAAGTCTTCAGTGCGGCACGCCCATCAAAACCGAGCGTTTTTCAGAGAGCCTCAAAACCAATGCAGAAAATAGCCTATTACTTATTCATTATGATGTTTTTGAATGTAAAAACCACGCTAACGTCATAAGTTGACCTCAGACAACAGCATAACATTTTTTAAAAAGCCAGTTCATGACCCCTTTAAAGTACTAATATGCACCTTTAAGGTACTAATATGTAACATTTAGGGATACCTTTTCACTTTTGTACCTAGGGTACTGCTCCAGTGACAGCACTATACGATTTTTTCTGATAGTGTATTTTTAATGTGTTTGTGCATATGTATGGTGCACTGCAAAAAAAGAAAGAAAAAAGTTTCTTCCTCAGCATTTTTGAACTGTTTTCAAAATGTCTAAACAATCTTAAAATCAAGATAAATTTACTTGAGAAACAAAATGACTTAATATATTAAGTCTGGTTTTCTGAGGGAAAAAACATCCAAATTAGTGAGTTTAAGCTTAAAAACAAGAACAAATATCTGCCAATGGGGTCCGAAAATTAACCCTTTGAATTAAGTTTATTTTTCTGACCCCATCGGCAGATATTTGTTCTTGTTTTAAAGCTTAAACTAATATCTTAAGTAATTTTGCATCTCAAGTAAATATATCTTGATTTAAGAATGTTTAGATATTTGTACTGGAAACAAGACAAAAATACAGAGGAAGAATTTTTGTTTAGTGTGGGGCCAAAACATCCACTATGTTTACATTTTGTCTCTAAATTATTAGAAAATGTGATCATAATGTAATTATAAATTATATTATCAGCATAACAATTTTTGATATGTGAAGAGTTTTTGAAGTCCTTTTGCACTCGAGCTGACATGGGCTCCAAAAGTTTGTGCAAAACATGATCTATGATTCCAGCATGATTTAAGAATGTTCCATTGAGCATCTTATGTGCTTCAATGGAAGCAAGAACAGCTTACCGTTGCTACAAATTTGTTTACATTCGATTAGGGACCTAGGAATAATCCCGAAAATGTCATTATGCAAAAAAAAATTCACTTATGGACCCCACTTTATACTGTATTTGCAAACTGGATGGGATCTGTTTTTAAATGAGGAACACCGATGTGAGAGATCATGCTCACGTGTGAGATTTTCATGAAAGATGGGGTGTATTTTGGGTTTTAAAAGCAGAAAGGTGTGAATGCAGTAAGAACATGTGGCCACTAGGCTGTGCTGTTCACTTTCATTCATTATCCAGAGTATTGATTATGAACTGGTTGTAAAAAATTACCTGAGCAATGTGTTGGGAACATAAATTCAGCATTGGTTATTTATTACATAATATGTTTATACAATACATAATCCGTAGAGTCTAATATGCAAAGTGTGCATTTCTGAGTGAGACAGTATATAGACTGAAGAATCTAAAACAGTCAACCCTTTGTGTGTGTGGTGTGTGTGTGTGTGTGTGTGTGTGTGTGTGTGTGTGTGTGTGTGTGTGTGTGTGTGTGTGTGTGTGTGTGTGTGTGTGTGTGTGTGTGTGTGTGTGTGTGTGTGTGTGTGTGTGTGTGTGTGTGTGTGTGTGTGTGTGTGTGTGTGTGTGTGTGTGTGTGTGTGTGTGTGTGTGTGTGTGTGTGTGTGTGTTTGAGAGAAAAAGACCGAAAGGGTTTAGTGAGAAAGAGAGAAGACATTTCACCCCCCTCAATGAATGGAGGTTTTATTGATCTCAGTGGACATCAGCGCCTTCCAGCATGGCCTTGTACAGAAAGGCACATTAAAACGTCTAAACAGTGTTAGAGCGTTGAATATGAGACAAGACAAGCCTTATCTATTGGCTATGAAAGAAAAGAAAAAAACTGCAAAAGTGGCCTTTTTATGTTTTAAACTGCTCTGGATAGGCGTTCTTCATATTTGGAGAAGACAAGCCTACTGTAGATGAAACAACTGAACTGAATACTATAGTTTTCGTGCCAGGCCCAGAAGGAATCTGTTGACTTTTTTTTTGCATTTTCTGTGCTGATTGTAGTGGATTTAAACATAGTAAAATGTGTTAAATGGAGATGATAGTACTACACTTTCAGTGATAGCTGAAAGCATTTTCAAATTATGCAAAATATTTCCTAAACAAACACACAAGAAGCGGCATAAGTGTAGACGGGTGTTCCAATTCTGTGGAGTTCTGCGCAGATCCCATTCGTGACTGTTCAAATATAATTAAATCTGTTTCTGGTTTAAGAAATGCAAAGATTGATCTTTGCCATGTGCCACATTTCAGGTATCACCTCTCATTCTCACTCTGTCACCCTGCTTGTTAAGCTTTTCAAGCTGTAAAAATACCAATGTGAAGATCTCACTTACCTCTCTGTTCTATTTGAGTCAATCTGGAAGAGAGAGAGAGAGAGAGAGAAAAAAAACGAGTGAGCTGAATACAGTCATCCAAAATGACAGCATTACACCAACACTTCATTATCATGCAACTGTTTTCCAGACAAAAGATCAAAAATGCAGTCTCCATGAACTGTGGCAATATCGGATGCTCTGTCATAGTTGATGTAACACAGTGATTCCCAACCAGGGTCACAGATACCCAAGAGGATACTTGGAAAGATTTAGATTTTGTTTTTTTTATCCTGTCAAAACATGAATTATGACTTTAAAATAAAATATGTTAGGGTTAATATGTTAATAATGTGAAACAATTTTTGCAGATACGTTTTTCAGTTGTTTTTTACATTCTAGGCATGTGCCTATGCTTGTACGTCCATGGGGGCCCAATTGCAATAAGAAGAAATAATATTTTTTTTTAAGTATTATTAATATTATTATTATTATTTCCCTCTAATGGTAAAACAATGTAAGACAATTACTATCTAAATATCGGACAGAAACCTCATATATCCATATTTCGGGGGGAGGGGGTTTGCAGTGTGCACCATACACATGCATAAACACATAAAAAATACATGTAAACTAACCGTTCAAAATATAATGATTATCCTAAGTATATAGGATATATATTCATTTATATATTCATTTAAAATACACATAGCTTACTACATCATGTGTATGAAAACAAATTAGAGCATAATAAAACCAATTGAATGTAATTTCTTACACTTGATTAACTGTTAATTAATAAATAAGTGAATAATTAAACATCATTCATTTGTTTTATTTATAACTGAAATATTTGGACATTTAACACTTCATGTAATTACATTAAAGATGATTGAGAATATAGAGTAAGTGCAAATGTGTGTATAAACTTTATCATGCTAATTGCTTATCTGTATGCTATGCTAGTATATAAACTAACTGACATAAATGGTCATTATAAAGTAGTTGAAACAACATTTATCATAACATGATTTTGTAGGTATCGTTATTTGGTGCTAAAGAGAGTACCTATTAAAAGCAATTTGAACCAATGGGATCGCTTGGGGTCCGATTTCGGTGGGGACCCAATTTGTCACTATACCATCTTTGCTTGTTAGCAAGGGAAAAAAAAGAACTGGTCATTTTAATAATTTCTTTCCTCAAGAAACTATCTAAGGCCCCGATCACACAGAATGCGTTTTTGCAGCGAGAGGCGCCTTTTTTGAATAGATTTCTGTTGGCAGAGAGCGTTATGTGTGCTGCTAAGGCACCCCGGGTACCTCGCGTTTTAAACGCCTGCTGCGCCTTGCGTTTTAGAAGGAGCGCTCTAAGCGCCTGAAGTTGAAAAAAAATCAAATCTGAGCGGAAAAGCGCCCAACGTCATCAAAGATTTTTTTCTATTGTCCAATCGAATGAATGCAGAGGCGGGCCTTCCGTTGTGGTGACAGTTACCTTGATGAGACTGACAGGACAGCTGATTCGGGGGTTTCTTAGCAACATAAATATAACCAGAGTGCACTGCTATTTTCTAAATTGAAAAACGTCGACCAATAAAGGCAGTGCAGTGCAGTGCGCCTCGCGTTTTCGAACCTGAAAAACGCGCTCAGTGTGATCGGGGCCTCATGCTGTTTTAGTCTGGCATTAATTGTCGTCGAGTCAGGGTGAAGAGCCCAACTGAAACACACACGGATCACCATAATGGTGACTTACACTTTTGATTTAGATTTTTCTTCTTCATGCAGTCATTCTGCTTCTTAAAGGGTTAGTTCACCCAAAAATGAAAATTCTGTCATTAATTACTCACCCTCATGTCGTTCGACACCCGTAAGACCTCCGTTGATCTTCGGAACACAAATGAAGATATTTTAGTTGAAATCTGATGGCTCTGAAAGGCCTCCATTGGCACAATGCACGGTTCACTCTCAAGACCCTTAAAAGGTACTAAAGACGTCGTTACAAAGTCCATCTCACTACAGTGGTTCTACAATAACTTTATGAATCGGCGAGAATAGTTTTTGTGCGCAAAAAAACTCTAAATAACGACTTATATAGTGATGACGATTTCAAAACAAGGCATCATGAAGCTTTGAAGCGTTATAAATCAGTGAGTCGAATCATGATTCGGATCGCGTGTCAAACCGCCAAACTGCTGATTCGACTCAATGATTCATAACGATTCGAAGCTTCATGACGCCGTGTTTTGAAATCGTCATCACTATATAAGTCGTTATTTAGGGGTTTTTTGCCCCTAAACCACTCTTGAGTGAACCGTGCATTGTGCCAATGGAGGCCTTTCTGAGCGATCGGATTTCAACTAAAATATCTTCATTTGTGTTCCGAAGATCAACAGAGGTCTTACGGATGTCGAACGACATGAGGGTAAGTAATTAATGACAGAATTTTTATTTTTGGGTGAACTAACCCTTTAACATCAGGTAACTTCAATAATAGTCAATCATCACTAAATTAATCACTTAGTTATAATAACTTTAACATTGCTTCAGAGTTAATTTAACACTCTAATTTTAACACTTTAACACTCTTGAGTGTGGTCTCACATATACTACCAGGAGAGAAGCAGTCTTAAATAGCCGGTGTGTAGCACTTTATCTTTTATTACATGAGATTTTGGACAAATTACAATTAACTTTGTAAACCGTAAGTTGATGAAAACATAATGCGATACACTTGACTTAGGTTCGGCTGTTCAAATGGCGGCCATAACACGTAGGCTATGTCCAACATTTACTGGAGTTGAATGTCTATTGAACTCCATTTGAGCTTGATTTTAGTCATATTAATAATATAATGACACATGCAAGTGTCTGACCATATAAAGCTGCAATATCAACTTTGACAACACAATGTTTAAATATAAAAAAAATTATAATACTAATTTCCTGAAAAATAGCATTTTTGAACATTTGAGGTTTCCGCCCGACAGACGATATAGTTTAGTGTTAAATTGATCAAAAACGACAGTTAAGTATTTGAACATTTCTATTTCAAATAAATGCAGTTTTTTGTTGTTGTTGTTGGCTTTCTGTTCATTTAAGAATCCCAAAATAAACATTATCATGGTTTTCACAAAAATATTAAACTACACGATTAATTATTCAATTTAATTAATTAAATCGTATTTAAAAAAACATTTCTGGTTCTCTTGATTAATAAAAAATTATTTGCATTATTTGTCACACTGATTATTTATATATTATTATTATTATTATTATTTAGACATGTCCTTTATCTTGCATTGGTAACAAGACATCACTGTCTTTCCTCCTTGGGGTTGCCAGATGTCAAGAGAATAAATCTCCCAAATAGGACTTTAAAGGATACATTTTCCACCCAGTGCTTTAAACAGTTATTTTAAATGGTAATACTATTTTGCAATATTGCTGTTTTACTGTATTATTGATCAAATAAAATTCTGGTTTGGTGTCCTACTTAAGACAATAAAGGTTGAGAAACAGCTGGTCTAATGTCTCTCTATGCAGAACTGCTACGGGTAGATAAAATCATTTAGGGATCAACTGCCTGACAGGTCAAGGGTCACATCAAGTAAATTCACTGACCACCAAAAGAGTCGCGTATGTATGCTCGAGTTAAAATGGAGCAGGTCACTACTCTGACCCAGGCCTGTCAATCATGAACTCAGAAAGGGAAGATTTTAAGTTCCTTTCCTGTTTCTCACTCTTTTTTTCACACTCATCTACTCTCCCACATTCGTACACACACTTTCACACCCACATCTTGAGAGAGTTGTTTGACTGTGTGCCTAATGATAATAGATGAGGTGTCAGGATGAAGGTGAGAGACACTAAGTCATCCTCACAGCACGAGGGAGAAACAGCTCATTTCTAGCTCTCTCTCTCTCTCATTTTCACTTCGCCTAAATCTACAGGCGCTAAAATAGGAGAAAAAGCACCTATAGAGCTTCTATTCGAAGACAACACTGATGTTTTCCATTTTATTTTACTCTTACTTTTTAAATAATATGGTGAGTTATGGAAGGGAGAACTTGGATATTCAAACTGGGCTGTCTTCTCAGTACACATTAGAGCAGCGGGAAGAAGTCAGCACTTTACACAAGTCTTGTGAGAAAATGTCAAAATTTGACAGGGCGAACAGAAATAAAAAACTGCTTATGCAAGCCTCTTGTCTCTCAGAGAATCACTAGAATAAAGTGACCTCTGGTTCTCAAGAGCATTCAAATACATTCACAGGCATATATGTAAATATTATTTCATGTCATTTAAAAGTATAAATGGCAAAATACAGACAATGGCGGGGGGTGGGGTTTCTTTAAAACATGATGATAATTATCTGTACAATGACATAATTGTCACATGATGACCCAAAGATAAGTTTAATTGGCCTCTTGGGTAACTGTGCAATACCACAGACACACTATCAGTGTAAACATGACACTAAAATAAACATTAACTAAAAACATAAAATGTACCTTAAAACACAACATTGTGCATAACTGTAAATAAAACTTAAAATGTATATTATGTGAATTCTGGGAATTCTACTTTCAAGTAATTATGAGGCGATTCGGATTCATACTTAAAAAATTAAATAAATAACAATTTAAAAATAATAATCTATAGCCTACATTATAATAATGTATTAATTCACTCGTTTTATAGGCTTTAAAAAATGTATCAGCCTACATGTATTGTCTTTTAAAACATAATGTGTTTTTTGGGGGGGGGTTTACTGTAGGCCTAATGTAACTTACAGTTTTACTGTAGCACTTTGTGAAAATGTTGGTATATTAACTGGAATAATGCCAGTGTGGTTTGTAATAGCCCGCAGTCAAGTTTGAAAACCAACACAACTTTAAGACTTTTAATGAGTTCATCCTGTCCTAAAATGTTCGACAGACCGTCCCAATCTAATAAATAATTCAATTTAAGAGCGTTCTGGACATTTGTGGCTGAATAACGACGTGTTCTGTGAAAGCACATCCTGGACATTTTTTTTCCCTGAGCTGACTGCCTAACAATTTGTCTTTCAACGAATACCTCAGGACTCACTCTCTCTCTCACACACACACACACACACACACACACACACTTGACCAAAGGACCGGACGACCTCGCATCATCTTGAAGCTGCGCGAGCTCTTACCGGATTCTCCAGGTACAGTCGCGGTGCGAGGAGATCCCGGTGGATATCCGTCTCTCTATCCGCCCGAGCGAGAGTCCAAGATCCGGTAACTCCGACAAAAGACGAGTGCAGTCTCCACGGTTCTCAAAAACCCGATGAGTCCACGCGCATAGCCCGATATAAGTGAAGAGCTTTTGAAGTGCTGAGCTTCAAGCGACGCGCTCGCTCCCTGCTTTTAAAAATACTCTCCTGACTCAGGTGGTCTTCGGGGTCGCGCAAGGCAGAAGAGTCGAAGCGCAAGTTGATTCTCAGCACATATCTGATGAAGACACGAACAAAGATATGCAGGATGCAGCCCATACACACACACATGCGCGCGCGCGTAAAGGGGGGTGACGACTTAGAATAGATTTTTTTTTTTTTTTGCATTAAAAATTTCAATTACATTTAAACTGCATTTTAGAAGGAAATCCACTCGTTTTTGTGTGGGAGATGTAACAAAGAAAAAGAGGACCGATTTAACAACTTCATGTTAATACAAGCCCAAAGGGGAGCTCAGCTCAGAGCAATAGAAATCTCATCATCATTCATTAACTCATCAAAAGACAACACACACAAACACACTCATACACACTCACCGAGCATCTATTCTAGGACATCCCATGGCTTCATTAGATGGTGTGTGGGCTCATTAACAACACAACACAATGCTTTAACAGCATACATATTCATGTATATTCCATGAGCATCATTGTGCAGATGTATGATATTTTGAGTGTGCATGTGTTTATGTGAAAATAAAAACTAGGTCGTATAGCCCACCCAGAGCTTCCTGTGCTTATGGGGGCTGTGTAAGGAAAACACACACAAACACATCAAACACTCAATTACACAACATGTAGAGCACACTAAATGACCTAATATGAGCCTTCATCCTATCTGCATCTCTGTGATCACATGCCTAAATGAATATATAAGAAACAGATGATGAGAGAAGATGAATAATGAGCAGGCCCAGACAGAATCTGTTCAGTTTTTTTCACACTTTCTGGACAGATTTTGGGGGGAAATCTTTGGAATGGAAATATAATAATAGTTCAAATATGATATATTACATAAAGGGAGCTGAGAGTACTGTACACTTTTATTGGAAGCTGAAAGCGTTATCAAGTTAGTTTAAATATTTAATAAATGAAAGGGCAGGAGAATATGCAAAAACTTGTGAATGATGGCATGACTATAATATTTATTGTTAGAAATGTATTTGTGTTTAAAGGGATGGTTCACATAAATAAAATTGATTAAAAAAAATCTGCCATATGTCTTTCCAAACCTTTCTTTCTTCTGTGCAAAAGAATATATTTCAAAAATATTTAGTGTGCTTTTTCTTTCATGTAGTGTCGAATAGGCCTATAGATGTTTATGAATGTCTCCAAAGTTTCAACGTCAAAAATGTGCAATAAATTAGCCAATCAGAGCAGAATAGGCGCTCGGAAAGGAGGGGTTTAGAAAGACTGAATCCTTTATCGAACCGTTTCAGACATTGTGAGAAAAGAGGTGATGTTGCAATGTTTTATGAAAAAAATGCAAGTGTTTTTGACCATGTCTTTATGTAAACCGAAAGCTCCAAAACAAAATTAGGAACCTTTAAAATAGCAGAGGACTTAAAAATATTCAAAGACTTTTAATGTATATGGACAAAAAAAAACTAAAGAAAATTCCTACAGGTTTGGAACAACATTTTCGGGTGGACTATCCCTTTAGCTCCTTTGACCTCACACCCAGAGGTCGAGTGTACACCTTTATTAAGGTCCGAAAACACACAAACACACATACTGTACACACTTGCAACTCAGCACCTTGCTCTAATAGATGAGAGGTCAAAGAAGCACAGCCATAACTCTCTATGAATCAATTCCAATGGGAGTGTTTATGTGCGTGTGTGTGTGTGTGTGTGTGTGTGTGTGTGTGTGTGCAGGCCACTATGTCAAGGAATGTATTAAAAACACTCAAGAGTAAAGAGCATTCGAAATAGACTTCATATAAAATTGTGTATGCAAGCCTAATTAAGAAGAAACACCTTTCTTCTCACTTCTCGTCTCGCTTTGTCTGAGTGTGAGATAAGGAGACAATGAGCGTGGGGAAGGAGAATGTGTGTTGATTGTGTACATGTGTGAGAGAGCGCTTATGTGTGAGTATGTGTGGTTGTGTGTGTGTCTCATCACCATACAGCTGAGACTGCAGGTGGTGGATCTTTCAGTGAAAGACTGTCTCACTTCTCATAAGAATCACTGCCAGATAACACACACAGGAGCCACTGTTTATCGCGCACACACACACCACTGCAAATGAAGAAATAATCAAGCCTGATCGTAAAACATGTTGGACACATTAAACACGATTACAACGTGGATCTCCTAAACAGATGTCTTAGAATGTATTAAATGTCTATTGCTCATAATTCTCTTAATAACATTCAATCAATTAATCTTAAAAGCAACCTCAATTACATAAATACACAATGAAATATGAATTATGGGATCCAATACTGATCATTAAAAAAATGCAACCCATCTTGGGTGTTTAATATGTTTGCCCTCCAGAGAGACAGTGCAGAGATTAATTAGGGCCTGAACACACACACACGCACACTGCTCAATGCACTGGGTATTTTCACTGCATTTTGTTCCTGTCTTCTATCCAATCGTCGCTAGAACATTACATCTTTATCACTCTCTTTTTTCTCTCGCACACAGTCTCAGTTTCATGTTCCTCTGTCTTTTTTGTCTCATATTCTCCTCCTTCAAGCGCTAACACAGTAGAGGGACCATTAGACGTATAGCAGAGTCCCAGAAACAGCTTTGATCATCTGTTCATTAGATCACATGGGAATATCATGGAGAAGGAGACAGATACGGGGATGGGCGTTGGAGCATTTTTCAATAGGATGCACTAAATTTGAAATGTCAGATTGTTTTGCACCCAA
This sequence comes from Gobio gobio, assembly GCF_949357685.1. Classification (NCBI taxonomy): domain Eukaryota; kingdom Metazoa; phylum Chordata; class Actinopteri; order Cypriniformes; family Gobionidae; genus Gobio; species Gobio gobio. Next base: position 22,387,946 of record NC_137099.1, read on the forward strand.
AAAAAACATCCATTTTACCCTTTTAAATTCACATGATATTTTTTAACCAAGAAAAACTTTTAACATGAATGTTATTCTAACAAGAAATATTATGACTAACAATATTTTGAAAAAATAGATTTTCTTGAAGTTTTTTACAATCGCTATGACGATTTTTTCAATAATTTTAACAAATGTCCTAAACTCTTAAAACAGCTAGCACAAAATCTGTCTGTATAGGGTATACAATGAACACATTTATTGTTGCTTTTACACAAAATGCATAAACACACATTTAAAATGCTCAAATTTTACACTCAAGCTCAACCAAGATCAAAACAATGGATTTTTTACTGCCAAATTTACCAATGCTTTAACATTGTATGTCAGAACAGATAACACATGTTCTAAACCTAACCTTATAGGCTAAAGTCAAGGTAAACAGCTGTTTATATTGTGAATTGAAACACAAATATATCCCCTGTATTTTATTCCATTGTTACTGAGAAACAGCTGATTGAAGTTATAAATAAACCACAGCTGATTCCCATCAAGGAATTGTTCAGGTGTTGATGCTCCTTCAATCACGTGACCTTATGGTACACAGTAAAAGAGGACCTCTTTGGGCTGATCTGTGAAAAAGGACACAACACAAAGAAAGTAAGAAAAATGCCTGCACGAGGGAGAGGAAGATGAGTACCAGGACAAGGGAGAGGAAGATGAGTACCAGGACAAGGGAGAGGAAGATGAGTACCAGGACAAGGGAGAGGAGTGGGACAAGGGCAAGGGAGAAGAATGCCTGGACAAGGACATGGTAGAGTTTGAGGAGTTAGAATGCATGATGGTGCTCAAAAAATGGCCAGAATTAGGGTAACTGATGAAATAAGAGCTACTGTCATAGACCATGTCATAAACCACAGGCTATCATACAGAGAGGCTGGTGAACGAGTACAGCCAAATCTCAGCCGGGACACAGTGGCATCCATTATCCAGAATTTTCGAGAAAAAAGGTAGGATATTGTAAATACTTTCCCCATGTATTACAGTCACTGTATGCCTCTGGTCTCTAATATGTAACTGTATTTTGTCTATCTAAGGATTCAACATCTACCAAGCTCAGGGGGCAGAGGAAAGCTCCTGAATGAAGAACAGGAACTTGCTATTGTCAACATGGTGATTGCTGATAATGAAATACATCTGAATGGCATTCTATAAGGCTACTCTGAGATGCATAGTTTATTTTTTGGATTGAATTTCTGAAGAAACAAAATGCATGCATTTACTAAACCCAACAAAACAAAAATGTGGAGAGGCTTCAAAAGACACACAATCTATGATCAATAAAATATACTTTCTATTATATGAGGACAGACCTGACACAAAAAATAATGCAGTTTCTGTAATTCCATCTAGTGTTAGTGTTTTTGTGACATTGTGCTATGATTGACTAAATGTTCCTGTTGGAAGATAACGTGTTAGGGTTTAGTTTACAAAGTGTGATTTTTAGCATGAAATTATCCGTTTTGGCAATTGTGTGCTGTGGGTGTGGTAAGAGTTTAGGAAAATTGTTAAAAGTATTGAAAAAAATTGTCATAGCAATCGTAAAAAAACTGTAAAAGAAAGCCAGACTATTTTTGTTACCCTTGTAAAAATTTGTTTGAAATGTTACAAATACATTTATATAAATACCCTGCAATTGTACTTTTGGAATACTAAATTGGTATACTTAAAGTCTGCTAAATTGAAACAACTGATTTGTGCTTAATGCAGTTTAGTTATCCAGAAATAGTGCTGAGGTCCAATTAAAGATATACTTAAGTATATTTGATTGTGCTAAAGTGGAGCTATACTTTAGGTACTTTAAATATCTTGCATTGAAAGACTGACATTATACAGTGATTATACTATCCTTACTAATAGTGATATTAAAACACACATTTTTTGGCTTACTATTATGAAATGTGTATTAAAAAAGTACTCCAAATAGGTTAAATAATAACTGATATAAATATTAGGCCTATAATTAAACAATGAATCAGTTTAATTCTAATATTTGTATCAGTAAGGCTCAAGCAATGTGTCAGTAAATATGTTAATGGATTTGTAGGATACTTAGTATGTAACAAATGTATTTTAAATACATTTTGGTATAGGTTTTTTTCACTATGGTAATGTTCATGTGTAATTTCCTGTTCCCCAATCCTTCAAGAGCAGAAGGAAGCAAGTTTTCTTCCAGGATTGCTTGTGTCATGCATCCGTCACAAAGACTTTGAGGGGGGATATCACATCTGTTTGGGTTTTGGTGCCTGTTTATTGATTAATATTTATGGCTGCATCCGAAATCACATAGCCTACTCTCTATGCACTTATTTTGAATAAGTAATTACTTTGTGACCACTAAAAAAGTATGTTCAATATAGTATGAATGTACAGTATGAATGTGATCTGGACGTACTACATTCGCCAAGTTGTCATTGCAGGTGGACTAACAACGTCCGTTGCTCCACTTCACTTCCATTCACAAATCCTCTCCCGTGACCTCATGGGATAGTAAAGTGTAATGAGCACTGTGTATTTGACTTCTTTTGTCAAATACTGTTTTTCACCTACTATACACTCACCTAAAGGATTATTAGGAACACCATACTAATACTGTGTTTGACCCCCTTTCGCCTTCAGAACTGCCTTAATTCTACGTGGCATTGATTCAACAAGGTGCTGAAAGCATTCTTTAGAAATGTTGGCCCATATTGATAGGATAGCATCTTGCAGTTGATGGAGATTTGTGGGATGCACATCCAGGGCACGAAGCTCCCGTTCCACCACATCCCAAAGATGCTCTATTGGGTTGAAATCTGGTGACTGTGGGGGCCATTTTAGTGCAGTGAACTCATTGTCATGTTCAAGAAGCCAATTTGAAATGATTCAAGCTTTGTGACATGGTGCATTATCCTGCTGGAAGTAGCCATCAGAGGATGGGTACATGGTGGTCATAAAGGGATGGACATGGTCAGAAACAATGCTCAGGTAGGCAGTGGCATTTAAACGATGCCCAATTGGCACTAAGGGGCCTAAAGTGTGCCAAGAAAACATCCCCCACACCATTACACCACCACCACCAGCCTGCACAGTGGTAACAAGGCATGATGGATCCATGTTCTCATTCTGTTTACGCCAAATTCTGACTCTACCATCTGAATGTCTCAACAGAAATCGAGACTCATCAGACCAGGCAACATTTTTCCAGTCTTCAACTGTCCAATTTTGGTGAGCTTGTGCAAATTGTAGCCTCTTTTTCTATTTGTAGTGGAGATGAGTGGTACCCGGTGGGGTCTTCTGCTGTTGTAGCCCTTCCGCCTCAAGGTTATGCGTGTTTTGGCTTCACAAATGCTTTGCTGCATACCTCGGTTGTAACGAGTGGTTATTTCAGTCAAAGTTGCTCTTCTATCAGCTTAAATCAGTCGGCCCATTCTCCTCTGACCTCTAGCATCAACAAGGCATTTTCGCCCACAGGACTGCCGCATACTGGATGTTTTTCCTTTTTCACACCATTCTTTGTAAACCTTAGAAATGGTTGTGCGTGAAAAATCCCAAAAATACTGGCCCGTCTGGCACCAACAACCATGCCACGCTTAAAATTGCTTAAATCACCTTTCTTTCCCATTCTGACATTCAGTTTGGAGTTCAGGAGATTGTCTTGACCAGGACCACACCCCTAAATGCATTGAAGCAACTGCCATGTGATTGGTTGATTAGATAACTGCATTAATGAGAAATTGAACAGGTGTTCCTAATAATCCTTTAGGTGAGTGTGAGTGTATAGGGAAGTACGTTTTGAATACAGCCAAAGCTGTGTTCGACTTAAAGTGGCGCTGCACAGGCCAAGTTGAACACACCTTGGCTGAATCCGAAATCACCTCCTATACCCTTAAATAGGGCACTATTTGAGGGGACAGCCATTTGTAGTGGTGTCCAAAACCATAGTGGACATTATTGAGAGCCCACATTGCACTGTAATAACGAGTGTACAGCCGATGTACACACAGCTGCAGTCCGAATTCACTCACTTGTTTTCATTCACTCCTTCAAGTGAACTGTATTAGTGGACTAAGGTAGGGAATAGTGATTGAGGGTTTAGGGGGCGATTACGGATTCAGCCCTTGTGATTCCCTGTTTCCCTCTTTTGATCCTGTCATGTTATCTTGTAATGCGGTTCCTTTGATTCATTGTTTTAATTCAGGCGCCTTGTTTAGTCATAAGTCCATGTGTGTATATGTATGCCTCTTGTTTCCTTTATCTAGCTTTGCAATTGTAACCTTCTGTTGGTGAGTACTAGTCCTAGTACTTCAGTTTGTCATGTTTTACTTTTGTAATTTGTTTAATAAACTGCACACATGTTCTCAACTCGACTCGCCATCAGTGAATAAAACGTTACTTATGTTCATTTATTTGATCAAAACACCAATAGTACTTTTTTTTAAATGACTGTTTTCTATTTGTATATATTTTAAAATGTAGTTTATTCCTGTGAGGCCCTCATGGCAAAGCTGAATTTTACGCAACCATGGCAAACGATTCTTATCATTACTATGAATTGTATCAACACTTTTTTGATGAATAGAAAGTTCAAAAGAGCAACATTTACTTAAAATAGAAATCTTGTGTAACATTATAAATATCTCTACTGTCACTTTTGAACAACTGAATGTGTCCTTGCTGAAAAGTATTAATTTCTTTCAAAATAAAAACACAATCATCATTTTTTTTAGTGGTAGTAGTAGGCTATATCAAACTGAAAAATATTGTATGTCGTGCCCTTGGTCTGCCAGGGGTCACACATCTCACAACTAGACCATACTACACCATTCTGCTTTTGAAATGCTACAATGTCTTGCATCTATTCCTACCCCCAGAGAAAGGCACAGGGGTCCAGACCACATGACCTATGTTATTATATAGGACAAAGCTAGTGTCCACCTTTTACAGTAGTGCGCAAGAATGGCACCTATCTGTCCTCTCAGATGACATTAGTTCGCCATTTTCCCCATTTCTAGATCCAACTGAGGCATCTTTTTCAATTTGGCAATGGAAAATGAATGATTGAAACCCATATCAACTTTTCTTGAGGCAATCCACACGGACTGTAATGACATCACGCCAGAGGCCTGTCATACAAGGCACTACTTCCCCCGCTGTTTGGCCAAGGAACCAGATTCAGTTGTCATGTTGATGAAATTATGTGGCCACATTCAAATGGCGGGATGTAAACACCTTTTCTTTCATTTTGTACAATCTATGATATGACCAGTCCACAGTACTTAGGCAGATGTACATTTTTTTGTGTTAATATTAAACTTATTTGGAATAATTATTTTTTTAAATGTTTTGAAAGAAGTCTCATGCTCACCAAGGCTGCATTTATTTGATGAAAAATACAGTAATATTGTGAAATATTATTGCAATTTAAAAGAACTGTGTTCTATTGAATATATTTTAAAATGTAATTTATTCCTGTGATGTTATAGCTGAATTTCCAGCAGCCATTACTGCAGTCTTCAGTGTGACACGATTCTTCAGAAATCATTCTAATATACTGATTTAGTGCTAAATTATTAATAATGTTTGTTATTATTATCATCAGTTATCAATGTACCTTTATAGAACAAAACTATGTTTTTCTATAAATAGTAAAAATTAAGAGTCAGATTGTGTATATTACAAAACAATTTAGAAAGTTAATTAAGCAATTTTCCTCGTGGGAACGGTTAGATGGTCCCCAAAATGTACTGCAGCTGATTTCAGGTTTAACTATCCTTGTGGGGGGACATTGTGGATCCCCAACAATGTAGGCAAAATGTGACCTAAACACACAAAGAGCCGAGAGAACCTGCTGTTACACTCGGGGCAATCATTCTTTCAAACGCTATAACCTTCAGTCAGTCGTTTACTTTAACATCCATCCATCTCACATACGCACACACTCAAATCCATTAAGACTCAGGAAGCTGGGATAGCTGGCGATAAAGTTATGAGTCATTAAAGTAAATCTGAGACACATCAGACCTTAAGACATCACTGGAAAATGTAATACCGTTATACACTCAAGTGCAGCTCTGGTGAAGAAACACACACACAACACACACACACACACACACACACACACACACACACAGGTTTTTAGACTGGTAGGTAGATGCTCTTACACCCTGGAGGCAGCCTGACCCAATTCTGCCTCAGAGAAGATGCTGTAAGGAGTCTTTTCCCCTCTCTTTCCTCCTTTTCCTCTCTCCTTCTGTTTCTCACCCTCAATGCAAATTATGCATGCGATAGTGACAGTTTAAAACAATAATATTACGAATAAAGAAACAGAGGTGTTTGTGTGAGAAAGTGTGTAAATTATGGAGAGCGAAGGGGGAGGTGTGAGAAGGGACATGCTGATGTAAGGTTTTAGGTTTCACATCGATGATATAAGGGGTTTCTATAAAGACGCATGCGCCCTCTGCTGACAAGATCCGTATATTGCACTCTCTTTTCAGTTCCCACCCAGTTTTATCTCACCGTTCGTGTCTCTTTTTAATCCCCCCAGTATTTCTTTGTTTAAAGAGGGTGTGCGTGTAGGAATGACGAAAGATATCTACCTCTCTGACTCAGCCGCCAATGTCTGTTTCTACACTCTGTATTAAATAATGATCGCGAATACACCCTCGCCCTCCCACGGTAACTCGCGCGCGCTCTTCAGAGTGATTGTGGACCACCGAGAATAATCAAGGGACGCAGATAATTCAGGAGTAACATCAAACACAGACGACCACCATCACACATTTATGAAATATTAATAAAGGCATCCCACTTACATAATATACAATGCTTATATAAGCGCTCCATTTAAGCACAGGATATTGTCTAATGATCTCTCGAAAAAGGGAGGAACCCTATGTGTCGGTTCCATTGATTACATACAGCTCAGATGAATAATATGACAGTTTGGTAACGAAGCAGCAGAATCTGAACAGGGAACCGTGAATTTGAGCAAGCTGTCCCACATCGACTAGTGAGTAAAGTGAGTCTGAGGAACAAAACTAATGATGTGCGATTTGGACTTTGCTGCAGGTGGGTCAGGGTTGCACTTTCATTTTAGCAGATTCCATTACTTCACCTTTTAACCCTGCTAAGCTGCATTCTTAAATAAACATATCAAACAAAAGAGATTTTAGATTTTTTTAATTAGTTTTTGTTTCCTTAATATTTCTGTTAATTTTATTTTATTTATTTATTTATTTATTTTATTTTAGTTGCTAGCTTGGCATAGAGCTAACTGAACTCTATCAATCTCTTGATGATAACAATAACAATATCATGATATCTTTGGATACAAATATAAAAACACATTTTCTTGGATATGCTTTTTTATTCAAGAATGCTGTTGAGGTCAAAAGGTGAAGTAGAGCCTATGGAATATATAACCCAATATATCATGATATTGTTATCGTCAAGAGATTGATATCTATTAGCTATTATTCAGTTAGCTCTATGCCAAGCTAGCAACTAAAACCCAAAAATAAAATAAAAAATAAAATAAACTGAAATATAAAGTAATTACACTGTACTATTAGTAACAGCAGCAGCAAGTGTTAAGTGGTCCATAGCTACGTCAAACCATAATCCCTTTTTTGGACCAGAATCAAGTGAGAGTGGATTTCTATCCGTTTACTTTCAGTCTGATGGTATAATTAAATGGTATTAAGTTAATGATATTCCATTTGGATGACATACTAATCAATACATTTAAGACCTTACAATCCATATTGACGTCAATATATCACCATGGCAGAACACATCATACTTAAACTATAGAGATTCTATTTTAGGAGTCACCTTCTGGACAAGTGCCCTCACGCATTAACTATACATTTAGCATTAGTATAGTGTAATTACACTAAGATCGGCATATATTTTTTACATTTACATTTACATTTATGCATTTAGCAGACGCTTTTATCCAAAGCGACTTACAACTTGGGGGTACAATAAGCGATTGGTCGTGAAGAGTCGAGTGAGCGCAACAAGTGCCTGAAATACTTAGTCCGTGGACATTTCTCAGTGTAGCACAGGCTAGAGTAGGGCGGGAAAGAGGAGGAAAAGAGGAAAGGAAAGTTTTTTTTTTAGGAGGTTAAGTGCTCACGGAAGAGATGAGTTTTTAGTTGACTTTTGAATGTTGTCAATGAATCCGCATTTCGGATGGCGGTGGGCAGATCGTTCCACCAGCAGGGAACGTTGAATGAAAATGTTCTGGAAAGGGATTTTTTGCCTCTCTGTGAAGGTACCACAAGCCTTCGCTCCTTGGTTGAACGAAGGCTTCTGGTGGGGGTGTGGTGACGTAGAATCGAGTCAAAGTATGCAGGAGCTGAGTAGGCAAGCGTCAGCGACTTAAACTTGATGCGAGCAGCGAGTGGTAGCCAGTGCAGAGAGATGAAGAGTGGTGTGACGTGGGTCCTTTTGGGCTCGTTGAAGACCAGACGTGCCGCTGCATTCTGGATCATTCGAAGTGTTTGGATCGCACAAGAGGGGAGACCAGCCAGAATTGCATTGCAGTAGTCCAGTCTAGAAATAACCAGGGTCTGGACAAGAAGCTGTGTTGCGTGTTCTGTTAGGAACGGTCTGATCTTCCTGATGTTGTAGAGCGCAAACCTGCAAGAGCGAGCTGTCTTAGCAATGTGATCTCTGAAGGACAACTGGTCATCAAATGTAACTCCAAGATTTCTGACTGATTTTGAAGGGGAGATCAGGGATGCACCTAGCTGGATGGTGAAGTCATGTTGCATAGTGGGACTGGCGGGAAAGATGAGGAACTCAGTCTTTGCCAGGTTGAGCTGTAGGTGATTTTTACTCATCCATGCAGAGATGTCAGCCAGACAGCCGGAGATTCGTGCAGCTACTGTGGGGTCTGGTTGGAATGAAAGGTAGAGCTGAGTGTCATCAGCATAGCAGTGATATGAGAAGCCATGTGCCTGTATGATGGGACCTAATGAAGTAGTGTAAATGGAGAAAAGGAGAGGTCCAAGCACTGAGCCCTGAGGAACCCCCGTGGTCAGTTGATGTGCTTGGGATTCCTCTCCTCTCCAGGCAACCTTGAAGGACCTACCTGTGAGATAAGATTCAAACCAATGGAGCGGAGTCCCTGTGATGCCCAGTGATGAGAGGGTGGACAGAAGAATTTGATGATTTACCGTGTCAAAGGCAGCAGATAGATCAAGGAGGACGAGGACTGATGATTTGGACTCAGCTTTAGCTATCCACAGGGCTTCGGTGACCGACAGTAGTGCAGTCTCTGTGGAATGGCCCCTTTTGAAACTGGATTGGTTCGAGTCCAGCTGGTTATTCTGTGAGAGGAAGGATTTTTAATGTTGAGGGGCTGCATTCGTTGAAGATTGTAATTTCTACGCAACTGTGGTCACTAAATGGAACTGTGTAATGACTGTTTTCAAACAGGTTTCCCCATCTTCCTTCAGTCAGACAAATTAAGAAATGTGCTTGTGTGTGTGTGTGTGTGTGTGTGTGTGTGTGTGTGTGTGTGTGTGTGTGTGTGTGTGTGTGTGTGTGTGTGTGTGTGTGTGTGTGTGTGTGTGTGTGTGTGTGTGTGGTAGTTACAGCATCTACCAGCAGGGGCCCACAGGGCCATGTTAACCATCCAAACATAAGCGGAGATAGGAGTAAGTAACATCAAACAAACCTTTAAATAGGTACTCTTTCAATAGCATGCCTGTATCCTCTAATTGGGTTAGATCATTGAAGTGAACAGGAAATGAGAGAAAGCTTTCAACAAAATATCCATGTTGTTGGGTACAACTTTTTTAGACGTATACAAACATGCCAACAAACACACCGCAAAATCAGCTTGTCTGTCGAATGGTAATGCCACGGTTACTGGCTCTCTCCTTTGATAAGTTTCCTAACGAAGGCTGCATAAATTAGAAGTTTCTCTCTGAATATTAATAACGCATATATCATTGGAGCTGTTGTTTCTGTTGCTTCCATGGAGCTGATTTACATATGAAAAATGGAAGCTTTCTGAAAACAGAATTTCTGAAGTTTTTGACCTAAAAAGATGTCCTAGATACCTCGAAATCCACATCAAACACGTTCCTCTCCCTCTCTCCCTCTCTCTCTGTTCCACACATACACACTCACAAGCGGGGACACAAGCTAAGCCACCATTTTTAGGTACCATGACATCATCTCTGTCAGATTTTCAAAATAATTAGTAGCTTTTTTCATGGCTGGCATATGCTATAGTGAAATTTTTTTTTAGCTGAAGCTGTCATAACGATTCAAATGAGAGACTTTGATCACACCCTGTACTCACTAACGATTGGGCTGTTTATATCAGCCGTGATGTTTTTAACGATCTGCTTTTGATATCATTTTTGCTGGTCTCTTTGAAAATGTCTGCAACTACATAATCTTACTAGAGCATACGGAAACCTTATTGTTCGCTGTCAACTTTGAACAGGGATTCTACTGTAAGAAGATATATGATGAATAAAATATTTTGATACCTGTCTGCAGTAACGGTATTAGGGATGTGTGTAAGTGTACCCTCTTTGTAACTCTCACTTTTGGGCACAGGGTGTCTTGCACGCTGACATTAAGCTGTGAAAGGCTAAAGGAGAGCCTGCACATTGATCCAAAGAAACTTTCAAAAGTTAGACAGAGCAGTCCTCTAAAAAATCCCTTACGTTGTCATCATTAAAGGTATAGTCCATCCTAAAATTAAAATTCTGTGATCATTTATTCACCCTTGCGTGCGAGTTGTTCTTTCTTCTGTGGAACATAATAAAATATATTTTGAAGAATGTTGGTAACCAAACAGTTTTGGTTCCCATTGTATGGATTAAAAAATGGAAGACCAAAACGCTTTCCTCAAAACATTCTTCAAAATATCTTCTCTGTTCCAGATGATCACAGAATTTTCATTTTGGGATTGACTTTTTAGACGGTTTGCTCTGGGTAATGTTGTAGGGTCAATGACATATAAGAAAAAAAATTATTTTTTTTAAGTTTAAAACATGACAATGTGCCAAAAAGTGTTTTTTTTTTTAAATGTACTTGTGAAAACTTTTTATACACCTTTTCAGTAAAAGTTGAAATTTACTGACTCCAAAAATCTCATGTGGTGTAACCATGAAGTAAAAAGTAATAATATATCACACCTTATATATGTGAGTGTATTAAGTTTTTTAATACAGGTTAAAAAAGTACAACAATTCATTCATAATGTAATTAAGCTTTTAGGGAGTTTTTTTTAATGTTTTTGTATGTTGGTTGCACCACATGACTTTGATTCGGTGGATAAAAGTTCAACTCAACATTACATTTTACAAGAGAACGACTTACAAATAAAGAACAAAAGCAGTTTGTCAAAGAGCCAACAATATTCGTAATGTAATTGTACAATGCCAGGTTTATTAGATAACTGGATTAGGTTAGATTAACAAGGTTTTATTATTTAATTCCTTTATTAAGGCTTTTTCTCTATTGTCATATTTAGACATAGCATCTTTTTAGCTTAGAAATTTAAAACAAACTTGATATTCGAGTACTTTTGAATAAATTAATATAAGACAAAAAATTAGTATTATGCCACTGTCCCAGAGGCATGTTTTTTAATAGTGATCTCTAATCTCAAATCACACTGTCCATGCGTATATGACAACATTCTTCAAAAAGTGAGCATCACAATAATATTCCCATTGAAACTGAAATAAAGGAATTGTTTATACTTGTGAATTTCAGGGCCTCAAGCGAATGTGTGTGTGTGTGTGTGTGTGTGTGTGTGTGTGTGTGTGTGTGTGTGTGTGTGTGTGTGTGTGTGTGTGTGTGTGTGTGTGTGTGTGTGTGTGTGTGTGTGTGTGTGTGTAAGTTCAGTTCCCTCCTGCTGTAAGAGTGTGTTTGGGTCTTGTGTTGCATGGCTCAGTAATCCCAGTGCAGTCACAAGCTAACAGTGCCTCTCTCCTGCCGGGACTTAGCGCACACAATGTGAGCGGCATGTGACTGCATTAGCATAGCTCACTGTCAGACTACACTGGTCTAATCTCTGTACAGTCACGAACCACAGCCCCAACAAAGCCTGAGAGAATAATAAAGCAGGAGGAAATTCTTGAAAAAGAAGTATCTGTCCACAGCGGTGGCTTTCAAACTGTTTTTGTTACTTAGGAAACAACAAAACACTATTTTAGCAACAATTCAAAATTCTTGTGCCCTTTATGACATCATCGATCTCACCCAGAGCCCTTGATTGGGGTCTGACCCCGCTTATTCTTTTCCCCCTTAAGGAATACATTTAAGTCTTCATAAAGCTGTTTTATAAGATGGGTTTGTCATATGAGCAAATGAGCAAGCATTATCAAACACAAAGCACAAAGTCTTATTCAAAACGGTGGGAAAAGTTCAGGAACAAAACTGCTTACAAAAATGTAAGGGTTTCAGGGCTGGGGCAATGTGCCAGAAATTATGATGGTCATGTGAACTAGTTATGATGTGAATTGCAAACTGAATGACTACAATCATGCCTGCTTTTGGGTCCCATTCAGAACAGTGAACTCAGGGCAAGAGCATTCCAAGGATTCTTTGAATTGAAGGAGTAAAGCCCAGCCGACTGAACACATGAGGCATTCAAGCTAGTTGTTCATTAGTGAGCAGAAATTTAAGTTGCTGGACCTAATCAACAAAACTATTTTAACTGAATATCTGTCATTTTTATAACAAAATAGAGTCAAAATGATGGAAATTAGTATAGTCTTTACTTATAGTAAAAGCAGATCCAAAGAACTGTTAATAATCATTTTACACAAATGGTTAAATGTTCAAATAATGTTCATTTGCTCACTTTCCAAAAAGAAAAAAATCAATATAACTAATTATAACTACACAATAAAACTTGCTTTTTCATTATAGCTATGTTATGGCCATCGCATCTCACGGAAAAACCTTTCACCTGAAATCATCGTCTTTTTCAACACAAAATATAGAACTGATATAGTCACAGCCCAAACTTTTGAGTAATCCATGACACAGTACATGCCGGGGGATTAAATATTATAAGTGTGGTACCAAATAATACAATGGCAAGAATAAGCAAAAATAGGAAATTAATACATTGTGACCACCTTTATGGACAGTGATCCATAAAGTGACACAATTTTTTTTTTTTGTCACCCTTGGGCTAAAAATGACTAGCACATTAGCATACAGTATATACGTATATAGAAAATACGTTTTTTAATGATTTTATGAATGAAGTTTACCGCAATCAAAGTAAAACATATTGAATTTCCAATCCAAAACTATGGCACAAAAAGCTGACAGCTTGAATACTCTTAAATGGGCCTATTGCTCTGATGTACTGCCCTGACGAACTCACAGGTAGACCTTAATTACTACACAAGTGAGACATGTCATCGTGGCTTGGTGCTGCCACTCTGAGGATTCCACACAGGATTCCACAGAGCCTTGCGACTTTTCCAGACGAGAGCAAATCCTCGATGCACACGACGCCATCTCAAAGGGAGATCAAGCATCCAAGTCCAGAGACCTCTGCTTTTAAATTCAACACACCTGGAGCCAGCTAATTCCATCATCCGTCTCAAACACACTAAAAAACACGCCAGCTGATAGACCCTACACTTTGGACATCTGTGGTTTTCCATCATGGGACTGTGTTCTCATAATGGATTGTTAGTGATGTTGCTTTTTCATCTTTGCCAGGCACAAGGTATAGTAACTTTTTCTTCAATGACACTGAATTTGTGGTTGAAAGCTGATGTTAAGGAATCGGATTACAAAGTCTATATAAAGACTGGAAGAAGAATACTACATTCTTAGGGAATTACCCTCGGGGAAAAATAGCTTGCTCCATGTTGAGTCAGCATTAGATGCCAGCGTGTTTCACTGATTCATGGTCTGCATCTAAGGCTGAAATCAATTTCTGACGTGCAATCTGCATAATCAATTTTCCTGGTCATTCCAAAGGCACTTTTGCTGATGATTGGCTGAAAACCCACTTTTCAACATGTCAACTAGATCTGAAACCAATAACAACTTCAAATCAGTTCTCCAAGGCTGACTGTAACCACAACACTGGCAGCCTCCGCTTGTGTTTGGCCTTAGTACAAGCAAACTAATATCTCTAGACTCCAAACTGAGATTCCATTAGCTTCTTCATTTCAGGCCTATAAAAGTGATTCAATCGCTCTTTCCCAGCACCGCAACACCTTCATGCAAATCAACTGGGAGATCTCACATTCCATGGGAATTCACACAAATCCATTTCTCCTTCCTTTGAAGATTGCTGTGAAAACCAAAGACTAAATTGAAGTTATCTTTGACAAAATAAGTTATACAGAAAGTAGATATATAATTTTATTCACTAGTTCCTTGAATCAAAAATTTGAGTTGAAAAATTACAGTATTAAAATTTCTTTGAATATCAATTAATTGTTATTCTGCTTCCTTACATTCAGTTTTTTTTTCTTTCTAATCAGAATTTAAAAGGCATTCTGATTTAAATACTGAATGGCGCACAACCCAGTGCAAGGAGGGTCACTGGAGTCCTGAGTTAAAAGCTGAAGCCTTTAACAAGCCAAATATCATACATTTAAGATCCAATTATATTTGGGATGACAGTCAGACTTAGCTTTACACTTTCCCCAAGGTAACAATTGCTTTCACTTTTAATCTTACAGCTTCTTAAAATAGTTATTGTACATTGTGACTCATCACACATTTTGAGCTCTGTACTTGAATACACTCATAATAATCCATCAGAAGGTAAGCTAATGAACTTGTATACTGTTGGAAACAGAAAAGGTAGACTTTAATTTTTTTTAAAGAATAATCCGTTTAACAATATTTTTTTTGCCAAGTCTTGAATATTGGCTTGTGAAACAAGTTTAAAGTCAGCATGAAATAAAAATTCATCCTTTTTGTTTTGTAACAGCATGTTATAGATATCTTTGTGAACTTATAGATTATATATTTTTTACTGTTTAATCAAACTGTCTAACTGTTAATCAAATTCGATTTTCCAGTGATAACTACTTCTCTCTGGTGATGTATTCCAACCGTCTCCAATTATTTATTCTGCTTAAACCCCGCCCAATCGACTACAAGCTCAAAATACAATCAACAACTGATGGATAGAACCAAGTCCCAAACCTAAACTTTTTTTCTGATAATCCGTTACACTCAAATGTGCTTTTCAAAAAAGCAAGATTTGCCAGTACTTATGTTTTATTGCAACTTTAAAGGATAGGATGGACGGACGGACGGACGGACAGACAGACAGATTTTTTTGTCCATCCCTGCTGCTCATATACATTCAAACCCACAGAAAGAGTGATGAAATGTGAACCTGCTGCACATTAGCAGCTTGACATGTTGACCTGGTCAAATTTGCTCTATAGTCTCTAGTTCTCTTTGCTGCTTTGCACAGATGATGCTCTCCCGTCCCCTGACCCCGAGCCGGCCCCACCAAGCCTGGGTGATGTGATTGATGCAGTGAAGGCAGCTTTCGAGCATGCAGTACAGATCTCGACAACCGGCGGCGTACGCGAGGCCTTGGAGCATGTTGTAGGGGAACTCACACCACAGAAGACTTCAACAGAGCAGTCACCAGCAGTAGAGAACGTGGCAGATCATACAATAGAGGAAGCAGCTGAAGAGGATGCAGTGGTGCTCAATGAAGGAGAACCAGATGTGCATATGTCAGAATCAAATGAACAAACATATGAGGAAACAGCTCAAAATATAGATATAGAGCCTGCAGAGGTGGTTCAAGAAATGACAGCTCAGGAGGAGTCATCCATTTCAGAGCCAGAACAGAAATCCGTTATTAAAGCAGTGGACCTTGAGGCGACAGATTCAATTCAGGAACCAGTTGAATCAGTTTTGCAAGACCCTGAGATTGTTGGAGTGGGTGAACCAATGACAGAGGAAGGCCAGTCAGAGGAATCACCTGTCCAGACATATACTGTCACACAAAATGATAAGGGAGGCAAAGAGGTTGAAGAAGGAGCAGGAGAGGCAGGGCAGGGATTCATTGAGGACAAGGGGAAAATAGTGGAAGTAGAGATGACAAATGGTGGTGGAGAAGTTAACATAGACGTACCACAGGAAGAAGAATCTGTGGAAAGGCAAGAAGGGGATATAGAATCAGAGAATACTGACGAGAAATGGCAGGCAGTAACAGCACAGATGGGTACAGATGGTGGTGTGTTTGATATGGATGAAGTAGAACAGGAAGATGAAGATCAGGGAGCAGCAAAGACTGTAGAAAGCATGATTGAAGTCGAAACAAGGAGAGAGGAGGTAGAGGCTGGATCTGAGGCACAACTTCAGATTTTTTCAAGAGAGGAGGAATTTCTTCCAACCGACAAAACAGTACCAGAGAAAACTCAACAGGAACCAGGTAATTAAAGTGCATTTACCACCCAAGACTTCAAACCAAAAAGGTGATAAAGTTCAACCTCAACCCATTAAATTACAAATTTCCCGTTAAGTTATAAGTGTGACATTCTAGACCAGTTGTAGACCAGCGGAGATGATTTTATTAGCTATGGTTTCCCAATTGTGGTGGAGTTTTTCCCCCAAACCTAATGCAATTAGACTTTCACTGTCTGATCTTTGCACTTACAATATACAGCAAAGGAAACCAAGCCACCTAAGGGCATCCCTTCAGTTTATAACAGCGAAAAGACTCGTAACATGTATCTCTGGAGATGACTGGCTCCTGGGTGCACTCGGAGTCATCTATCCACCATTAATTACACAGTCACGCTGAAATACACTGCTTAATCAGGCTGTGCACACTGGGGATTCAGATAGCATCACTTTATTTCAGTTTTAGATTGAAGAGAGTGCAGTAGAATCTTCCAAAAAAGGTTCGAATATAACACAATTGTCACAGGTGGTAGCTGTAATGAGTCTATCTTAGGAATAATAATTAGGAGGAAACACAATCACATACACCTAGATAATAAACACTAAACAATACAGGACAAGGAACTAACTGAAACCGAGGGCTGTATTAGGATAATTATAAACAGCAACTGAACACGATACAGAACATAAATCTGACAGCAATACAGTAGAATAGTGATTTGAAAGTAATCAAAGTATAAGTACCTTGTTGCACATTTGGGAGTATGGAGAGTAATAAAGCCCACACAAAAACCTGCAAACACTAATAATATCTCCATCTACATGAGAAAAA
Source organism: Gobio gobio (assembly GCF_949357685.1). Lineage (NCBI taxonomy): Eukaryota > Metazoa > Chordata > Actinopteri > Cypriniformes > Gobionidae > Gobio > Gobio gobio. The sequence goes on from NC_137099.1 coordinate 22,405,194, forward strand.
GGAGACTGTGAAAGTGCTAAAAGAGACCTTCAGTGTAATTTTATAGTCTGATGTCATTGGTAGTCATATGCATTCCTACAAAATGTTTCAATATATGCTAAAACATGCAATGTAAGGATGTATTGACATGATTTAAATTATATTATATTATATTATATTATATTATATTATATTATATTATATTATATTATATTATATTATATTATATTATATTATATTATATTATATTAATCTTCCACCCTCAAATCAGGTAAATACATTAAATACATGTGATGGCATTACACATCTAATTAATCTCACTGATTAAATACAACAAAATCAATCTGTTAATTCAATATTCTATGTACCTAGAAGAATTCAGAAACATATCTAATGTTGTTTATATACAGTCAAAATCAAAAATTATTCAGACACCAGATATACATTTTCTAGTGGGTGCAGGACACTATAGTTAATTTATGTATAGTGAGGATAGCAAAATAAAGTAAACAGTGACATATTATCCCACAAATTCTTCATACAGTGGACTACCAGTAAAATTGATACCAGATTTTCTTTAATTGCTAATGTGACCTTTTACACCACATACTGAACAAAATGAAGCATTGCTTGGTAACTGGTTGACCTAATTGGCATTATCTAACAGCTGACAGTTGATTGGTTGATTGTAATCCATTACATACATGACATTATCAAGATGAATTTGTTCTGACACTTTTAGCTCTGAGTTCTTGTCATATTCTATTACCATTTTCTAAACTATAGCGAATAAACTGTGATAATGTGAGAAAATGTTGAAGGTGTCTGAATACATTTTGGTTTGACTGTATAATAGATGCTGACACTATGTTAATATATTCAGTCTATACAAATATACAAAAACGTAAGTGTATTAGAACCACACTATATAATATACAAATATCTTCGAGTACTAATGAGATCATGATTTTAACATCTGTCTAAACATCATATCAACCAATGAGAGTGTGGTCTGTTTTGGTGCATGTCCAAAGCTCTCTAGTTGAAGCCTAATTTCTGATGAACCACTGTCCTATATGTTTCTGCTCTTGCTCCTCCTGTGACCTACATACAGAAACACATTCATCCTGCTGAAACTAAGAAACCCCTAAACCTTAATTCCCATACAGCATGGACTTTACCCTCCAATCCTCCTAAGAGCACTACATGCTCCACTGAGTCAAATTGCCTCTGTCACAGTTGGTGGTATTCAGATAAATCAGGCTTTCTTCATTTCTGTGGATGGGGTAAATATGTGTATAAAATGTGCATCTGTAATGATTGATTTAATAATTCGAGGAAGTTTTATGAGTAAGAATCTAATCTTCATTAAAAACAGGAATTAGGTGCTTACCAACATCTTTGACAATATTGACTTCCCCTCACGCACAATATATAGCTAATTTAAGTAATTTCATCTTCTGACAAACACACATCTCCTTTTTTCAAAGGTTTCTTGCTCCCTTAATATACTAAACTCCAGTGTTGGGGAAAGTTACTTTTAAATGTAATCCATTACAATGCTGCGTTACCCCCTAAAAAGTAACTAAATTGTGTTACAGTTACTTGTTATGGAAAGTAATGCGTTACATATACTTTTGCGTTACTTTTTGTCATCTGCATGGGCTTGCTTGTTTGTTTTATAATAACTTTTATAAAAAACTAAAGTTCTATATTTGGCAAATGTAAAGTGAAATAAATTACCCTCAGGCTGAAGGAAATGCAAATTCTTGCGTGTACAGTAGAGAGCGCAGCTCCGATAAACCTTTCAGCTGTGCTGCCATTCTTACTCCTGATTTCTCTCAACATGGGGACAGGAGAGATGTCAGTCAATGGGTAAAAAACGTGCATTATTTTATTTCTTTTAAAAGTAACTCAGAAATTTAGTTAGGGGAATTTCATGTGGATAGTATATGCTGTCGTGTGCAACAGAGGTTACATTTTTTACGTAGATTAAGATTGTATGAAACAGAAAAAAATTTACCTCTTTTACCAGGCTGTAATCGAAAGTGTAATACACTATGGATATACAGTGTGGTTTGGTAACATTGCAGTTCAATCCAAAGCTAAACTTGCTCGTCTGGTAAAGATGGCTATGAGAATTATGGGAAAAAGGGAATACCAATCATTGGAGTATTCATATGAGCAGTCGGTCATCAGGGTAGCTACCAAGATTGTATCTGATTCTTCGCATAATTTAAATTCAGAATACGAGTTGCTGCCTTCTGGCAGACGATACAGGCTGCCTATGTGCAAATACAATCGTTTTAAGAAATCTTTTGTACCAACGTTTATTAGACTTTTAAATAAGTAGTATGTATTTTTATACAAATAATGTTTTTTTTGTTAGTTTTTTTTTGTGCGTATTATGTCTTTGATCATTGTATGTGTACGTGGGCACCAGAGTCCAAGAAAAAATTTCCCCATTGGGGACAATAAAGTTCATTGAATTGAAATGAACTGAATTGAATGTGTACGATAGCAAAAAAGAAAAAAAAACAACCTTTGGTTACACTTTGTTTTGACGTGTCATTGTTACAGTGTAATTATATATTTAAGTACTGAGTAATGATAATTAACTACATGTAATTACTATAATGTTAGGGTAGGATTAGGGTTTGGTTCAGGGTTAGTTGCATGTAATTATGCATAATTTACTGTTATTACTTTGGTGAGTGCATGTAACATATAACAAGGACAATAGTGACGCATGTGCATGCGTAGTACGTGTACGCGGGGTATTTCTTGACAAAGTGATATTTCCAGGTACTGGCCTGGCATGCATAATACAGCTGGTTTAGTCATTTTCACAGGATCGTTTTGACAATGTTATCATCTGTTTTTAGTACATAATTTTCGTGTAAATATACCCTTAAAAGTAATGTTACTTGAAAAAAAGTAATCTGATTACGTAACTTGCGTTACTCCAACACTGCTGAACTCCTTTAGGTTGTGTCACAGACATGTAAATACATACTGTGAGAGCGTCATTTAAAATTCCATACGTATCCTCCAGCTCTCATCTCATCTTTCCGCTGAAATTTTCACCACTATGTTAAATGTCTCCCCCATTTCACAACAGAGGTCACCGTGGATACAAAGGGACCAATTAAGTTGCAGGAGCCTGTTATTAAGAAGTCTAAAGCAACAGGCGGTGAGGCTGTTAATGACACAAATTCTTTTTCAAACCTTCAGTCGCCTGCTGTCTATGAATGTAACGCACTGAATGTGTGTAAACGTATCTATATTCTACAGGTAAAACGCGTGAGGCCGGGGATGTAAATGAGATTATCACCTCCAGGGACCCGAATGAGAAAAATCAGGGTGAACCGGTGTTGATAAACACAATTGAGGAGCTCCCACCAACTCCAATTCTCAAACTGAGGCTCGGTGACACTGATGCACCAATGGAGCATGGTTAACCAAATCAATCTATCTATCTATCTATCTATCTATCTATCTATCTATCTATCTATCTATCTATCTATCTATCTATCTATCTATCTATCTATCTATCTATCTATCTATCTATCTATCTATCTATCTATCTATCTATCTATCTATCTATCTATCTATCTATCTATCTATCTATCTATCTATCTATCTATCTATCTATCTATCTATCTATCTATCTATCTGTCTGTCTGTCTGTCTGTCTGTCTGTCTGTCTGTCTGTCTGTCTGTCTGTCTGTCTGTCTGTCTGTCTGTCTGTCTGTCTGTCTGTCTGTCTGTCTGTCTGTCTATCTATCTATCTATCTATCTATCTATCTATCTATCTGTCTGTCTGGACATTTTGATAACAGGGCTGCAAAATTGCTAATTTCATATAAAATGACTAGATAATAAAACAACAGTTTGAGCTCCTGATGTTGATGTTTTCTGAAGGTCATGCACCTGTCACTTCCCATTTGTAAAAAAAAAAGTAAAAAAAAAATATATATATATATTTTAAGAGTTTCCTATTTTGTACTGGAAAGTGCCAGATGGCAGTCTCTGTAGCGAGGCACACCTGCTCATTTCTCTTTTTTGATTTATTTAACTTTCTATATTTGACAGTACTCTCTCTCTTTCACGCTTCAGAGACCAAAGCCATAGGGCAGGACGCTTGGAAGATAGGAGCCATAGCAGCAGCTTTCTTTCTCATTCTGCAAACTGCTGTCACCATAGTTTACATTCTGAAGTGCAGGAGAAAGCCAAACAGGTTTGTGTGTCCATTGTAAGACTTATAGGATCTTTGAAAAGAGAAGTGGTTATCGGAACTTCATAATAATTGATGAGATGTATTATATATGTACATATATATAATATAGACCAGTGTGTTACAGTATAAGATTACAACATCACACACACACACACGCACACCGTTGACCTGTGACGCATGCGTATTGCCGAATGAAGAAGTGTCGAATGAAGAAGTGTAGAGGATAGAGCAAAAAAAACCTTAGCGTCGGGGGTTACTCTTTTAGCGCAAGTCGACTTGCGTACCACTGACTGCCGGAAGCTAGTTATTTAAAGTTAAATAAAGTTTTAAATCTGGATATTTTTCTTACACAGACGTGCCACTTCTCTTCAGAAGGCCTTTATTAACCCCCCAGAGCCATGTGGAGCAGTTATATGATGGATAGATGTACTTTTATGGACTTCAAAAACAACACAACCATTCACTGCCATTATAAAGCAAAGCTTGAAGAGCCAGGACATTTTTAATATAACTCAGATTTTATTCATCTGAAAGAAGAATGTCATATACACAGGGTCGTAAATTTCATCTAACAGGCGTTTTGGTGCACTGACAAATGATCTAATTTCCGTTTTTCTTTTCTATGTCATTTTATCTGACCAACAACACAAAGCGATAGTTGTTTAAATATGAGTACGGTTCATATTATAATTATTAAATGATCTTGCGTCCTCGACATAGTATTTTATACTTTGGTAGGCTATTCAGTTATTTAGATATTCAACTGCAGCAAGTCCTCTGATCTGCCATTTATCATATTGAGCAAAACCTAACACAGATCTGACAGTGCGGGCGTGCAAATATACTTTCTGTATAGAATTAGCACCAATTTGGGTTGCTTGAATTTTGGGTTCATTAGCCTATTATTCTTAATGAAAAACACAGCAAGAACACATTTAGCTTTGAAACCAAATCTTCCGCGATCATCTTGTCTGTCAGCTGTTTGCTCTGGTGATGAATGAAATCTGACTCCTGTCCTGCTGCGTTTGTGCTGCGACTCTCGCTCGGCTCTGAGCAGAGACGTTCAGTTTTTAATTGTTGTGTCTGTTCTCTAACTGAACTAAATGATTTTATAAAATGAAAACGACGGTGGCCCGGGGTGGTGGGCAAGTGATGTTACCGGTGTTACGCCTGAACACAATGCTCAAAATGTTTCTAAACTTTTTTTGTCCCGTTTGCATTTTTATTGTTTTACTACTTACACATTTATTTTAAGTATATATCATTATATTATTTACAATACTCAGCATGGTTTTTAGGGGGGGGGGGGGCAGCCCTCAGTAATTTTACGCCCCTGCTAGGGGTGTAACGGTACACAAAACTGACGGTTCGGTACGTACCTTGGTTTTGAAGTCACGGTTCGGTACGGGTTCGGTACAGCAGTTTTAAAAAATGGCTTTTTATTTATTTTTTATTAAACAGTGGTTTACTGAAAAAATTGTGTCTGTCCTTAAATTAATTAAATTATAACTAAAAGTTTCTTAAAGATAATGCTGTAAACTATATAGGGAGCCCTTACTTGCACATTATTACTATAATATTAAAGGTTAACAACAGAGCCCAAACTATGAGCCTATATTCCGCTGATATTCATGTTTAGTTATAATAATCAACACTCAAATAACACATTGTGTGCAAACATGTAAACTTCACATAAGGCAGTTTTTGCCTTAACTCCTAAATCTAATTATAAAATTATGTTTTTTCTCCAATTCGTTGTTGAAATATAATCTTAGTGACTGTCATTTTCATGACAGGTTTATCTAAACATAGCATTAAATAATCAAGACTCTACTATTCTACTAACAGGTTAAGTAGAATTAATATATATATATATATAGGCTAATATTGTGCATATATTTAGTGAAAGAGTTGATTTCTCTAGTGAATTAACAGCTGTGGACACTGAATGACTTCTGACTCTGAGGTAGGCTAAATGATGCTGCGTGACATTTGTTTACTTGCTGTTTGACGTGTTTCCGAGATTGAAACACTGATTGAGCGATTACACGACATATGATACGTTTCAGTAAGTGTTATTCTCAACATACCTTAAGATATTAATTCATGTTTATTCTTCAGTAAGAGATGATTGCGTTCACTCGTGCGCGCGCCGCGGCCGCTTGAATTGACCGCCTATACTCAGTCCTCACATTAAAGAGCGTCAAAACGGCATTTATCGTTTGAATTTTGTGATAAAATGGACTGAATACTTAATATGTTCGAGTGGGAACTAGGATTGAAGTGTGTTCCGCGCTTAAAAGAAGCCGACTGTTAACTGTCAAAGATTCTGGAAGGTACACAGGCGCACCGAACCGAGAGCCCTGTACCGAAACGGTTCGGTACGAATACGTGTAGGCTACCGTTATACCCCTAGCCCCTGCATATACGATGACTTGAGGATGAGTACATCATGGTCTAATTTTCATTTTTGGGTGAACTAACCCTTTAGTAAGGTCTTTATTCCCCACTGAAAACATAGTTATGTTTATTATATTGCATTTCTGTCAATAGATCCTCATAAATACTACACACTGCACCTTTAAGCCTACTTCATACAATTAACTTGAAGTATACTTCTTTTTTATAAGGGTCATCAAGGCCACATTTATTTTATAGGCTACATATACTGAAGTATCTAAAAACAACTTTAATATTCCTATATATTTGTTAGCAGCAGGGTGGCCCCAAAGAACCTGTGTGCAGGACGAAACGGGGGTATAGAATGTGACGCAAACAACACAGATACCACCATTCCAATCGATGAACAGTGAGTATACAACCACCACACACATATACTCATCCTGACTGTGAGTGAGCGCCAAACACAGACACACACACACACACTTGCATTGTGACGGATTGTTTGTGCTTACAGAACCGCTGTAGACGACCTTCCAGAGTATTCGCAGGTCCAGCAAGAGGACGTTGCTATGACAACTATCCCACTGGACTCCACAGACAAGAATTCGTCCTGTGACCCCAGAACCTCTGCTGTTTAGCATTGCTGACCTCAAGGAGTAGATGCAAGTGTGTGTGTGTGTAAATGATTGAGTGTCTGACTGTATGAACATGTGTGTGTGTCTATATGTGTATTGAACGGTCTGGTTAACCTTGACAGCAAATGTCACACCTGTGTTTTTCACCGTACAGTAGAATGACCTATTATTTGCACTGCAAAAAATGTATCTTCTTACCCAGTATTTTTGTCTTGTCTTCCAGTACAAATATCTAAACATTCTTAAGTCAAGATACATTTATTTGAGAAGCAAAATGATATAGATCAAAAACATGCTTAAATTAGGCCAAAAAAAAATCTGCCAATTAACTTTTCTGACCCCATTGGCAGATATTTGTTCTTGTTTTAAGCATAAACTTGCCTAATTTTGATAGATTTTTTTCAGAAAACAAGACTTAATATCTTATGCCATTTTCCTTTTCAAGTAAATGTATCTTGATTTAAGAAAAAAACAAGACAAGAATATTAAGAAAAATATTTTTGCAGCGTGTGAAAAAGCAGAGAACATTATTTAATAACATCTGGCTCTTGCATGTACACACAGATAAAAAGTATACATTTTTGGGCTGGTTTCTCAGCTAAAATATCTATATTCTGTGAGGAAAAAATACATTTACTAGAAAAGCAAAACTGCATAAAATATTAAGACTTGTTTACAGAGAATATATTTAGAATTTCTTTTTTTTCTTGTTCAAAACATCTAAAAACAATTTGCCCATGGGGTGAGATAAAAATAAATAATAATAATTCAATATTTATTTTCTGAAAATTAAGTCTTATCATATTATGCTTCTCAAGTATATTTATCTCGTTTTAAGACTTTAGATATTTTTACTGAAAAACAAGACAAAAATACTTTCCAGTAAAGTAAACTGAAATTGAAACAATAGTTACTGTTCTGATTTTCTCCTGGTTTGTCGATGATGCCGAACAATAGCAATTTACATCAACTTATTGCATTAAACTATTTGTATTCACTTGTAAATGTATGTCCAATTCCATAGAAAACTTGTGTGAGTTTGGTACTAATTAAAATGTATTACTTTGAAAGTGCCCAAAATTAAAAACGATTGAAATGTTATGTCTTCCTATCTTTCCTGCACAACCCTATCGTAACAGACACACGACATGTGTCTTTTCTTACGTAAATGGTTTGTTTCAGTCCACTTTTTTGCCTGTTATGAAAGCAAAGATATCAGAGTTTGAAAATGTCAAACCAATATATACGCAAATGAAGAGCCACATTCATTGAAGAGGTAAGAAAGTTGTAGACTCTGTCTTTACCCTTTCTCTCTCTTCTCTCCCTCCCTCCCTCCCTCCTTCTACTGACTGCTGATCACGGGATGGAGGGATCAGAGAGATGAGTGCAGTCAGGAGGGGTGTAAGTATAAAAGAGTTGGCCAGGGGGCAGCACAGGAGGGCACTTTAGTGTGTGAGAGAGAAAGAGTGGGGCAGAAAAGAGAACGGATGATATAAGGTACATTTGTCTTTTTTTACTCTTTAAATCACTGCATTGGTTGAAGACTGACATTGTGGCCCACTAGGGCATGACATGGATGAATTGTTGTTTAATAAATCAGTTCAGAATTAATGATGAGCATAACAGGGTGAGTTAAATGCATGTGATTTATTGTCAGGTTCTTTTTGCCATCATAAGAGTCGAGATGACAAATCGATAAAGGAAATAATTTATTTTATTTTGTAAGAACCATTAACACGATCTACAGTATGTGTGGGTTTACTCTGAGGACATGACTAGTCAGCAAGTTAGACAGTTTGAGGTTGTGAAGTTTGAACAGTCTAGAACTTCTAGAAGGCTGTTATACAACTGCAAGCCTACATCAAAAAAACTAAAACTGAAAAAAAGAGAGCGAGAAAAAAATCAACTGTTGCTTTCCATTGTTTCTCTTTGACAGGGTAATACATTTCTTACATTTTTCAGATCTTCTGCAGTAAGAATGGATCTTACTCTGCACATTTTTGCACTGATATCAAAAGCTATACCAGCTTACCATTTATTTTGCAGATAATGAGTGGGTTACTTTTATTTTATTTATTTATTTATTTTCTGAAGCAAAACCATAACACTTTATGACACGTAATTTATCCAATTTAACTGCAAAATAAAAATAATAAAAATTAAATTAAATTACATTTTGTAAGGTTTATGCTTAAAACAAGAAAAACTAATCCAGCAGGGTAAGAAATAATTATGAGTTAAAATCTTAAAAAATTATAGTTTTAAGGTCAATATATTTTCTGAAAACAATTCTTAAAATCTCATGCAACTTTGCCTCAACATTTATCCTGTTATCTTATGTTTAGGTACTGTACTTTTTTGGAAATGAGACAAAAATACTGATTAAGAAAATTATTTTTGTAAAAAAAAAAAAAACGTTTTTGACGATGGTCTACTTTAGACACTCTATGCTAACTACACCCTTAAAAATAAAGGTGCCAGGAAGAACCAAAAAGGGGTTTTCACAGTGATGCCATAGAAGAACCATTTTTGGTTCCCTGAAAGGTTCTTTGAAGAACCATTTTTTCGAACCATTTTATAGTCTAAAGAACCTTTCTGCGCTACAAAGAATCTTTTGTGCGATGGAAAGGTTCTTTGGATATTAAAGGTTCTTCATGGAACCATACACCCCACCACAGAACCATTTAAGAACCTTTATTTTTAAGAGTGTATAAGTAACTTTACAACTACTCATTACAGTATTAGTAGGCTGTCTGCTTTATAGCTAACACTGTATTTTAATGGTCCCCTAACACACATTCTACCAATTATAAGTAACTTTGCAACTACATGTCAACTTATACCTGAACCCTAACCTAACAGTCTACTAATACTCTAATGAGAGTAAGTTGACATGTAGTTGCAGAAAGTTAGTAAATTGAATGTCTAAAGTGGAACATTGAAATAAAGTGTAACCGTTTTTTTAATAAGTAAGTTTAACAAGTACTCGCTCCATGGATATTTGAAAAGCACTGCAGTTTTTTTTTATGATCAAAAGATATTGGCCATGTTAAATAACTTAATTTGCACAATCTATGCTGTTTTACATAAAGGCATCCCCCAAAAGTAATTGACTCACCCTCATGCCGCTCCAAACCTGTATGATTCCCGTCTGTTGTGTTCCATAGAATAAAGAAAGTCATACAGGTTCGTAATGGCGGGAGGTTTAGTAACTGAGGACAACATTTTTGGGTGAACTAACATAATGCATGCGGGTCCATATTTGTCTTTCCAGGATGTGGAAGAGTGTGTGTTTAGTGCTAATGTGCGTTGTGCTGACGCACGCTCAGTTCCCGCGTCAGTGTGTGACACCAGAAGGTTTGCAGAGTGGCACCTGCTGCCCATCACCTACTGGACTGCCCAATGATGAGTGTGGATCCAGTACAGGCAGAGGTCAATGTGTGTCAATTACTGCTGACCGCCGCCCACACGGGCCTCAGTATCCTCACGATGGGCGGGATGATAGAGAACGATGGCCACTGCGGTTCTTTAACAGAACATGCCAATGCAACGGGAACTTCAGTGGATTTAACTGTGGGCGATGCCGACATGGTCTGACAGGGCCAAACTGTGATCAAAGGGTCACCGTGGGTGAGGATAAACATCCACATGCTTAAATAGCCTGCACATGTTCACGCTGCACATATAGTAGGCCTACATGATGTTTGTGTGCTGTTCTTTCTTTCTTACCTGAGTCTGTTTGTTTTCCCAGTGCGACGTAACGTCATGCAGATGTCTACAGATGAGAAAAGAGCCTTTGTGAACGCTTTAGACCAGGCTAAAAGAACCGTCCACCCTGACCTTGTCATCTGCACCCGCCGCTATCAGGAGATTTTCGGGCCTGATGGAGCAAGTGTTCAATTTGAGAACATCACCATCTATAATTACTTTGTCTGGACCCACTACTATTCGGTCAGTAAGACTTACATGGGTCCAGGCCAGCAGAGCTTCGGAGGTGTAGATTTCTCTCATGAAGGACCAGGATTTGTCACTTGGCACCGGTACCACCTGTTGCAACTGGAGAGAGACATGCAGGTGACCCAAATCATGATAATGACAATTATACATCATTCCAAAACTTTATGACTTTCTTCTTTAATGGAACACAAAATGAGATATTTTAAGGAATGCACTGGTCTTTGTTTTCCATGCAAATATAATGAATGTGTACTGGATCTTTCAAGCTTCAAAAAGGACTCAAAAAGTAGTTCATATTACTCATGCCCTGTATCTATATTTTCTGAAATCATACAGCAGCTTTTGGTGAGAAGCTTTTGTTGGATTTTTTTTATCTTTTTACTATACAAAGCTATGGTATGACTTTAAAAACTTGGAATAGGGAAACAGAGAAGTTGTGTGGGCCACTTTTATAATGGTTTGATATTCTCTTTAAAACTTGAAAGATCAAGTAGAAAGGTGCAAAGAATACATTCTTTAAAATTGAATGTGTATTCAGTGGACGAAAGTCAGGCATATTGGTTTGGAAGTAAATTAAATTGAGTAATTCATGACAGAAAGGTCATTTTTGGGTGACTCTTCCCATTAGTATGGAAGGCCAATTATGCCACATAAGAAAAAAAGTTATGCCTTGGTACATCATATGTCATAAACAAGTCATAATTAAGACATAAAAAGTTGGAAAAACTGTGGAAAATTATACATTAAAGGATATAGTTAAATTATCACTCAAAAAAATGTTGGGTTGTTTTAACATAAATTTGGGTCAAATATTGGAAAAACCCAACCATTGGGTTAAATATGTAATTTAAAAAACCTAGCATTTTTTGGAGTGTAGCTAATAGATAAAAAAAGATATTTAAGTATAGATGCCAATTTTTGCCACATAAGAAAAAAAAAAAGCTTTTTAGGAAATAATTTTGACTTTTCTGATTATGACTTTTTATCTCATAATTATGACTTTAAAAGTTTTCTTATGTGGCAAAAATTGACATCTATACTTTATTTTTGTAAATCTGCAAAAAACTATTTTTAAATAATTTAATCTTTAATCAGTGTTTTTTCCAGTAAAAATATAAAAGTATCCTAGAACAAATTTTTTTGAGAACTAAAAACTGTGCAAGATAATAAGACTTGTTTTCAGAGAATATATCTTGAATTAAATTAATTTGTAGATTTATGCTTTACTCCAGAAAAATCAATTTAACAAGTCTTATTATCTTGTGCAGTGAGTAGAAATACCAACTATTCCCTATTGATAGAAGGATCAGCTAATGGGACATGTTGAGGATATGCATGTGGTTTGTGTGTGTGTGTGTGTGTGTACAGGACATGCTGGGGGACCCGTCGTTTGCCCTGCCATACTGGAACTTTGCTATAGGAGGCAACGAGTGTGATATCTGCACTGATGACCTGCTGGGAGCCAGAAGCAGCTTTGACACCAATGGCATCAGTTCCAACTCTGTGTTCTCTCAGTGGAGAGTCATCTGTGAGAGTGTGGAGGAGTATGAGACACTGGGGACCATCTGCAACAGTACGACACACTCGCACAACATACCAGTAACACACATCACACAAACACATACACAGAATACTGCCGAAACACACGTTTAATTTTGTGTCCTCTCCCCGGTGGGAGATCTGTGAGAGTGTGGGGGAGTGTGAGACATTGGAGACCATCTGCAACAGTAAGACACACACACACACACACACACACACACACACACATGCATTCCAAGACCTAAGACTGCTCACATGCTGTTTGAACTAATCCTTTGAGGCATTTCGAGAGCTCAAAAGAAAGATCAAACCTCATATGGGCAAGACGATTAGAATCATGTGATAGTATTTGCAAGTATGTGACTCACAATTGAAGACAAAACTGAATAGTATAATATTCAATCTTATGATGCTTCTTTCTCATAGTCTGTTGGAATTCATAAAGAGATTTGGCTCATGGGTCAAAGATAAATGACAGATCACAATGAATAAAACATTTTTGGAAAAAAAATGTGCCAAGCTTCTAAATGAATAAAACAAATATATTGTTTTATTCATTTTGGTTTTTATGTGGTTTTGAATTTTTTTTTAATGAAAACTTTAACCCGAATGACTCTAAACATGTTGTGGTGCAACTATCAAGTAAAAAGTAATAACATATTTTGCTTATACCTTGAATATATGTGAGTCGATACATCCTAATTATTAATTTATTTTTTAAAAAAGTTTTTAAATATATTTTTCAAGATAAAAGTTTACAAATATGAATTAAATATTCATAAACATCATTTTGTTTTGGGAGAGTTGCACCACATGACATTTTACAGCCTGAACAAATCTTGCAAAAGGTTTTTTGATATTTAAGAGACTTATTGACCTTGACCATGGTGGTCTTTAAGTGGTCATTTTCATTTTTTAAATATTATTATTTTACTCCTCGTCCCTTGGACCATTTACTGCAGTTAAGACTGCAGTCAAGCAGCTTTATTAAAATATTTTTCTGTATATAATTTATACGACACTTAAACGGTTAGTTCACCCAAAAATGAAAATTCTGTCATTAATCACTTACCCTCATGTCGTTCAACACCCGTAAGACCTTTGTTCATCTTCGGAACACAAATTTCGATGGCTCAGAAAGGCCTCAATTCGCAGCAATGTATTTTGTACTCACAAGACCCATAAAAAGTACTAAAGACGTCGTTAGAAAGTCCATCTCACTACAGTTATTCTACAATAATTTTAATGAAGCGACGAGAATAGTTTTTGTGCGCAAACAAAAACTCAAAATAGCGACTTTATAAAACTTTATTCTGGGCCTCAGACGTGAACGCATGAAGTACCACGACGCATGCGCGAGTAGAGCCGGCGTTCTGACCATAGAGGTTCTGACACATGCCTCGGAAGCGAGGAGCTTTGTTTACAAGCAGAATAAGACTTCTTACGTGCCGTATCTGTTGAATTCTACATCGATTGTGCTTTAGGTCTTGGCTTAGTGCTCAAAATGGTGCTAAAGTGTGCATTTCATGGATGCCCGAACTGTGCTCACCACAGAAAATTATCTTAATTTGTGTTCTGAAGATGAACAAAGGTCTTACGGGTGTTGAACGACATGAGGGTAAGTAATTAATGACAGAATTTTCCTTTTTGGTGAACTAACCCTTTTATAAGAATTTTAATTTGATTTTTTTCCCTTTATTATCATTTCAGGGTAGTTGTATCACACATACATTTTTAACTTTATACCACCAAAAATATAAAAATGAAATTTGATTCAGAAATTAAAAACATGCCCATTATTGAAGAGGCATTTAAAAGTCAGTGTGTGTTTAAATTGCATTTTTTTATGTATTTTCGAACATATAGATTCTGACAAAAATGACCTTCTTTAAAAATCATCAGAAGTTATCAAAATGTACCTTCTCTGCCTGGTGTGTATTCAGATACGGAGTCAAGTCCAATCAGAAGAAACCCTGCTGGTAATGTGGCTCGACCCATGGTTCAGCGATTACCAGAACCAAAGGATGTCGTTGACTGTCTAGAGCTGAACACTTTCGACACGCCACCGTATTACTCAACTTCGTCTCAGAGCTTCAGGAACACTATTGAGGGTATGATACACACACCGCTGCAGATAACAGTATTTCTTAAAAATAAAAAGGTTTTGAAATATGCTTGGGGCCACCAGACAAAGAGACTAGTACACCAAACAAACAACCACCTGCATAAACTCTTTGCAGCATTTCAAAGAAATGAGGAGACTTTTAATTGGTGTTCTCTTGTGTCACTAGGTTACAGTGCTCCCCAGGGAAACTATGACCCAGTAGTGAGGAGTCTGCACAACCTGGCTCATTTGTTTCTAAATGGCACAGGTGGACAAACTCACCTGTCACCAAACGACCCCATCTTTGTCCTGCTTCACACGTTCACTGATGCCATCTTTGATGAATGGCTTCAGAGGCACACTGCTGGTAAAACACACACACACACACACACACACACACACACACACACACACACACACACACACACACACACACACACACACACACACACACACACACACACACACACACACACACACATACATACATACATACATACATAACCAAAAAGTGCTTCATGTTTCAGCTGCATCCTAACCACTGTTCTCTGTGCTTATGCAGCAGGAACGGTGCTCTATCCTGAGGAAAATGCTCCGATTGGTCACAACAGAGAGTTCAACATGGTCCCGTTCTGGCCACCAATCAGAAATGCTGAAATGTTTGTCACCGCCCCAGACAACCTGGGCTACACCTATGAGGTTCAGTGGCCAAGTGAGTGACTGGTGATAGCGCACACGCCAAAAAACAATCCATAATGAACCTATAAACCATGTGAACTTTCAATTTAAAGTGGATAAGTTAGGTTACTTAAAGGAATAGTTCAACCAAAAAAAGAAAATTGTGTGCAACACAAAAGTAGATCATTTTTAAAGGTTCAGTGTGTAGTATTTTAGAGGATCTATTGACAGAAATGCAATATAATATACATAACTATCTTTTCAGTGGTGCAACTAAAGACCTTATTTAATGTACCGTTATGTTGCTAAAGCTAAGCAGGACTGAGCCTGGTCAGTACCTGGATCAGGGCTCGACATTAATGCTTGTCCACTTGTCCGGGACAAGTGGATTTTCTGAAGGGGCAAGTGAAAGAGAAATTTACTTGCCCGACTGAACAAGCTGATTATAACGTCAAAAAAATAACTAGGGAATCACCAAAATGCAACAATAATTCTGCATTAATTTTGTGTAATTGGCGATCGATAGTGGATAATAATATATATTTATATATAATGTATAATGAACTGAACTGACAGTAACAAGGTTGCGCTGTTGACGATCGCACAGCCTCTCGAGGAGAAATCACAACAAATGAGCCCTGCTCATACAAAGAAACTCAGTTAA
Source organism: Gobio gobio (assembly GCF_949357685.1). Classification (NCBI taxonomy): domain Eukaryota; kingdom Metazoa; phylum Chordata; class Actinopteri; order Cypriniformes; family Gobionidae; genus Gobio; species Gobio gobio. Next base: position 22,421,393 of record NC_137099.1, read on the forward strand.
CATACACGGACACAGTTAACATTACAAATTGTGGAGTTTTTATATTTTCAACATATGATAGCCTACAGTAAAGCAACATCACAGAACCAAGAGTGCTGTTTTCCTGACTATCATCACGACTGAAAATGACACTGATTTCATATGACAGTTCCATAAACAATTAATTAACATTAAGTTACTTACATTTTAGATGCAATATTCACTGTTTTTGTTCGAGTTCAGCAGCAAAAATAGTTCCAAACAAAGATCACAGCAGAACCATAACGCTTCTTGCAGCAACGATGTGTTACTGAATGATTCAGCGTATTGAATGAATCGGTTGAATCAAAGATTCAATGACCTATTCGTAAACGACTGCCTCATTCTTGAATGAATCATCCGTTTGAATGAATCATTTAAATGAATGACTCAATGACTCACTCATTAAGACGGTCACCTGCTGTTACCTACTGGTGGTTTAGTTTATTTCTTATTTATATATTCAAACATATTTAAAAAATCTCATTACATTATTTAATGCAGTTGTATTTTTTTGTGTGTAAATTAATTTATTGTATTGGTAACAGCCCTATTGTGTCATATTCTAATTAAATTTCTAGATCAAATAAAAAAATAAAAATTAAATTAAAGCTGAAGCATAGCCTATATTTAATAAGATTATGGAAAAAATGCCCTTTAAAAAAGGTAAAAATATCACAAATATGCAGATTTAAATATGTCAAAGCTGATTGAACACTGTTGAGAATATTGCTTCAGAACAACTTATATTTACAAAAAAACTAAAAAAATCGAGACATTTTTTCAAAAAAGCACATTTTTTACTGGAAGAGGTGTTAGTGAGGACAGCAGCCTGTGGTCTGTGTGGGTCCTAACGCCCCAGTATAGTGATGAGGACACTATACTGTAACAAGCACTGTGGTCATTAAAAATCCCATGGCACTTCTCGTAAAAAATAGTAGGTGTGTAACCCCAGTGTCCTGGCCAAATTTCCTCCATTGGCCCTTACCAATCATGGCTTCCTAATAATCCCCATCCATTGAATTGGCTCTATCTCCCTCTCTCCTCTCCACCAATAGCTGGTGTTTGGTGAGTGCACTGGCGCCGTTGTACTGTGGCTGCCTTCACATCATCCAGTGGATGCTGCACACTGGTGGTGGTTGAGGAGAGAGCCCTGACATATTTGTAAAACGCTTTGGGTTTACAGTAGTACATATGAAAGCTCTATATAAATGCATCATTCATTCTTTCATTCATTCATTCAACATCTGGTTGGGTGAATTCAGTATAATGGCAGTACATCATGACTCATTTTATAAACCCTTACGAAAAACAAGTATATACTTCTAATAAATTGGCCCACCTTTTAGTGTAAAAAAGTACACTTTTAAGTGTACTATAAATGTAACAGCAGTAAACTTTGAGTGTACAATTAGTTTGCAACAAAGTTTTCCGTTTGTACTGCAACTATAAAAGTGAGCTTATAGGTAGTATACTAACAGTTTATTAGTCAAATACTTATAGCACATTTTTAGTTTATGAAATTACACTTTGAAGGATACTTCCAGTAGTTTTACTGCAAGTATATTTGTACGTTTTCTTTAAGTGAACATAACATCATACTTATAGTTTACTATTTATACAGTTTATTATGTTTGCACTTTTAGTATACTACTATGTTCCTATTTAGGTATTAACTTGAAATATACCTTTAACTTTACGTTAACTCTTTCCATTTAAAATGTTCTTTTTTTAATCAACATTTTAAAAAAAACGCTGAGATAATCACATTTTTGGCAAAAACAACATCTGGATTGGATTCAGAATGATGATCAAAACACAGATGGAGTAGAACGAGTCCATCTGCCATCAACACCCACAAAGCTTCACTGTCCTACACCTCTTCATGCATTGGTTTGACATTTAATTCGGTAACATTAGGCAGTTTTGAACTCATATGCTGTTTAATGTTTGATGATCGCGTTATATGACATATTAAAATCGTCTATCACTTGTTTCTGCATCTTCTTCACCTGTGTTTTGATCTGGAGATTCTGTCCTCTTTCAGAAGATGCGTAATAGCGCCCCCTACCGTATAACAGTGAAAACATGGATAGCCGGAAAATCGAACCAATGGTGGGGAAAGAGTAAAGTAGAATTGAAGTAAATTCCTATGTACACTACCAGTGGACTAGCCTACACAAAAATTTTGATTCTCAGAACTAGGAACATATCTGTTTTCTTAAAGATCTGTTTTCTTTTCTACTCTTTACAAGATAGTAGGTATGTAAAATGATGTATGTGAAAAAAGTATAGGCTACTCAATCAAAAGAGTAAACACGACTACAAGCCAAGTATAGCCTACTTAGAATACTTAATTATACTTTTAAGTAGACAGAATGTCCAGCACCAAGTCATGTGACCCACATACTCAAAAGAGACTTAACTAAGATTATAATGCCTCCTACAATAGAATAAAGAGTATGTATCTTGTGGTGCACATAGCCTGTTTAAGGATTAATATTTAAGCCATTTAAAAGTAAAATAATTGGAAATAATTGCTCAATTGCTTTTATGCCATTACTATTCATTGCCATTACAAAGCTTGAAAGAGCCGGGTATTTTTTTAAAGGGTTAGTTCACCCAAAAATGAAAATAATGTCATTTATTAGTCACCCTGATAGCGTTCCACACCTGTAAGACCTCCGTTCATCTTCGGAACACAAATTAAGATATTTTTGTTGAAATCTGACGGCTCAGTGAGGCCTGCATAGGGAGCAAAGCAATTTACACTCTCAAGATCCTTTAATGAACTAAAAACATATTTAAATCAGTCCATGTGAGTACAGTGGTTCAATATTAATATTATAAAGCGACAATAATATTTTTGGTGCGGCAAAAAATAAATAACGACTTATATAGTGATAACCGATTTCAAAACACTGCTTCATGAAGCTTCGGAGTGTATCGAATCAGCGAGTCGAATCATGAATCGGCAAACTGCTGAAATCACGTGACTTTGGCGCTCCGAACCACTGAATCGACTCGCTGATTCGATACGCTCCGAAGCTTCATGAAGCAGTGTTTTGAAATCGGTTATCACTATATAAGTCGTTATTTATTTTTTGCTGCACCAAAAATATTATTGTCGCTTTATAATATTAATATTGAACTACTGTACTCACATGGACTGATTTAAATATGTTTTTAGTACATTAATGGATCTTGAGAGTGTAAATTGCTTTGCTCCCTATGGAGGCCTAACTGAGCCTTTGGATTTCAACAAAAATATCTTAATTTGTGTTCCGAAGATGAACGGAGGTCTTACAGGTGTGGAACGGCATGAGGGTGAGTAATAAATGACATTATTTTCATTTTTGGGAGAACTAACCCTTTAATAACTCAGAATGTGTTCGGTTATAGATTATGTCATATATGACAGATTGGATGGCTTGAGGGCGAGAAAATCATGGGATAATTTTCATTTTTGGGTGAACTATTCCTTTAATGGTCATTAACAGTTCAAACAACATGTATCATAGCATGATTGTGTCATCACAGTCTAAAGGCAATTCTATTTTACGGCTAAATTGTATGAATTTGTTTGATCTTGTTTGTACAATTTTGTAGGCTACAACCTGCTTATGTCCCACTGATAGTTAGTGATGTCCTAGTTTTTTTCCCCATAAATTGTACATTTCTGTATAATCACGTCGCATAAATTCATACTAAATCGCCACCTTGTAAAATACGTTTTCTCATGAGATCGGGCTAGATAATGTAGGAATCATAGTAAAGAGAGTACTCATTAAAAGTAAATGGGATCGCTTGGGGTCCTAATGGAGACTCAATTTAAACCAATGTCACCGGTTTAATGGCCGTTGGCAAACCAACATGAGAGCAATGGCAGCCGCCACACATACAATTTAAAAAATGCAGTTCATCTGTATACATTTGTGGTGAGATACATATAACCAAAAAATCTCTCTTTCTCCCTCCCCAGCTCGGTCATACACTATTTCAGAGATCATCACCATAGCGATTGTTGCCGTGGTGCTTGTTGTGGCTGTGGTGGGCGGAGTCATCGGGTGTGCAGTTCGGGCGCGCTCTTACCACTCAGCCGAAGGCCTGGAGCCGTTGCTAGGGGAACAGTTCAGGCGTTACTCAGAGGATCAGCGCCATGCTTCACAGTCTGTGGTGTGACTGAGGAACTAAAAAAAAAAACACATCTTAAACACTTTTATTATTGCACTGTGCATCCACCCTGTACTGGAGGAGTTTGAATTAGGAATTATTAGCATTCAAAAGCATTGTAAAAGTTTTGTGGACAAGGGCTTAATTTTTGATTTATTATCATATTTTGCATGTTTTCATGTCCAGTGAGACATTGAGGATACTGTCATATGTGCCCTTAAAACATTTTTAATGTGTCACCTTGAGTTTATACAGTGCTTATGAATGCCCTATGAACACATGACTTACGGTTATTGTACAGTGTGACCTCTTTTATATTATTCTGATAAAAAAAAGTTTTGAAATTCATTTAAGCTTTTTTTGTGTACTTTCAGTGCAGACGATTCTGCAGCGAGAAGCAACTTTCAAAGAGTGTCAACATTATATAAGTTCTAGGTACATTTTTTATATAGCCTATATGGTACATAAATAATTTTTCCAAGAAAAAACTCCTCCAAGATACCATATAAAATTCCTGATAATATCCACATCCCCATAAACAGACCCAAACTATATGACATGGTTGGTGTGATGCCATAACAGTGTCATGATTAATAATCATAATCCATTAGTACAAAAGTGCAACTGTCCAGAACAAAAAGCATCTTGTGTTATAATAAAGTGGGATGACAGACCCGCACAAATAATTTAGCAATTTTGGAACAATACATATTGTAATTATCATTCAAAAATTAAAATAACAATTAAAAACTACCATAAATGTTATGTGTAAGTGGTTTGTATACTGTATAGAGGCCTATGTTTAAGAGGAGCATTTTTATTTGCTTGAAGCTCAATCATATCCACATTGATGCATGATTGTGATGCAAATGAAAACATTTGAAATGACAACTACCCTTGTGGCAACTATTAACATTTGATTTTCTGCTGATATTTAAAGGGCAATCAATCATGAAATATATTGGTCCCACTTCACCTTATGTCACCCTATTTACAAAGAAAACATATTAAATAAAGTCTACTTCCTCTTGGCTGACCTTGCACATATTTATACCACTGGGGAGTGGCAATAACAACCAATTCAGCAAGCCATATCATGTCAAGTATGACACTGCGACTTCCAGAGGCATAGAAAAAGCACAACCTCATTGCACTTAACGGCCATGTTAAGAAAAACCGACATGTTTCAGCTAAAAACACAGGTGCTCAGATCCCATTCTATCGCTTTAAAACCTCATCTGGTCCCTCTTCTCTGCTGCCCCCTAGTGGAACAAACAGAACTGCATGTTTGAATCTAAAAGGGTTAGTTCACCCAAAAATGAATGTTCTGTCATTAATTACTCACCCTCATGTCGTTCCAAACCCATAAGACTTTCGTTCATCTTGGGAACATAAATAAAGATCTTTTTTGATGAAATCTGAAAGCTTTCTGTCCCTCCATTGACAGCTACCCAACTGACACTTTGACTCATGAAAAAGTTCATAAAGCGATGGTTAAACGAATCCATATGAATTTAGCGGTTAAGTCCACATTTTCTAAAGAGACAGATTGAATTTAGGCTTTTATTCACATATTTGAAACTACATGAGGGTGAGTAATTAATGATAGAATTTAAATTTTGGGGTAAACTAACCCTTTAAATGTCACATTAGTTCAGGGGTGCTCAATCCTTTTCTAGGACAAACCTTCTTACGAATTCAGTTCCAAACCTAATAAAACACACCTGAACCAGCTACTTGAGACCTTCAGGAACAGACTAAAATGCATGTTTCATCTGTTTTAACTGAAAGCAACTTGCACATATCTTAAAACATGTCAGCGACTTTGTTTTGTCTCAAGATGCACACCAGTATGGTTTTTTTTTTCTTTCTGAGGCGCATTTATAAAAGCTACTTAAATATCCTAACTGAATTGAACTAAAGCCTAATCCTGGCTTAATCTAAGCCATGTTTGCGAAACCAGGGGCCAGTTGCATAAACTAAGCCATTATGATAAGACAGTGTCTTAAGATCTAGTATGAGCCACTAGCAGTTAGGCAAGTGGCATTCAGTCTTACTTTTCGTATCAAATTAGGCCAGTCTATGTTTTTATGTAACTGTTTAAAAAAAATTATGAACAGCCTTAAAGAAAAAAATGTATGTCTAACTTGTAAGACTAGTCTTAACGGTTTATGCAACCGGCCCCAGGCCATTAAGTGTTGGAAGCAAACTTTGCAGGAATGTAGCTTTTCAGTAACAGGATTGGGCATCCCTGCTCTAGTTGAAACCATTTGGTACCCTTGAGGACATCTGAAGAGTACCAAACCTTGTATCAACCTTTGGTTAATCACCCAAAGACATCTTCAATTGAGAAAGATTGAATTGTCTGTAAAATTTAAACGAATTAACTTTACATTATCTGATCATTATCAGAACAGACCATTTTAAAAACAAAGTAAAACAGTAAAGTTTAAAATATTAGAAAATTAGAAACGGCTAATAATTTTACAATACATTTAGAAAGGACAAGCACATTGTACTCTTCTTTTTGAAAATGCTTTATTAAACTACCTCTATAAATACAACAATGCCAAAAAGCCTTAAACAGACAATGCAAGAGAAAAAAACAGTTCTAGTAGATCTAAAAAAAAAAAGGATGAAAAAAAAAGGATGAAAAAAAAAGAATGTTTTGGCAATAGCATTCTACATTATCTAAATGTCCTCAGCCGAGGTCACATTGTCTTGTTCATTTGTTTTTTAGGAACAAAAAACAAGTCTTAAAAAGGAAGAAAAAAAAAAAAACGCTACACGTGTAGTGTTTTATGAAATGGTCGCAAAAGAAAGCATGTTTGCCAATGAATGCATGATCAATTTGGGCCAGTATTGACTTTTATGTATCCACACATTCGCATTAGTTTAGTTGCATTGAACACTTTGGCAAAAAAAAAAAGAAAAATAGAGAGAAGATTTTGTTGTTGTTAAACTCTCTAAAGCACATTTAATGAGATGGAAAAGTTTTCTTAAAATATATTATAGCATTTCCTCTTACTTCATACACAAAAACAATGTACTGTATATATTAAATATATCCTGACTGCTTCGCTCATAATAAAAGATTAGATAACAGACAGAGGAAAAACTACTGGGGATAGTTCACTTTTCTCAAAAACGCACAGACATGCCATAACCTAGAGGAATTGTCCTCGATGATGGCAGCAGTGTGCAAAAATGTGTCTCTAGTTTACGTGATTTGAACTGCGTGGATTGTCGTTCTTTGTTTGGTCGTATATCGTGAAGTTTTCCCCGTCTAAAAAAAAAAGGGTATACTTAATAAAACATTAACTCTGTTAGAACATGAAAGCATAATACAACATAAAGCAGCACTCTAGCACTCAGAGCCCCCATTGACACAACAGTATAAAACAAAACAAAAAAGAAGAAAAACTTGACTTTCTGAAAGAAAATATGAGAGAAGAGGCACTGTGGTTTTACAAACAGTGTTTAAGAGGTCACTTGACAGACAGCAGTCTGGATAAAGGCACGTGACATACGCAGTCCTACAGAAGGCATAGTGGTGGCATACAACATTCTTCAAGAGGACATTGATATGACATACAGCAGTCATTGAAAAGGCAATGAGGGTATTAACAGGTTCTCTGAGCTCCCTGGTTTCAGTTTGGTCCAGTTCATTCCAGTTCTAGGAGTATCGAAATACCCCATAAAAGACAAAAGTGCCTACTCAAACACATATTATAAAGCACATACATACACAAGAACTTCTAACACCCCAAAATGTTTAAGTGCACCTCAGAACAGTCATCATTACTAGCACATGCCGTACTACAGTAGCTACACAACATGGAGTGTGATCTAAACTACAAAACTCTATGGACCGACAGCTGTGTCTACACGCATCTATAGGAGGAATTATGATCGGGAGAAAGAGAGCATCACGCCATTAACCTGATTTTATCTCGCAACTCAAGACCGTTAATAAACAACATCAACATATTTGGTTCAGCGGTAAATGGGACAGTACTTCAGGTGCAATTTGTATTAATGGCACAAAAGAGGATACGAGGTGTTCTCCTAATGATGCACAGGACTGGATGCTGGGAATCACAGTAGTGGTCTGAAAAAATAAGGGCTGCTCCCACTTGGTCATCAACTATTAACTAAAAACACAACCAGCACAAGTAAGCAGAACTAAAGGCCCATTCTCACCAAGGGCGATAACTATAATGATTACAAAATGAAGACAGAGTTTTAAAAATTGTTCTAAAAGAAGAGCACAGTCCACACCACAACACAAGGATTTTTTTTCCAGCTGATGAAAACATTGACAGCCAATCAGAATCCATCATGCTTTAAAGAGCTTGAGCACTTGAGGACAAAACTGTGCACATACTTCAAATAAACAGAACGTATTGTGCGTTGTTGTGGACGCTAGTTATCGTTCTTGGTGAGTAAATGGTAAATGGTATCGTTCTGAATGGTCCTGTATCTTCAACCCAGCTACTTTTTTGTCAGTCCAGTTTGTGTTTTTAAAACCCTTTAAAGGGGTAGTTTAAACAAAAATGAAAATTCTGAAAATCATTGCAATTTTTTTATTCACCCTCACGTCTTTCCAAACCTGTACCAAAAAGTTTTGGTTCCCAAAAAAAAACAAAAAAACACAGACATTCAAGGTAATTCATTAATTCATGGATTCCAGGGGAATATAACCCATGACCTTGGCGTTGCTAGCGTCATGCTCTAGAGTTTGAGACAGGAATACTGGATTTCTCAAAATATCTTCGCTTGTGCTCCATAGAAAAAAAAGAAAGTCATACAGTGTTGGAATGACATGAAGGTAAATAAATGATGACAGAATTTTCTTTTTTGGGTGATCCATCCCTTTAACCGAGAACAAATGTTATCCAGCATAGATTCAACTGACTAAAAAACTTTTTTTCTCTCTTTTTCTAGTTTGCTTTTTCACTCGAACTGATTTAGCCTCTGAGAATGAAAACAGTGTTTGTCTATCTTCCAGTTTAGAAAAGAAAGAAAAAAAAAACCTCTAGACAATAAAAAAACAACATCTGAAAAGTATTTAAGCCAACTAAATAGTAGAATCTTAAAACAATCTAAATATAAAAATGCATAAGCAATAAACAGAAAAGGAGGAAAAAACAAATGCAGGTATTCTCATGTGGACTCGCGTGCAGAAAACCCAGTGGACGGAAGATTCCGACATCTTCAAAACATTTCGCAAATATATGTTATACTCAAAATACAGCATTTTCATGAAACACTTTAAATCTTCTACTTATGTGGTTGTTGACATTTCTGCTCAGCAGGTTTTTTTTGTTCATTTACAGTTTTTTTGTCAATTTCGTTTTTCTTCACAAAACAAAAGTAAATGGAGAGGCATTAAATACGCTCTTTTTAAAGTCCACTAATACTACAGCGCTCCTTCAGGATTCTGGTGGCCGTGAACGCAGAGGAGTGGTATTAGGATTGTGCAATGACATGAACGCTCTGGCTCACGATTCTCAGCTGGAGTGTGTGGGGAAGATATGTCAGGTGATATGTCAGTAGGTGTGCTTCTGCAAGTCTTAAATGCTCTGATTTGAATTTCTTCATATGAACATATCACTCGGAGTCAGTCCACCGCTGTACTGGTGATCAACTAATAAACAACACTTTTGCTGAATGATCAAATATGCTAATGTTCATGCGAGAACAGGAGTTGTCATTCATTCAGTCGTGCGATGGCTTCGGAAATCAGCAAGTGTGGTCAAGTCCTTTAAGAAGTCGAACTGACAGAGTGCTTCCTATTGGTCTAAAGGGAAAGTGGGCAAGGTTCTGGTCACATTGCAGGGGTTTGAGTCCACAACATATAAACACAAACGTCTACCTATCTTAGTTAGCTAATCAGTAGCATATAAAAGTGGTTTTGGTCTAGGTCATACGTCTGGATTAATAAATGTGGGCCAGAGGGTCTGAGTAAATTTAGCAGAAATCTACATCCTTGCTGCCAGCGTTAACTTGTGCACAAATCTAAAGGCTTCCAGGGAGCTTCACACGAGTCATAAGGTGTTAGTTTTGTTGTGAGTATGTCAGTTTTACTCTGCGAGGTTCAGTTAACCAGCAGACTTCATAGATGCAGCGTAATGTCTGATGGCCTGTGGTGATGTGGTGTGTATAATTGTAAGTCATTGTGATTGATGCTGCAGGTATCTCAGTAGGTCTGGTATATATCATGGATGGGCATCTGGAAGGTGGCAGTGGCAGGGAAGGCCTGAGGCATGTACCCAGCGTACCCTCCATAGGTTGCGGCTGCCATCGCAGCGTTCTTCTGCAGGGCTGCCAGTGTGGCAGTGTTGGCGTGGGTAGCGAAAGGCATGTACCCAGCCCCATACAGACTGGCAGCTGTAGCCGGGATCCTCTGGACATTATGAGCCATAGCATAGATGGGAGTTATAGGACGACCCTGTGAGATTGAGAGAGAGAACGTTAACTCTTTACCGGCCAGCAAGCGCCAACATTTCTGACCATTTTCACAAAAATGTCATGGCCTTCAGACTATTTTGTTGAATATGAATATGTTAAGAGTCAATATATCAAGGAAAGAATAAACAGCAACAACAACATTTTATTTTTGTTCAATAATTGAATGAGGTTATAAGTTTAAAAAAAAATGTAATGATCAAAACAGATCTAGTAGATCAAGTCCATCAACACCCCCAATATACTTTGTGGGTTTGATATTTTACTCGGTAACGTTAGGCCGTATTTATTTATATGCAGTTGAATGTTTGATGATCATGTTAGCTTTCTCTAAGCAGATCTTCGTCTCTGCTTGTTTTTGGATCCGGAGATGCTGTAACTATTTCAGAAGATCTGTAATATTGGCCCCTACCGTATAACAGTGAAAACACAGATTCGGCGGGTAAGAGGTATGTCATAAATGGTGTAAAATCTTGTCAATGGCGCTGGAAGAGTTAAGGTGTGGTCACATTTACAATTGCGTGGCAGAATTTTGCAGGGAGTTTTGTGTGAGTGCGAAAAGTTCACCATGTAGATTTGACTCTTGTTCAAGCTGGCCATGCGAATTTGATTTACACAGAGTCCTAACTAGACGGGATAAAACAACAAGAAATAAAGGCTATGTAAATCTTAGTTTTTGACAACAAGCTATATTTGCACATTAACAGACTAATACATTTCTATATGTTTGCTTAAAATCTCGAAATTTCTTTCGGTATGTATGATACAGATTCCCATACAGTTGTGAAGGCAATAAATTGCATTTTTACTAGACATTGTGCATTTTTTATCTGTATTTGTATTATTTTTCTGATAATATTTTACAAATTCTATATATCTTTGCTTCAGACTGCTAATAGTCTTTTAACATCTGGTGAATTCTTGCATTAGGGGCTGTAATATTTTATATTTATATTTTAAGAATGGGCCTCCTTTCATTTAATGAGTTGTAACTTGGGAGTTCAATTAGAATTTGAACTGGAATTAAAGCAAGTAGAATATAAAGGTCTATAAACCCTTCAAAATTAAAGGCTTCTTTATAGACAAAGCTTTCAAAAGTTCTTTTGACAAGAGACTTCCTTTTCTAGTTAAAAATAACACATTGCAGTTACATCAATTTCTTTGAATTTCAGGTCATTTTAATTCTACTTCCTTTAATACAAATTCCAATGTTTCTTATAGTGCAATTCAAATTCAAGTCTCATGATAGCAGTATCAGAGGAAGTGCAAAAAACACTAAAGCACCAAGGATAATCACGCTCCAAATACAGTACTTGTACAACACATCAAATATGTTTTCACTGGCTGTTAATGTGCCATGTAGCACAGCATTTTCACTTTAGATGTGGACACACAAATTAGCTCATGGTGTTAGAGATATCTAAGTGTTATAATAACTGTAAAGTAGTCCATCTGCTCAGGTGCAGATCAGTACCTGGAAAGGGGGTGGTGTGGAGACTGCAGGCATGACCGCTGCAGTAGCCGAGGCAGCTGTGGGGTCATGCTGGAGGGCCATTGGGTTTATCAGGTGCTCCACTGGGTGCATCTTTCCTTCCTCCATTAACTTATTTGCTGGAGCAGCAGAAAACACAGCAGGGTACTGGGCACCAAGTGCAGGAAGAGCCACTACAGACACACGTACAATTAGAACAATGGCAAAAATATGGACAATGTATAGTTTAAATTAGCACATATATCACTGTGTACCATGTTAGGTAACAACATTTAAAATGTAAAAAATGCAGGTAAGTGAAAGATCAGAAAGTGCAAGAATGATGAAGGTTAAATGCAGGAAAAAGACTGAGACTTGCACAACCTGTCCTCATTAACAACAAGTGTATGACTCAGCTTAAGATTAGCGACAAAAAAACACACCCACATGCAGCCACGTACACATTGTCTTTCACATACACACACACACACACAGTTTCCATGTACAAAAACTCTTTTCATTCCCCACGTTAATTCAGACTTAGGATCAGTAGGTTTTGGTGACGTCAGAATACTCCAGTCAGGAGTTTGCTGATCTCAGATCAGAATTGTGCTAAATCAGTTTCGACACAGAGCAGCTGATTAGTAAGAAAATAAAGAACCTTGAACTCAATGCCCAAACAAACAACATCAAACACTCTCAAAGTATTTTTTTTTTGATGGCTTAGTTCTCTGGACTGTTTTATCCCAGTGTCCATAATAACTGTCTCTTCAAATGACTGTACATTGATATGTTTTATCTGGAATAATATAACATTTTGAGAGTTTTTGAGCATTGTTTGAACTTTGTGTATATAACTGAAAAGAGTGAAGCTTTTAAGTAATAAAAAAACAATCAAAAGCCTGCTTACCGGGGTAAGCAGTGACAGCTATGACAGCTGTCATAGTGAAAGAAAGTTAGTGTTCCACTCCAGACCAGTAGGGGCAGTAGAGTCATACAAATCTCTACATTTTGTTGAATAACTCCAATTTAATTGATTGCAATTTTAAAACGTAAGAGTTGAATGCGAAACTAACCTGTGGCTCAATTTCAGTAATGACATTTATAAACTTTTTTTCTGAATTAAAACTTTCTGTTTCCAGATCATTTTATATTCTGCCTCCACTGGGTGGACAAGAGCACTACTGAGTTAAATTCTGTATGTATGTATGTGGTTTAATTTCACACTGACTTGTGCCATGCTTGATGCCCACTGGGTTCATAGCAGTCAGCTCTAGATTGGACATGATCTCGTAAGGTTTGTCCGGCAATTTGGGTTTTCCTTCATGGTAACGGCTGTATATGCCTCGGCCAGCTGAATAGCCACCAAGGTATGAGCCGCGGGGCCCTGGGCCCCTATTACCGGCCCCAGCACGACCACGGCCTCTTACAGTACCTGCTTGAGATACAAATGAAAGGAGGTGCTGTTCAGGTACAGAGCCACAAGGAGGCACATACCTATATAAAAGTACAGGTAACCCCAGTGCTTAAAGGGACAGTTCACCCAAAAATGAAAATTCTGTTATTATTTACTCACCCTCAAGTTGTTCCAAACCTGTATGAGTTTCTTTCTTCTGTTGAACACAAAAGAAGATATTTAAAAGAATGTCCGTAACCAAACCCCACAGACTTCCATAATATTTTTTCCATACTATGGAAGTCAATGGGGTCCATTAACTCCTTGGTTACCATATCTTCTTTTATGTTCAACAGAAGACAGAAACTCATCCAGGTTTGGAACAATTTGAGGGTGAGTAAATGATGACAGAATTTTCCTTTTTGGGGTGATTTTGGGGTGGGTTTTTAAAGGGTTAAGGTTGAGCACAGCAGACATTTAAAATAAAAATCATTAGCTTTCTCCATCAGCTTTCTATATGTTTGCTAAAAGGTTTGCTCGCATGGGATGACTTCATGATCAAGATATGGGTGTGGCTACACACAAGGTGGCGTTTAGGCACTATCACTTGTCAGCATTCTAATTCAAATCGCTGTCAGTCTGAACACCTCTTTGTAATTTCCCTCTGTTCTTTGAGATGGGAGTGGTGCTTGAGTAAAGTTGAAATTAAAAGTAAAGATAAAGTTTTGTTTTCAGATAATCAGACAATGGACGAGCAAATATGTCTCAGATTGAATATGCAATCACAGTTCTCAATTGCTACCCAACCCAAAACCACAAGCATTTATAATTGATGATTATGGGTTAGGAAATGTAATAATACCAGATTCCCATCATTAGTTTCAGTATCATACTTTTCTTGTGGATCTCAGCTCTTCAGCCCAAAACAATCTCAAAGTGCATGCCATCTAGTGGCCATGCTAAACATGTGATTAGCAACAAACAGGGCAGAGCTTTTTTTGTCTTTTAAAGCAGTCTTTCTCAACTGGTTTTACTTCATATCAAATAGCAGCTACAGTACCAAATTTGTTTCCTTATATCCTTATATTACCATGAACTAATACACAACATTATTAACATGACAACCAGGTCTGAATAGGAAAAGTTGACAATTGTGGTTTCTAAATGTCTCTTGAATTGCAATGGAAGCCAATCTCTTGGATGTCAATAAATGACATTTTTGTAAAGACCAAACCATTTTTATTTTCATTATATTGAAGTTCAATTATGAGTACTGTATTGAGTCCGAGCATACTTGATGAAAGCTTAATTGCACATACGTGTTAAAAAGTAAGTATTAAGCTTGGCTTGGTAGTTCAGAATAATGGACAGAAATGTATAATTCTCTTAGAAATGTAATTGAGTAAGCAAATGGAATCGCTGTCACAAATTCCCCCCAAAATATGTAAATGGTAGGCTAATTAAGTATAATTATTCAAGTACTTTACACCCCTGAGTGCAATCTGGGGTTTATGCGTAGTTCATGGGTTTTGATTTTTATGGTTTTTGGCATTGTTTTTCTCCAACCAGTTGAGAGCCACTATTTTAAAGGATGTGCCCTTATGAAAGCTCTGGGTTAAAGGGGACGTCATTTTCACATTAATTGTAATGCATCCCCTAAATTTGTTTGTACAGATCAAGTCTGATTACTTGTGTGAATATGGACTGTTATGCAAGAGAGAGTTGGAAAACAATCTAGTTTCCCAAATATATTTAATAGCATGACACTTAAGGTCATCAAGAAAAAGCAATTGTTAGCAACATTTTCAGGTATTTCTGATTTCATCAAATGGTATTGCATTTCTTGAGTACATAAAGTTATGGATCTGAAAGAATAAAGAGAGAGAATGAGTTCTCCAACCTTTGATGAAGTAGTCTCGGTTGGGTCCAATGAGCGTGCTGTATGGATAGCCGTAATAGGCGAGTGTATATGGGTCACACTGATACACGAAACTTTGTTGAGTGGTGTCGGGAGTTGTGGCAGGAGCTGTTCCCTTCGATGCTTTCTGATAGCGAGTGTACTGCTCCTTATCCACAGGCTTGGCCAGGGTCACTTCGATACGGGAACCTTCGATCTCTGTGCCGTTCAGGTTGTCCATTGCAACCACAGCATCTTCTCGACTGGCGAAGTGAACAAAGGCGTAGTCTCGGATTTTTTTGACACGTTCCACACAGCCAGGGTTGTACTGGCCAAAGGTTTGGCGTAGAGTCTCCTCACTGGTCTCTATCATCAGGTTCCGCACATACAGGATTTTCACTGTTTCCATGACGTCCTCGTCAACGTCAATCTCAGGTTCTGCCCAGTCAACTGCAATCTGGTGACCCCACAGCTGGATACACACACATAGAGAAACAGAAAAACATATACACACAAATAGGTAAGGCAGGTGTACTCAATAAATGCGATAGAAAGATTTAATGAATAGTTTGCCCCCAAGGAACACAAATTGAGAAGTTTCAAAAGATCTTCACACATCTGTTTTCCAATACAACAACAGAATATCTGTAAAGCTTCAAAAAACTCAACTAAACATGATAAAAGCACCATAAAAGCAGTAGATGTGACTTGTGAGCTAAGTCTTCTGAAGCCATTCAATAGTTTTGCGTGATGAACAGAGCAAAACTAGGAGAACTAATAAAAATCTCTTCTACCAAGCTGTCACTGAATCAGTGAGTCAATCAGTAAAGCAGTGAGTCAGTGAACTCAGTATCGAATCAGCCCTTTTTGTTTTTGAAAAGAATTATCTCGAAATAACAATTTTTTTGACTGATCTAGTTCTAGAGTCTAAACTGACTCAATGATCCAGTCTCAAGTGAACAGCTCACTAGGTGAGAAGATTATTAGTGACAAATACATTTCAGTCGGTTCCTCCAAATTCATATGGCTTCATATGGCTCCTTCAGAAGACGTGGAATGGAGCACGTGAGTCATATGGAACACTTTTATGATGCTTTATGTCTTATTATAGAGCTTAGCAGATGTGGTCTATGACTTTTGTTGTATGGAAAAGAGCTGTGTAAAGATTCTTTAAAAAATGCTCCTTTTGTAAGTATGTAGTGACAGTTTCTTTTTTATTTTTGAGTGAACATTTCCTTTGATCCCAATGGAAAATGGTGTTAACCTGAATTCGTCCTGGCATGAGCTTTCTTCTGGCCATAGCAGCAGCACGGTGAGACTCATACTCAACAAAGGCAAAGCCACGATTCTTCATCTTATCCGCAGCACTCGCGTACACGATCACATCCAGCACCCCCTCTGTCACCTTGGAGACTTCCTCCAGGATCTCCTCACGTTTCTTGGTTTTTGGGATTCCGCCAATGAAGAGGCGGCAGTTATCTACACTACAGCACACACCAAGCAACCTTCCTGGACGAATTTCGAAGTTATTGAGCTCACGGACCGCTCTCTTAGCCTCATGCTTCTGCGTGTACATAACGAATGCGTAGCCACGGTTCTTCCCGTCAAAGTCCATCATAAGGCGCATCTCGTAGATCCGTCCAACGGTCTCAAATACTGGCACCAGCTCGTCTTCGTAAACGTCACGTGGGATTTTACCCACAAAGATTTCACAGCCACGTGGGGGGGATTTGTCTTGCCAGCCAGGTGGCGGGCCATATTTGCGCTGTCCATTTTCTTGCACCATTCCGTAGCCTGACTGCTCCATCAAGGCCACAAGTGCAGCTTCATTCGGGGCCCCAGCTACTCCTTCTGGGATAGAGCTGTGATGCTGTGGATGCACTGAGGAGGCGTTAGAAGAGGAGGAAGGGCTAGGGTTACTCATGGCAACGGCAGAGGCGGAGTCTTCTGCTGTCATTCTGAAATAAGCATCCAATCAGGATTGGAGTCTAAAAGAGACAGAAAATGCATCCAGTCAGTATATTTTGTATTAAAGACAAACTATGAGCATCACCACATAATTGGCTAATAAATCTATCTCCATTAACAATACAATTTCAATAACTTTTTAATTCTAACAGATGTCTATGGCTGCATCCAAAAACTTAGGCAGCTGACTTGTTTCCTCGTTGTGACTTGTTTGATTTCGGACAGACTTTTGAGGCAGCGTAACAGTTTAATCGTCTCTACAGCAAAACTTGGTGAGAACTAAACAAATATTTAATTACTACAGTAATTACTAGTGTTGTAGTCAAGACCACCTAAACCGAGACCAAGACCAGCGTGTGCCGAGACCAAGACAAGACCAAGACTTTGTGGAGTTGAGACCAAGACAAGACCAAGACAGGGCGAGACAGAGTCAAGACCAAGACCAAGACCAGACCAGCACTCCTTAAATTCATCTAAAAGATCCATATCTACTGTCTGAGAAATGACTTAAATTTAATTAATAAATACAATTAGAATAGTAAGACACTATAGCGCTGTTACCAATCAAATCACTAACGATAAAATTCATGGCACAGAAGTTACATCTGAATTGGTACAATTACACCTGCATAAATAATGTTCAGATTAATTTAACATTAAAACATTAACATTATTTAACAGTCACGGAATCCTTTATTCAACCTATTTGTTCAAAGCAGCTGATTCATTTAATAACGAAATGTTGCTGAATTAGCAAAGACACAGTTTAAAATGTCATTTAATATTAACTTCTTGTTTATTGAATGTTTGTATAAATCAATATAATTTGCAATCACGGTTATATTCATGTAAACAGCTCTCTTGCTCTTGCTATATTGCTTAATTATATTCTATGTTATATAAAAAAACTAAATGTTAGAATTCTGTGGGTATATATATTTTGGGCATTTTTGAGACAATGCTGCATTGACTTTGAACCCGGAAGCACAGTAACAAAAGAAATCACATTACAAAGAAGTTATTGATTTCATTTTGAGCTGTAAGTTTTACATCAAAACACATTAATCATGTTAAATCAGACAATGCACCGGCAATTTAGTGATATCCTTGCAGTTGTGGTCTTGACTGGTCTTGAGATAAAATCCCGAGTCCTCCAGAGACAAGACCAAGACCATCTAAAAATGGTCTTCAGACCAGTCTCGAAACCAAGACCGGTCTCGGGTACTACAACACTAGTAATTACTCACTAGAAATGACATCAGAAGTGGAAAACGTTGGCCAAAAACATACATTTACACACAAACTGACCAGCAACCACAACTTTCAGACGCCATCTTTCTTTTTCTAGCTCAACTGTCACCGAATGGAACACACAGGATTGTGGGATATCAAAGGCAGAAAAGGATATATCTATGCTGCCTTCAAAAAACAATCAGATGAAGGTATCTCAGGAGAAAGGAAGTAAGGGTTAACATTGGATTCGAACGTGCCTTGCACCTTCCTACCTTGGAATATGTCCTCCAAAGAGAGCATTTTTAAGTTTTCGGATGCAGCCTATATTAAAACTGGAATCTCAGTGCCTAATATTAATTAGGGATATACAAATTTAAAAATTCTGGTCAATAAATATGTCCATGTTATATAGCCAGTATTAAAATCGAAGAAAAAAAAAATACATTTGAAATTTGCTAAAGATTACATTTAACAGTGTTATTAAATGATGATTGTTTTTTTTTTTAAATTAACTTCAAGTGAGTTATCTAATATCAATCAATAAATAAAATAAAAAATATCACAACATATTTTATTATTAATTATTATAAGTCCAATTTTCTCTGTATAAAACACATACACACACAAAACGTAAATCCTCTTCTACACATAAAGCTGCCTAATAAACCTCACTAAGCCGCATCTACATTCTTCAGCATGGAATAAATCTCCAGAATGCCCAAATCCTAGTCCAGAATTTTCCATAAGCAGAACACAGACGCATGGATGTAAACTACAAAATCTCAGCAAAAGAACTTGTGTTCGATATAAAGAAAGTAATATGTTTCTTACATAATAAAACATTATTTATATATACTGAATATATATTCAATCACACTGTTTAGCTGTTAGTTGGCTCTAGTTAGCCGGACCTTGATGCCGCTTAGAGGTTAAGGTAGTTAGGTTGCTTAGCAATGAAACCATGGTTACACACGCAGAGCATGCTGACCCACACACAGCTCATCCTGGAGCACACAACTAAGTTCACACAACTCACACAGCACACAAATGCTTGCAAACACAACTAAGAGGACATAAAGCATCAGCAAAGGTTTAAAGGTTATTAATTAGTCATTTACTCCAGGAATAAAGTTCAAATAAATAAACAATTACAACACGCACCGTGCTTAAGTTGGTACCTGGTGTTTTCATGATGAGTTCAAGAGGCTTGCTGAAGGAGCATGTGACTGTGACTGTGAGGTTGGAATAACAGGCAACTCAGCAGTACTAAACCAAAGCTCTCTCTCACACACATCCAAAAACACTTCCTCATTCACATGCCTACACACACATATACTGAAAATCAGTACATGTGTGGCTCAAGGCCAAGCTGAAACAGGAAGAAAAGCAGACTGACTAATCAAAAGCCAAAAGGACCAGGAAGACCAACCAATAACAGATATTTAATTCAATAATAAATCTGTGGCGTTTCAATGATAACTGTGAGGAGACGTTGGCAACACCAAGAGAGAGTCTATGAGCTATTATATCCTGAAATTAAAGGGAAAGCTTTATTAAACTTAAATAGAACAAAAAACAAGTCAAGAATATGAACAATGGACAATATAAAAAAAAGCATATTCTGCAGGAAAAACCGAAAAATTTCCCCTGAAATGTACTGCCTTTAAATGAACTACTGGTTGTCAGTTTGTATTAAATTGGGGGTAGACTCTTGGTGGAAGTGGGGTCAATGGAAGTGTGCAAATGACAATGAAAGACGATTCAGCAGAAATCAGGAGGAAGGACAGGTCAAGAGAAAGTAGAAATAATGGATCTCTGCCAGAGACTGAACAAGTAAAGTGAGAAAGAATGCATTAAAATGTGATTTATAGTGGTTGATTTAGTCCATTGATTTCATGCGATTAAATATGACAAAAATAGGGTGATAAAAAAAGTGCAAATAATTATGCCCTCTGACCCGTACATAAAAAGTGCAGTTACAGGCAACGTTTTAGGCCATTCAAAAACGCTAGAAGCAGAGGTCGAATGAAAGAAAACAAGACCTCAAAACACTTTTTTTTTAAGCGTTCTAAAAACGTGTTCATGAGCGAGACTCTACAAAAGATAAGAGACGTGAGCGAAACTGTCTAAAGACGTCAGTCTAGCGCATGTTCACATAAAACAATGGAAAAGCAGCACAGTAGAATAAAAGAGAGCAGAAAGCCCAAGATGAGTTCCCAGCTAACAGGAAACGTTCTCAGAACTTTGGCTAACGTTCTGGGGCAAGGTTCTCTCAAAGTTACGAACGGACATTCTTCCAGCAACATTCACAGAACGTGGGCTCAAAGTTATCATGGTCTTTAATAACGGTCTCAAAAGATTAGCACAAAATCATTATTTATTACATTTATTCTGAAACATTTTAGTTGGATGTTCATCTAGCTTTTTTTAAACGCTACTACTTTCTCATTTGAGATGATTCAGACAACATTTAAATGTAACGTTCTCTAAAAGTTTGCAAAATTATAAAATTGAACATTCCCTTAATTAATGTTTTCTCTAATTTTCACAAAACCAAGAAAAAACCCTTGACAATCTGAATCTTCAGAGAACATTCAGAAATAATGTTTTCCTAACTTAAAGAGGATGTTGGCAAAAACGTTCTTAGAACATTTTTTTTAGTTGTGGAATTCACATGTGACACGTTTCTGTTCTCATCAAAGCTGGGCTGTTTTTACCTCGACCTATCTTAAAAACACAGCGTTTATGCAGCTTGACTGGAAAATTGCAGCTATAGGCTTTTCATTTGGGGCTTTGCTCAGCAAATAGGGGATATAGGGGCAAGTTGTCACACTTTTTGGGTCTATATTAGAAAGCCAATAGCTGTATAGGTATTAAAGCCTTGACATTTATATGTTTTAAACATTTACACTGTTATTGCCCTGGGCAAAATAAAGAGATACTGTTAATAGGTGTGTTGTCCCATTGGCAGTTCATGTTGACACACTATATGGGTTGTAACAAGTTCTGTACTTAAAACAGTAGAGCACAGCACTAGCAATGGCAGGGTTTTGGGTTCGATTCCCCAGGAACGCATAAAATAAAATGTTTGCTTTTGATAATAATGTCTGTCGAATGCAAAATGTACAATAAAGCAAGCATATAATTTTAAGGTAAATCACTAGGGGCAACAAAAGACATGAAGAAGGATGCTTTTAGATTTTAGGCCCTCATTTGTTTCTGGAAGTGAGACTTTGTGGAAGTTTCCTTGTTCCGTACAAATATACTGAAAACAGCAGGAAGTGAAAATCAGTGGCAAATAAGAGAAAATGAACGATCGAGAGGGTGGAAAAAGATTATTCATTTTCCAGCCAACATTAGGTCTCCATATATCATTGTATCCGCCTGGCAATGGTTGACCTTTATATGTGTGTGTGTGTGTGTGTGTGTGTGTGCCCGCACTTGGTGCAAGGAAACCTGAGGCAGCAGCAGGTGGATGATTAACCAACACAAATCACTAGCTGCACACACACACACACACACACACACACACACACACACACACACACACACACGCACACACAAACACATTTACACACACATACAGAGTACACTTATTTTAACAAGACAGACAAATTATCAAAAAAAATTAAAAACAAAAACACAAGCAGTAACACTTTACAATAAGGTTCCATTTCTTAAGATTAGTTAACAACATTAACATTGAGCTAACAATGGAAATACTTCTAAAGCAAATATTTTATCTTTGTTAATTTCAACATTTACTAATATATTGAAATCAAAACAGTATTTAATGGACCTGAGCTAACATAAGCTAACATAAACGTGCATGTGCATTAACTGGGATTAGCAAACATCAATAAATACTGTAAAATTGTATTGTTCATTGTTAGGTAATGTTAGTAAATGAAAGAATTAAGGTTAACTAATGAAATACTGAAAAGTGTTACCACACAAACTACGTTTGAGAATGAGCCAAGGGTATAAGTATGCTTGATTTCAAATACACCATAATTTCCTTCAAGTGTGTTCATTCTGATTCAAATATTTAGTCATTTAAACTTATAAAGTTCTTTAATAAATAGTTTGTTACTAAACAAGTGATAGAAGCAACAAATGATGGCTAAGCGTGTTAATGAAGGAGGGCCGTTCTTGAAAAATGTGAGGGTTTGTGTGTGTGTGTGATCACAAGATAATGGTTTGTTATTAAGATACTGATTGACAGAAATATCTGATCTTTGACGTCTTTAACACACAGGACAATACTTGAAAATCAGCACATATAAACTCACGCACACAGGTACACAGGAACACACACAAGGCTTTTGTGTGGAGACAGATCAATTAGTATCTCTTGGGTGAAACTCCTTCGATCTCAGTGAAAGAAAAGTGTGAAATGTAGAAGAGTAGAACAATACACATGCTGGCCTCCCAGAGAAAGAAAACTGTACTGACACACACACACACACAGTATCTCTCTCTCTCTCTCTCACACACACACACACACACACACACACGCACGCACCTGCTGTACTGAGTTGGGTCACTGTGGCTTGGAAAATTAACCAACACTGACATTTTGCATGATGGGAAAAAGTATGGGGAAATATCTTAGAGAAGAGTCATTCACAGAGATTTAACTTGCATATAATCACAGTTTGAAAAAATTGTAGATAGTAGTGCGGTTATGCGCTATGGTGTGAATAAATAACAAGGTTGTGATTTTTCCTCAATTGCAAGAACACATTAGTGCACATTCAAATATGCGTCAATAAGCGTGTCCATGAATCATAATAAAGAAAAGGGACAACAAACTAGCTAAAAACACATGTGCCAAGTTCTTAGAAATGCATTCTTTCTATTTATGTTGGATTCATATGGTTTTATAAAAATTAAAAACCATGCAACCATCAAGTACAAAGTAACATATTTTCTCCAGACCTTTGATACATTTGAGTGTACACACCTGAATCATTTTTTTATATATATATTTGTTTTCTAAGATAAAAAAGTATATTTTACAAATATCACAAAGATTTAATAAATATTATCAGTTTTTGGGGAGCATTTTACTACCTGTACTAACTTTGCATTTTCATAAAAATGTGAGCTTTATGATATCCTTTCCTGTTTTACGTTTTCTGCATGTTTTTGCATGTTGTTGCACACCAGACGATTTTGATTTAACAGACAAAAGTTTTTTAGATTTATTTTTGTCGTCTTTGCCTTTATTATGATAGGACAGTGAGCAGACAGGAAGCGAAGTTGGAGAGAGAGGGGGACAGGATCGGGAAAGGTCCTTGAGCCAGGACTCATGTGGCGCTGACAGACAAAACTTTAAAAAAAAAAAAGAAGCAGTGTAGCACTTTTTGTTGATATATGATTTTCCCCTAAGAATACTTAAGATAAGTATTAAGAAACAATCTAATTCTTTTAATGAGGCTTTTTCATAAAGCTGCCCAAGACAGTTGTATCAGTACCACCCAAACATTTTTTACTTTATTCCCCCCAAAAGTATCAAAATAATTTAAATTGAGAATTTAAAACATGGTCATCATTGAAGTTAACACATGAATGATTGGCATTTTTTATGTATTTTTTTAATAAAATAATAGATGAGTGTCACATCATTGACCTGATGCTTAGCAGGTCTTTAGTCATGACAAGGGCTCTTCAAACAATATACACTCTATAGAGCAACCAAGAGAGCAAGAGCAAAGCCCTCACAGAGAAACAAAGACCTTGCTGGTCTGAGTGTCATGAAGGGCTCTCAGGGGTAAAAGGCGGCTGAAAGACATGAGTAAGAAGGCATTTGTGTGTTTTTTTTTACCGTGTCTGAATGTTGGGGTGTCAGCAAGGTTTAGATTAACTCAGCATCAAGGTGCCCATGCATTAAGACTCAAAGTTTGTTGCTTTACCAGATAATCTGGTAAGTTAATGTTTATTGCTGAAAAGACTCTTAAAACATCTCAATTTAAGAAGCCAATCACATGATGAACCAAAAAGTGCAGAACCTTGTGTTCTTCTCAGTGACTAAGCAAAAACTCTCTACAATTATTAAACCTCATCTCTGTTAAGCGATGACCTTTGCAACACTTCATAATCACTGCGCAGATCATTAACATTAACTCTCTCTAAACGACAATCCACAATTCCCTTAAATTTAACACGCTTGCTATGCTAAACCAATACATAATGGCTAAACCCTATAGTGGGCAAGTAATAGGGGTTTTGAAATGGTCAGTGATCAATATCCAGAGATCAAGGTGGCCGCTGGTTGATACAATTCTGATATACTGTGCATTATGACACAGTTTTAAACAAGGATTAGGCCTTAGTTAAATTAGGATATTTAAGTAGCTTTTAAAAACATGCCCACCCCCCCAAAAAAAACATTACTGGTGTGCATCTTGATAAATAAAACAATGGCACTGACATATTTTAAGATATATCTGTGCAAGTTGCTTTCAGTTTAGACAACTCAAACATGTATTTTAGTCTGGGACTAGCTTAAGCCTTGACTGTGAAACCGGCCAAATATGATTAAATTAAAAAATACTTAAAAAATATGTTATCCAGCGAAAAAGCTGCTGATTGATTTTGAACCTGACACATGAGGGAACTACCACTTCTGTTAATCGCCCAAACAGTTAGAGTTACAGACTAAAATGGCCAACTGTAGGCAGATAAATCTGCTTAAGTGCACTTCATGATGGGATCCAAACAGGTTATTCACTTTATGTCTTCACGTAGACAGAGAAGAGTAGACAGAATAAATCTGAAATACTGAACGTGAATATGGCTGAATTCTTAAAACCTATCAAGAACATGTCATGTCATCCCAAACTCCAGTTTTCATGACTATGAAATAATTATATTACAGTAATGAGAAGGAATCTAACAAGAATAACAACTGAGAATAATAAAAGAAAACTCAAAAATGAAAAGGTCGGTACACTGTAAAAAATTTCAGGTCTCCAATTGAACATTTTCTAGTGACTAATCTCTGTGAATAAAATTGTATCAGTTCACAGAAATTCAATTTGGCCAACTGAAAAATTTAGATGTGACCAGTCACTAGAAAATGTTCAATTGGATAGGCAGGACATTTTTTACAGTATATGTGTGTATATTTTCCTATAATTAAGCTGCGTGCATAGATGAAGATCTGGATCAGAGGAGGCCACTTTACGATATAACAAAGATCACATTATGATTTCTTAAAACAGAACACTGCTGTGCCGTAAAAAGATGCCAGACAGAGTGAAAGACGTGTGGACACGGTGACCGTCATACCCACAACGACATTCTCAATTCCTGTAGTCCTCAGTTTCACTTCTCTATGAAAACAGGCTACAGTAAAACATTTATCTAGTCATTCATATAAAACACACACAATGATTTTTGTTCTCATGACTTAGAAACCAGTCAAAAATACCTAAGCACAATCGTCTGAAAGGCGTTAAAATAAAAACCCTTACAATCAGTGATATTTTAATATTATATACCATTATATTATTTATTAATACTAAATCAATAAATTAATAATATTTATTAAATTGTGTATGTAGTTTAGTTTTTTTATCTTCTGCATAGTTTTAGTAATTGTAGTACTTGAACAAATTTTATTTAAGGTGCAATGACAACTTTTCAAATTTTCATTTAAGTTTTCATCTAATATTTACTATTTCAGCTTTACGATATTAAATTGTTTCGATTTTAGTTAACATAGCAGCACTGCTAACAATAACAAAACAGCAAGAAGGAAGTAGAAAACTTCAAATAATTAAGGGTTAAGTGAATGCACACAAGCAAACACAACATCACATATGAATCATTTTGTTTTTGCATACACAGACACGCAGATCCAAATGGACAAATCACCAATGCACACATACCTGACAATAAACTAAAGCACTTCATTTCACTTTGTTTCACCTTTGTAACTGCACTTCACACAAATAAGCATTGGGATGAAACCACACACACGCTGATGACATCTCAAGGTTTCTTATCTTGTAGTTTGAACTCTTCACTCCCGTGGTTAATCTACTTACTGCAACACAATGTGACGAGGCCTGATCAAACACAATCCGCTGATACAGACACATGCAGCTGATGATCTGCTCAAAAATGCCTCCAGTAAGCACGTTTCTGATGTCTCATCGCTTTCTCTTGATGATTTTTTGGTGAGAAATCTGCACATGGAGAATCAAGATACTTCTGCCACTGACTGAAGAAATACGGGAACCTTTCTGATAACAGTAACCAGTAACACACGCAGGTCTGGGCCCACCCCAACAGCAAACATAAGACTGAAGAAGTCTAGTCCAAAGACCAACATCCAACACTGTGACGCACAATTACATTTTACGCTCACTTGCATAATCACAATGCTGCTAGTCAAATGGCAAATTATGCTATTTTCATTTCATTTTACTACAATTACTCTTGAATATCTGGTAACAAAAAGGTTTCATTTGTCAAAATAATATTTGTTAACATTGGTGGTAACACTTTATTTTACAGTGACCTTGTTATACACGTTACATGTAGTTACTATACTAATAACTATAAATTATGCATAATTACATGCAAATAAACCAAACCCCAATCCTAACCCTAAAGTAAGTACATGTAGTTAATTATTACTACTCAGTACTTACACTGTAAACTGTAAACGGTTACTTTATTTTAAAGTGTCTTTGTTAACTGTAATTATACATTTAAGTACCGAGTAATATTAAGTAACTATAGGGTTAAGATTAGGGTCTTATGCATAATTTATATTTATTACAATAGTAACTGCATGTAACATATGTAACAATGCGTGAACTAACAAACAACAAACAATTATATTTTTACTAACTAACATGAACAAATTCTATAAAAAATATATTGCTCATTGTTAGTTCATGTTAGTTAATGCATTAACTAATGTTAACAAATGGGACCTTATTGTAAAATGTCACTAAATAACCTTACCATACAAAAAAGCAAATATATAGTTTTCCTTTTTAAAGTTCCCCTGAAGGTCATAATGTCATTACATTTACATCGACGCATAAGTAAAGATCAATTATTTAAATAAGACATCAGCTAGAACTAAACAAGTGCACACAAAAAGAAAAAAAAAAAAAACACACACATACTTTAGCATCCCAGCGGTTACAGACACACAGGCATTAAAAAAACAAAAAAAGCAGGGACGTTACCTGTCTTTTCAGGTGAATGAATGTGTATCCGAGTGGCAGTGTAGCTGGTGTACTGTGATGTTGTTTCACTCACACACAGTCACACACACACACTCAGGCCTTCTTTCTGTCTGGAGTCAGTGGTTACCCTCTTCTCTCTCTCGGTCAATCTCTCGCTCACACACACAGTCTGTGGGGTAGAGAGGCGGAGTGAGTGATTGGAGGTGCAGTTGGTGAAAGAGTGTTTACTCAGTGCATGTGAGGGGTGGGGCAGAGCAAAGGTGCCCCCTCCTACACCTCTCTCCTATATTTCTTTCTTTCTTTCTTCCTTTTCCTTGTCACACCCAAGAACCTTTCTCTCCAGTTTTTCTGGAAGCAAACGAGATATCTGTGCGGGTGCGTGACTGTGTGCGGTGGGCTGTGAATGAGGTTGTCCATTGACTAAGCAAAAGTTCATTTTAGGTGGCAATTGACTGAAAACTATTCAGCCTGACCTGAAATCAATTTCCTGAATTCCTGAGTTCCAAAACATTTAAATACAAAAAGTTTGAAGTTCAGGGGCCCTCATGCTCATTCAAACCTGGAAAGGTCTGTGAAATCTTCTCATTCCTGTTCCTGAGAACAGGTACTTACACGTTACAGTGTGTTTTATGTTGCTTTAGATAAGGTGGATATCATTGATTCGCAAATGGTTGTGTTTGCATGTGTGTTTTATAACATTGGCCATATAAAATGGAAAAAAATTGGCACCCCAACATAATCAGAAATAGAAAATTCATTGAAAATCCTTTACACTTAGATGCTTCAAAATGTTCATAAATTCATCGGAAAAGTAATCCATAGTGTCGAAAATTAACAAACGTCTTTGGGAACAATATAATTTTTGGGGGCTGAACTATCGCTTTAAGCAGAGTTCAGTGTTATGCAAATGAGCAGTGATATGATGCAGTGACAACCAATGGGAGTACAGATCTGATATCTACCATGCACAATACGCTGCGAAATTTCCTTGACACGCAACAAATTTATTCAATGTCATATGACGTCATATTCCAAGTTTCTTAAATAAATCACAAATCACAACTAATAATCATTTAAATATATATATTATGAAATAATACATTTAATATATATACATAATAGATATATTTTCACTTTGGCATTACACTTCAAACATGCAAGTCAATCTATGATGTTTGGATCCCCTATTGGTCAAATATATTCACACTACGCTAATTCACAGGTCAAAGTTTCCTGAAACGTTCTCTTCTAAATAAATCTGAGTTTTTGTCCTTTGTTTCTATTAGTGTGCCGAAGGGCTTTGTAGCCACGCCTACAGTGAAATCTCATTGGTCCAAAATTGTGTATTAGACTTCACTATGGCTCTTCCATTTCTAGAGATATTTAAAGCTCTTGAGCGGTTGAGCCATCAGCGCAGTCACCATCAGATGACCTTGACTCAGAGATCTACTGTAGGTCATATGTATTACTAGCATAGACAGACAGTGCGCATGTCTGCTTGTGCGTCTTTAGTCTATTCATGTATTTGTACAGTGTTGAAGTTTGAGTTAGACCTGATTTTCCTGTTACCTCTACCAGCAATGTGTGACGCAATGTGTGCAAAACTAAAACACTTACACGGTCTATCTTTATCCCCCCCAATACACTCACACTCGCACGTCTTCTACATCTTCTATCCCTGTCCCATGAGGACACAGTTAATAGGTATAGCTATAATTTATGTTTATCTAATACTCTGTCCGTTTTTCGGTAACAAACAAACTCTCTCATCCCTCCATTATGAAGAAAAACAGAAAGAAAGAGACTTGAACTCAATGGAGGAGAAGGATTTTATAATGGGCACTGATAAGGCTATAAAGTCAGACTTTGCACCCTCTCAAGGCATGTTGACTTTCAGCCTCACCCTGCTTTATGGCCTACCCACAATGTATCATGTGCTCAGGTTTTATAATGTTGCCAATGATTAAAAAGATAGTCACTGATGGTGCTATTTTACGTTTCAAGTTTGCATTTTGAGCGAGCGTGGAAAAACTTCTGAAATTCCTTGTGGATTAATGTGTGTGCACTAGCATTTTGAGCTCAGGACTGTTGTAGACAGTTGAGGGATCCATCCAACTGGTTTGCCACCCCTTTGTGTGTGTGTGTGTGTGTGTGTGTGTGTGTGTGCGTGTGTTTATTTTGTGTGGCTACTAGGGATTCTTGTGATCAGCCAACCGCCTAGATTAGAACAAAAACTGTTTCGGCACTTAAGCACAACGTCATTTCCTGTATATGGACATCCCCCTGTTGCTCCTCTCTCATCACCCTCCCTCTTTCCACCCCATGTTTGGTAGTTACAGCTGAATGTGTAACAAGTGACCATCATCATATGACATCTTACTGACTCTGCAGAAAAATATAATTGGGTAGTTGATAAAGAACATGCCCATGAACTAAAGGAAAGTGTTGAAAGTGTTAAAGGTGCCATTCAAACGTTTTGTGTTGGTAAATGATTCAGGTTTTAAACAAAGTCTCTTATGCT
The DNA here is from genome assembly GCF_949357685.1 of Gobio gobio. Classification (NCBI taxonomy): domain Eukaryota; kingdom Metazoa; phylum Chordata; class Actinopteri; order Cypriniformes; family Gobionidae; genus Gobio; species Gobio gobio. The sequence goes on from NC_137099.1 coordinate 22,451,756, forward strand.
CACCAATGCTGCATTTATTTGATCAAAAATACAGTATAAAAAAGTCATATTGTGAAATATTCTTACAATTTAAAATAACAATTTTCTATTTTAATGTTATTTTAAATGTAATGTATTCCTGTGATGGAAATTTCAGCATCAATATTCAATAGTCACATGTTCCTTCAGAAATCATTCTTATATGCTGATTTGCTGCTCAAGAAACAAACTTTACTATCAAAGTTATTATCAAAACTTTTTTTCCAGGATTATTTGGTAAATAGCATTTGAAATAGAAATCTTTTGTAAGATCATAAATGCCTTTACCTTTGATCAGTTTAATGCATCCTTGTTGAAGGATTCTAATGCATCCTTAAGTTTCAAAAATAAAATAAAATGACACCAAACTTTTGAATGGTCATTTTTGTTTATATTACACTTACTGTTAGACATAATTGTCAATACAACATAAACAAAAAAAGTATATATTTTTTTTTAATGTATAAAAATAAATAATATATAAAAGATAAATCTATATAAATCTCAAATATGTATTATATTATAGTAGATTTTAGTAAGTAGCCATTTTTAAAGGGGTCTTAAAAACATGAAATACATATTTTTTTTTCCATGGCATATATTTTCCCCATCTGCACATCACACCTTATGATTGTCGCTAGAGTATCAGTGTTTCCTTTTCATAATTGTCATGTGATCTCAAAATGGCAGCCAGATGAATGGACCCGCTTCATGTAAAATAAAAGAGCTACTGATATTACTAGACTATTCATCAAATGTCATTTTAAACATATTTTCACAAGTAATGGATGCAAATCACTTTGAATGCCTTTACTCTTTAAGTAACACCGTTTCCAATTGCACACTGACTAAAGGGTCATACAAAACAAAACAAAAAAACACATTTTATCTTCATTTTTAATGTTAAGAGAAAAGTGGTTACTTTTTGTACTATTCTGTAAAAAAATAGTAAAACCAACGTTGAAGGTCTTAGCTGGAGGACAGGGTGTTCTTACAGAAAAGGACACACTTGTGAATGTGTGAGTCTTCAGTATCAATGCAAGAGATGTTTTAAATAGTTACATTTAAAAGAAGGTAAACTGCTAGGGACCACTGCGTTCTCTCAACCATTCATTCCACACGTACACACACTACAGCAGATTTTTACATCAAAATGTGAGTGGTGCGTTGCTAATGCAATTAAGAGGTACACACTATAACAGTATTCACACACCAATGCTGCTTTTGTGCGGTTTGTTAGGTTCAATGGACGGGGCCTATTATTACTCACTACAACAAAGTAAAGAAGAAAGGGGAGAGAGAGCAGTGTGTAATGAAGCGGCATAAAAGCATTAGCAAGACAGAGAGAAATTGAGCGACTTGATTCGGACATGCAGAACTTGTGTCACTAAGGAGACCAGTGTGTGTGTGTGTGTGTGTGTGCGCCGCACGGTGGGATATCCCAAATTAAGTCTTTGGACTAAAAGAGCTCCACCCCTCAGAAGTCACTATTAATCAAACTACCTGGAGTAGAACCATGCTGAACACACACACACACATTTACAGCTCTTCTAGTCTGTCTATAGAGACAGTATAAGAATGCATTCATTGTGAAGTGCAGGTATTTGGTGTGTATTAGGGAGAGAGATGGGAAGAAAAGCAGAAGGGAGAGAGAGGAGATCCTGTTTCACTCACTCACACACACTTGTCCAGATGTCTGTCAGGGTTAAAGTCATGCTGAGGAGGTCACATGATCAGTCATATGACTTTAAGAGAGGTGACCTGTCTTGCTCTCTCTGTTTCCTTCTTTATATCTAATAGTACATCTAAGTAAAGAAAGACTGACTGAAGTGCTGAAGGTGGATGAATAAGAAATGTGCGTGTTTCCCGCAAAGAGGAAACAAAAGTACTGAGTCAATAAAGAATGTAGAATTGAGAAATGTCCCTAAACTTTACAATTATATTTCATTTAGTGTTTGTGAGGATCAATAAATGAAAGCGTTTCACTAATTTGGTAAAGTTGATCCTTTTCAGAAATAAAGTTGGACAATAGGACTGGGTGATATAAAAACAAAAATCTGTGTTTTGACAAACATCTCAATATTTCTATTAAACTAAATTATTAAACTTTTCTTTTTTTTAAATTATCTTTCATGGTTTAGTTTTTTTGTTTTTTTTATTAAAAGGTAGGATTCATTTTAAGATTTTTTATATTTTGCACCAATATAACAATAAATAGTAACAAAATGTTGTATTTATCAAACTATACTTTTGCTACAATATTTGTATTCATGAAAAACGCTTTGTAGAGATACTTTCGAGTGATGCCGCAACTGAACCATTGAATCAGAGTTGTGAATCGATTCATTAAAAGGGACAGTTTGAACCGATTCATGGAAATTATCCAAACTCAACAACTCTAAATGCATTTTTGCTTCTGGCCTAAGATTTAAATTTGTCATAACATTCATACTTGCTAATTGCTGGATCAAAAATCTGAATCGATTCATCAAAACACAGTTTGAACAGATTTATGTTAATTAATTGAATTCAGAAATTTTAACGGTATTTCTGCTTCTGAAGTGTAAACCAGAGGCACAATTAAGCATATCTGTCTCAAAATTCATGAGACTAAGTCACAATGACGTCTTTAGGAAACTTAATGGCCAAATAAAAAGTTACAATTCATTGCAATATTCACAAAATAAATAAACGCTAAATTCTAAAAACACACATGCACCTGAATATGCTGCCTTCTGAGAATCAGATAAGCAAATGAATGGAGACAGAGAGAACTGGTTCAAGCCACAGCCAATCAGATTTCACACACACACACACACACACACACACACACACACACACACACACACACACACACACACACACACACACACACACACACACACACACACACACACACACACACACACACACACACACACACACACACACACACACACACACACACACACACACACACACACACACACACACACACACACACACACGCACGCACAACTGGGCCCCCAAAGGTCTGTCACCAAATAAACATGCCTACACATTTAACTGATGCGGTATTTAGAGTAACAACAGAGAGTCACATGACCAGTGAGACGTATACACACAGTGACAAGTTGTCTTTTCTTTGTACTTCACCTCAGTGCAAATTAATCTCTAGTTCTTCGTTTCATTTCTTTTAAACTACATCCCCACAATGCAAAGCCACAGCGTGTCGGCTCTCAAGACCACTGACCTCTTTACCCCTATGTGAAATAACCCATTCATAGGCACTCGCAGACACACACACACACACACACACACACACACACACACACACACACACACACGTTGGGTTTTCATGTTTTATGGGTACATTCCATAGACAATGATTTTTATACTGTACAAACTGTATATTCTATCCCCTAAACCTACCCATCACAAAAAACTTTCTGCATTTTTACAAAAAACATCACTTAGTATGATTTATGAGCCATTTTCCTCAGGGGGAGCAAAAATGTGCCCACAAGGACAAGGATTTCGGATATTGCCATCTTCTGGGGACATTTTGTCCCCATAACAAAGGGTTTACCAGGACCACACACACACACACACACACACACACACACACACACACACACACACACACACACACACACACACACACACACACACACACACACACACACACACACACACACACACACACACACACACACACACACACACACACACACACACACACACACACACACACACACACACACACACACACACACACACACACACACACACACACACACACACACACACACACACACACACACACACACACACACACACACACACACACACACTTACACACTTACACACTTACACACTTACTTAGACTCCTATGGATTGCATATAAAGATAATTGTAATTACACCTGACTTCTACAGGTAACAGTAAATGATTAGCATTTTTAGAATGAAAAAATATACAATTTGGTTTACTTATGAATCGTTTTTTTCTAGTTTAAAAAGTCTGGATTTACCCAAGGGTGGTTTTGTATGATTTAGCTCTCTTCTGCAGACCAAATTGTACCTCAGGTACAGCAAAGTAAACACACCCACCCACACACACACACACACGTTTACCTAGTTATCTAGCTATTGTTCTTATATAAATCTAATTATAAAGTGCTACAAACTAACCCAAACTCTAAAAGAAAACTTCATTATTAGATTAAACTATGTGTTTATGACAGTATATAAGGCTTTTGGGCATCCCTAAAGTACGTTTTTATCAGATGTAGCAACTTTTTTGGAGACAACTTAAACCCACATTAAAGCTGAAGCACTTCACTATTACATGCGTCAGGAGGTCATTTCCACACATTATTGACAGAAAAACAGGATTCCACGGCTCTAGAAACGATTTTTGCTTAAAAAACAGTGCTTAATCTTTAAAGTGTAGTGTGTGTCTTGTCCGTTCATGTTGTGCCTTTCCCCTTTGAAAAAAAAAGTACACGTCTACACTCAGTGTATTGTCTAAGCAAACTATTAGGTTGACTAGAACGGGCTTCAACTTCTTTCAATCTTTTTCATTAGTTCTTTTTTCTCTTAGATTGAGCCATCTCTCTGTCAGAAACCTGATTCTCTCACACAAACTGAATTATAGCACACCCCCTGAGTGCAGTTACACAACACGCATACACACACAAAAGACCCGCAGAGCAACTTTCAACACAGTTTTCGCAACACAAGGACATTCTAACCTTACAACTGTAAGATGGAAAAGAGAACGAAAAAGGGAGGGAGGGAGGGAAAGAGAGAGAGAGAGATGTCAATTTAACTCTATGAAAATAAATAAGGTCAGAGGGGAGAACATGATCGCTGGACCATCTGTGAGAAGATGACACAGAGAGAACAAGGAAGGAAAACAGACAAAACATGAGACACTGAAGGAGAGAATCACAAATAGACAACGTACGAACTTACCTGCGCTTTTGATAGCTGTCAAAGAGAATCTACGTGTTGCATTAATCAAAGGTACAGCAGATCGGCCACATTCATCCCTGTTTCTCTGTATATCACCCTTTATCGTGTCTGTTCTTACAGGTTTTGACAGTCCAGAGTGATGAAAATACGTTAAGTTTCTCTTTTTTCTCTTTTAGTTTCTGTCTCCAAACTGTTTCACTTCCCCGTCCCTGCTGTTCGTTCCCCTGTGTCTCTCCTTCACTGGCAAGGAGAAGGAGGAGGGAGGGAAAACGAGAGAGCGGGTGGAGAGAGAGAGAGAGAGAGAGAGAGAGAGAGAGAGAGAGAGAGAGAGAGAGAGAGAGAGTAATTAGCGCTAGTCTCTGTACCTGCCTCTCACTGACATAATCTTCACATTCCTCTGCTGTGAGGAGGAAAAAAATGAACAAAAAAATATGTTGGAAAACTGGGCCAGTCTGAAATCCAGAAGGTCAAGAACAAACTTCTCGGAAAAGAAAATATTTTGAAGTAATATAAAAATCTTCAGACACTGATAAAGAGAGAGAGTGTGTGTGTGTGTGTGTGTGTGTGTGTGTGTGTGTGTTTAATTTATATGTGTCGGTCTGTGTCTACAACAGTTAGTACCGGGAAATGTTTCTCACCGGGCTGGTCCGAGCAACCTGTTCCTGTGTGTGTATGTGTGTGTGAGTCTCAGAAACTCACCAAACCAGAATCCTTCCAGGCTCTCGGATTGGAAACGCTATCCTCCCTCAACCTGGAGACAGGCCAGAACAGCATTCCACATACACACACACACACATACACACACCTTACAAATATCAGAGCTCACCATCCCATTAGGTTTCACTGATTTATGCAATACAGGCCTCAAAGTGTCACAAAGATGAACACGCACTCTCTGTTTCTCATAGACCTCTGGGAACGTTTGAAAAAAGAAAAAAAATGAATGACTCCATCTCCCAAATAACCATTTGACCCAGTTCACTGACCTCTAGCTTTTGTGCGTATTCCGAATCATGACTTCATGAAATGCGGTCATACAGACACATCATGTCACGTACACATATTAATCAATACATTTGTTATAAATACATTTAACTTAAATTGGTAGTTTATCCATCAACTGAAATTCTAATTTCTCGTTAAAAACTCGCAGGTAACACTTTTTTTGGTTACACTTTATTTTAAGATGTCTGTGTTACTTTGTAGTTATACATTTAAGTACTGAGTAATAATAATTTACGCATTTATTAGGTTTAGGGATATTTGCATGTAATTATACATAATTTACTGTTATTACTATAGTAACTACATGTAATATGCGTAACAAGGACACTAAAATAAAAGTGTTACCCTTTATTTTAATGTGATGTAGTACTTATTATAGTAATAACTATAAATTATGAATAATTAAAAGCAGCAACTAACCCTAAATCAAAACCCTTTCTTAACCCTTTATAGTTCAAGTAGTTAAGTTACATTAATAAATAACGAAAGATCAATGGTTTTGTACTCATGAAACATTCTTCAAAATATCTTCTTTTATATTCCACAGAAGACGGTCAGTGGTACAGGATTGGAACGACATGAGAATTTTCATTCATTCATTAAAGTGTGTTATTAATTGTCTTCCCAAATGGTTCATCTAGTCACTGATTGTAACGTTTCACCAAATCATTGATTCCTTGACAAATGAAAAATGAATGAACCAACCCCCATGTGTGAAATACAAGTCTCTGAGAAGAGTTCTATTTATTCTCACACACAGAAAAAAGCCTTTCATACAATCAATGCATTCAACACACCTTTTTCTTTCTCAATAGACAGACAATGCAGAGAGAAAACAAGAGAGAGAGAGAGAGAGAGATCGGAAACACTTCCTCAATGTTGGACATGACAAAGGCTTGCAGGTGAATTACACATAAGCAAAAGCAGTAGGAGTGGACAAAATTACATTCTTCATCTCTGGTTGCAGAGTCACTCTGCACTACAGTGACATAGCAAATTCAACATGAACTAAACCAGGGGAGTCATTTTTTTAAGGCATGTTTTTTTTTTTTTTTTTTTTTAGGGAACACTATAGTGACATAAATTGCTAAGCTTTTAATTAAAAGGTAAACGAAACCATGTGGTAGGGTCAGTATGTTTTAATGAGCAGTTTTTGTTCTGAGTTACTGGGTGGATTTGAGACTCTGACCGTTAGAATGTTAATCTGTTTAAAACCAATCACACTCCTGCCTGAAGAGGGGGGATACAATCACACTCTTTCTCCCACACATACATTCACCATGCAACTCAAAAACATACACACAATGGGTCATTTGCAGGCCCAAAACATACATAAACCACCCCCTCAACCCAAAACACATACACACAGCCAGAGGAAACATTTATTGCTCTGCTTTAGCCTATGAAGCTTTCGTTTAAGTTTGCAATTCAAGTTTGAGGTTGGTCAAATGTTTGAATGTTTCTATAAGAAGTTCTTACCAAGGCAGCATTCATTTGATTAAAAATACAGTACACACAGCATTATATATGCTGATTTGGTAGAAGCATATTTCTAATCACAGTTGAAAAAAGGTTTGTGATGCTTAATATTTTTGTGAAAACCAGGATAAAAAAATGTCAGGATTCTTTGATGAACAGAAGGTTCATATAGGAACTGAATCGATCAACAATATAAATGTATTTAAGGTCTGTTTGATCAACTTTAAAGGGTTAGTTCACCCAAAAATGAAAATTCTGTTATTAATTAATCACCCTCATGTCGTTCCAAACCTGTAAGTCATTCGTTCAACTTCAGAAAACAAATTAAAATATTTTTTATGAAATCTGAGAGCTGTCTGACCTGAGCTGTAGACAGCAATTTACCACTTTCAAGGCACAGAAAGGTAACGTTAAAACAGTCCATTTGACTACAGTGGTTCAACCTTAATTTTATGAAGCGACTTTAAAAAAAAGCGACTTTATTCAACAATTTCTTCTAGTCTAACATAGTGTAAACAATGCAAAACTTTTTACCACTTTGTGTGACTTTTGCTAAAGTGGGAAAGTTTGTGGTAAGCATAGAGCTGATATCCACATCACAAATCATTGGAAACATGTTAATTTGTGTTTTGATCATTTTTCAGCCGCTGTTCTGCTGTAGAACTTGGACACAACTGGAGTCACATGGACTATTTTAACATTCTCTGTACTACCTTTCTGGACCTTGAAAGTGTTAATTACATTGCTGTCTATGGAGGGGTCAGAAAGCTCTCGGATGTCATCAAAAATATCTTCATTTGTGTTCCAAAGATGAACAAAGGTCTTACAGGTTTGGAACGACATGAGGGTGAGTAATGACAGAATTTTCATTTTTGGGTGAACTACTCCTTCGATGCATCCTTGTTGAAGTATTCATTTCTTTAAAAATAACTTTTGAGCTTGTCAATTTGGTCGCTGATGTTTTCTCCTAAAATTCCTTAGGAGAAATTAAAATGATTATAATTTGGTTTTGGAAGAATTTGATGAGAAATGTTCATACTGAAATCAAGAGTTCATACTGAATTCTCTAACTTTTGATTGCAGAAATGTGTGTCTTGGTGTAACTGAGCAAGTTTATGACATTGCTGAGATCTTATGTGAGATTACTTGTTCTCAAATGACAAATCTAAAAAGCAGGAGACTTTAGCAAAAGTCTGAATTTTATTTCCATTTAATACCATTGCATGTTTAGAAAAAACAATTGTGATACTTAGATACATTTGAGATATTTTGGATAAATATTGTCTACTAAATGTATATATAAATAAACTTAATTATTCTCCAATTAAAATGATTAAAACCCAAATTAACATGTTGCCAATGATTTGTGATGTAGATATCAGCTCTATGCTTAGCACGAACTTTCCCACTTTAAAAAAAGTCACACAAAGTGGTAAAAAGTATATTTTGACTGTATGAGGGTGACCTTGTACTCTGGCTGCACTTCTGAACAATACTGTTATCAAAGCCGTTCCCTCTTTGTCTCAGCCTGACAAAGGTCTCATATAACTCTATACTCCAATTTTATACATTTATTCATCCGGGACAGGCGTATCAACAAAACAAAAAAAAACTCACACGATTCATCCCCATCTACAAACTAAGATTCACAGCTCTACAACAACATGAATATGGATTTTGTCCACCAGCCTAATGATTAAATTACACATTGTTAAATTTGTACGTCATTCACAGCTATTGGCTACATTAAACAAAATATTCAACAGTTCGTTTTAGAGTAGATGAATAATTCACACAAGTGATTCGAAACAGTGATTTAGTCAGGAATTAAACACAACTTGTTTGTTTCTCTGTGACACACGGTAGCTTTATTCAAAATCTAAGTATTGATTCATTTGGAACTATTTTCGTTAGAGTAAAATAAACCTAACATAATTAACTATACTATACCTACAAAGTATGGTTACTTTTTTAGACACAGACTTGCAGATTACGTTACGTCTATTTTACTACAAGTACTTTTTAGACAGTAAATACATTACATCTACAAGTTCACTCTTATGTTGACTTTTTAAACAAATATTGCCAATGACGGTATTTGTTTACCCGTATGCTCAAAATAATAAATTGGTTTGAGTAGGGTAAACTTAAATTGAAAAAATTAGTTCAATCAAATTAACTTTGAGTATTTAGAACTTTCTTCTGAGTTCACAAAACTGACACATTTTTACCATCTTAAAAATATCTAAATTAAGGCATATGCTTTCAATGCAAAACTCTGAAGAGTTAGTTCATGACCTCAAGGCTATTGTAATGCTCTACTGGGTGGTTGCCCTGCTCGCTTAATTAACAAACTTACTAGTTCTTACTAGAACCAGGAAGTATGATCATATTAGCTCGGTTCTGTCAACACTGCACTGCTCCCTATTAAACATTGCATACATTTTAAAATCTTGCTTATACTTATAAAGCACTAAATGGTTTGGCTCCCCAGTATTTGAGCGAGCTCTTAACACATTATACTCCATCACATCTATTGCGGTCTCAAAATTCTGGCCATGTTGATAATACCGAGAATATCTCTGCAGGCGGTCGATCCTTTTCCTATTTAGCATCTAAACTCTGGAACAGTCTTCCTAGCATTATTCGGGAAGCAGACACACTCAGTTTAAATCTAGACAAAAAACACATCTCTTTACTATGGCATACACATAAAACATTTTTAATTTATATAATTGAAATCAATTAAATGATTGTTAGGCTGCATTAACTAGGTCATCCGGAACCGGGAACTCTTCCCATAACACCTGATGTACTCGTTACATCATAAAAAGAATAACATCTAGTCTCTCTGTTTATCCCGAGGTTTACTGCAGTCAGCCGGATCCGGGCTGTATCCAGATCAGATGGTGGACCTGTTGACATTTTAAGTGATCTGAATTTTTATTAACTTTATTTTAACAAACTTAAATTTAACTGAAAATTGCTTTGCTTTGCCATGACATGCAAAAGGGAGATTAAATGCTGAAATTAAATGTAACAATGATTTTTGTGCAAAAAATGTTAAGTGGGAGATTTAGTGTTTAAAGTTTTGCTATGCTAATTTAGAAGTTTCTGTTATGTTGGGTTTTGGCGGTTACCATTATGGTGACGAGTGGAGTATGAGCTAAGTTTGAGAACAGGTGTTAAATGTCATATATTGCCACAGTCATTCAACAAATGCACTCAAAAAAATGAACTTTCACTGTTGTTAGTTGCACTCAAATCATCCTTGTTCACATTACTTAAAAAAACTTATGTAACTAAATTTACTTAGATTTACTGAGTTTTTTCTACTAAAAATGAGTATTGTCAGCTTTACTTAATAAGTGTTTGTTCGGTCAACTTAACATTGCTGAGTGAAACAAACAAACTGGGCAGTGGATCTGTAGTTCCCAGCATGCTTTGCAAGGGACTGCATCAAGAGAGTAAATTTAGGGATTCAAGTGTTATTTTATCTTTTTCAGTAAAGGGAAAGATGTTGTTAGTTTATGTTAGTGTTATGTGTTATGTTGGACATTTAGAGGAGTTTCTGTAATTTTGTGGTTACCATTATGCAGAAGAGTGGTGCCTGTGTTTAGGCTGTGGCCACTCATACACTCATTTATTGGAAGGACTACCTGTTCTCAATTAAGTTATTTTTGAATTTTGTTTCTAAAAATATGTTATTAGTAGTTAGTAGTAGTAGTTTTCCACTTACATTTGTAGAGCAAGTAGTTAATTTAATAAGGTAAATTAAATCAATAAATGTGTTCACCCAACATAATAAACTTTTATAAATTTAACATAACATTATTAAGTAGACTGCACAAATTAATATTATTTAGTGCTGTCAAACGATTAAAATATTTAATCGCGATTAATCGCATTAATGTCATAGTTAACTCACAATTAATCACAATTAATCGCACATTTTTATTTATTCTAAATGTCCCTTGATTTCTTTTTGTCCCATTATTTTTTCTTATTTTAATGCTCTTATCAACATAGAAAAGTGGATCGGCTTGCTTTGTTCAAATGTTTGTTTTATTGAAAACAACATTGGCATACTTTAGTGTTCGATTTCACACCAACATTCTCACTTGGAGCAAATAATCTCACACAATGTAACACTGCCCATCAATAAAAGGGTGAAACAAATACTTTGTTGCACAAACAGCCCCTTCAACAGCCCTTTCTAAGGGATCAAAACAGGGTGATACAAAATAAAATTACAAAGTGCACATGCAAGGTAAACTAGGACTCCGCCTAAAGTGCAGTTAAACCAGGGGTCGCCAACTAGTGAACTCCGGTCCGAATCCGGACCGCGAGATGCGTCCATCCGGACCGCGAAGCCTTTTGACATAATGAAACAGTTAACGTTGCAATGCTCTCTGTTACTACGTTCAGACCCAGACGCGCGGTCAAGCATGCAGTGAAGAAGAGACTGATGGTGCGCTCACACCGGACGCGAATGACGCGACATGCACGCCGCTTAATCCGCGCCGCAGAATGTCTATTTGCGTCTTTGCATTGACTTAAATCACTCGCGCAAAACGCTTCATTCGCGTCTGGTGTGTAGGCTACGCACCATCAGAGCAGAAAGCAGCGCTCAAGACAAGCACTTTTAGTTGAAGACCCCTGAGTTAAACCATGGCTTAATACGTTTCTCATTTCGGCGTCTCACGCTTGCCATCCACGTCTACTCTTTTAATGGCCCAAACGAGTGCGGGCAGCCGCAGCGTGCCTGATGTTTTGTTTCCGGTCTAGCTGCATCCGGAGTGGTGTTGTAGTTTTTCTAACGTTACTAGTTGTTGCAACAGCATGTGAAAAAACTACAAAGTTTGTTAGACCAAAAAGAACGTTAATCTCGCGATAAAAAAATTGACGCCGTTAAAATAGGTTTGCGTTAACGCCGTTAATAACGCGTTTAACTGACAGCACTAATATTATTATACAGTGACAAATTCAAATGGTTTGTATTTACTTAAAGAAATGTTGTCAGCTTTACTTGACTTGCTTTTGTTCATTTAACTAAATTGTTATTTGTAAAAAATACTCAATATAGTTGTGTGGAACCACTTGACGCAGCTTTTTTAAGTAAATTCAACAAATATTTTTTGAGTGTGTTATGCCATGCTAATGCTATGTTACCAATTAGCAAGTTAGCATTTACTGAATTGGCTAGTTAAAACTAGCCAAGTTTCCACTGCTCAAAATATTTAAGTTGAGATTACATGATCATTTTAATTTAAATGTATGAATTAGTTTACTCAAATTCTTAAAGTTAAGAGTACTTAAAATGTAAGAGAACAAAATGAAAATCTTCCAGTTCTGCTTACTTAAAGTTTGAATATCTTAGCTTAAACATTTTGATGTAATAGATTACCAATTTTCTTTGTTGAGTTTTGCCACCTTTTATGGGTTTACAGTGACAAGTTTACATTTTAGATATTACAGTATGAGCGATTAAGATAATGCCAATGAAAATATTTCCAAATGAAGCTAAATCAACAGTGAGCAACAAACAAGTTATTTAATTCCTGAATAAATCAGTTAACAAATCTTTTGCATTATCATTCAACAGTACTGTTTAAAAAGCAAACTTACAAGTAAATTTGTAGTAAACTAAATATAACAACTGGCAATACAGAGTCTAAAAAATAAATTAGTGTTTTACACAATATTGCTGATTATGTTACGTTCTATTTTAGTCTGCCAAAGAGCTCCAAATTAAGATAAAGCAACCATAGCATTTCACAGAGCAATAAAAATGTCATGTTTAATTCCTGAAACAATAAGTTTCCCTTGCGTGATCAATTCAATTACTCACAATGCACAAAAATACAATCACTTATCACTATACTGGCATGAAGATGGCTCTAGAATGCCCAAACACAGACTTGTGAACTATCAGCAATACTGAGTCTATAAAGTAATCTTACTTAATCAAAATTCTATCAGGATGGTTTGTGTGTGTAAAGTGGATATTTGGGTTGTGCGTGTGTAGGGGGATTGTGGGATGAAAGCAGGGCGTGTGTACTTAAACCTCTGTGCTGTTAGAACAATCGTTCTCCTCTCCATCTCGACCCGCTTTTCAGATTACCAGTTTATTGCACAAATTCCACATCAGCTTACAGCACAACATACGATTTAGCGTCTTCAAAACACACTCCTATTTAACCTAATAAATCTTACTTTTATTTATTTATAGGGCACAATTAAAACAATGGAACTTTGACCAATGTGCTGTACAATCATGCATGTAATAAAATGACAACAACGACAACAAGAGCCTCTTTGTTACGTCAATCTGTTGAGCCAAATGCTAATGATAGTAAGTGTAATTTCAATTTTCTTTTAAAAGAGCCCAACGAAGGTGATATCTAATATGTAAGCTTAGGAGCCAACCACAGTTTTAATCTAGTCTTCGTGACATCTAAAATCATCTGGTTAGATGACATTAGGTTCCTCTGAGGTTTGTGTATGTGTAAAAGATCAGTTAAATTAAGGATGCCAAATTGTGCAGTGCTTTATATACTAAGATCAGCCATTTAAAAATCAACCCTGTATTGAATTGGAAGCCAATTTAATGTAGCTAAAATAAGTGTTATATATGCTGGTGTTTATGAAAACACGTTAACAATCTAGCAGCAGCATTCTGTACTAATTGTAAGCAATTTAACAATGACTGGCTCACATTTGCATATATGTGTTACAGTAATAAAGGCATGACTAATCTTCCCCAAGTTACTAGACAACAGAAATGGGTTTACCTTTGCTATTGATCTCGGATAAAAGAAACAGGGTTTAACCAGAGAGTTGATCTGTTTATCAAAACTTCAGAGTCATCAAACTGTACCCCAAGATTCTTAACCATAGATTTGCAGAATGGAGCCAAGTTTCCCATTTCAGAAAGATTTTCGGAATCAGATTTCCCAAACCAGGTTATCTAAGCAGTTTAGTAGTACTCAATTGACCTCCGGTCCTGTTTTCGTAGAGGTATACACCTGAGTGTCGTCAGCATATTAGTGAAAAGATACTCCATGCCTTTGAAAAATAGAACCTAAAAGGTAACATATAAAGTAAAAAAATGAATTGGACCAAGAATAGTACCTTGCGGAACACCATAAATCAATGAAGCAGATTTGGAGTAAAGTTGACCAAAATTAACAGAGAAGGTCCTATTAAAAATGTATATTTACCCCGAATACACACAGTCTTTTCTTAGTGAGTAATAAGAATGCTGTGATCAATAGTAATGCTGCGCAGAGGTCTAGAAAGACTATAGAATCACAGTCATCAGAATCATTCGAAATAAAAATATAATTTAAAACTTTAAAAAGGGCAGTTTCTGTGCTGTGCTTTGAAGCCAGATGTAAATGTTTAACTAGAAAAGCCTGCACTTGGTTTAAAGCAACCTTTTCTAAGACTTTAGATAAAATGGTAATTTCGAGATAATTTGATAAAACACAAGAGGGACTAATAGCATGTTTAAAACTCCTTGGAACTACTTCTGATGTAAGACTTTTTTTAACTAACATTAGTAAAATCGGCCCAATAATATCGAAAGTCTGTTTAATGATTTTTGATGGAATAATATCCCAACAGCAATTTGAAGCTTTCAGCCGACCAGTTATCTCAGCTAAAGACTGAAGTGAAATATAGGAGTGAACTGACTGAATACCACAAAAGTGAAAGTAGCAACTGAAAGGTACAATCTGCACCCTGATATTCTTAATCTTCTGAGCAAAAAAAATTACAAATCATCACAAGCCGTAGCCGGAAGAGCACAACTAACAGAAGGATTAAGCACTGAATTGATCGATATTAAACAGCACTTTTGAATTCCCACTACACCTTGAAGTTAATGCAAAATGGTTTCTTTTAGCGGTCTTTACAGCATTACAACATCCGATTTAACTTCTTCAAAACACACCCGTTTAACCTAATAAATCAGAATTACTACTGGCAAATCCTAACCAAAGATCTAAAAACATTTTAATTTCAAGAAATAAAAACACCATTTTACATTTATTTGTGATGCACTTTTATCTTCGAGGATGTGATCAAATTAGTTTTCATAAGATTTTGCAAGAAGACATCTTTTAGCAATTATGTCCCCAGAGGATAGTTAGAATGTTCCTCAAGTTAGAAACACACACACACACAGGCATGGTGTGAGAGGGATTCATTCCAGTAAATTGTGACAAGTGTTTTGTGTGTAAACGAGTGAGCAGGCCCAGCTGACACAACACTCAACTTTCTGAGAAAACACAAGCCTTCTCTTCTTCCTCCATTCACTTTCACAAAGCCATCTAGTGGTGTAAAGAGCTACTCACTTTTCATAATTTACACACAAAGTTATTGAGTTCAAAAGTTTCACCATAATGACCCAAATCACATGAATAGTCTTTGTACAGATGTCTTTTTTCTCTCGCAGACATTACCTCTGCATATGGCACATACAGTCAATCTTTAAACATGGTTGGGAATATACTAATAAGCACCTTTTAAAGAGAACCCAAACATTTAAACTCTTTAAATCTGACTTATCTTCTTCTACAAGAAGTCATTTGAGAAATGTCTGTTTTTTACACTGATGAGAAAATAAATGACAGAATTTTCATTTTTTTTAAGTTCAACTTTAATATGTGACCCTGGACCACAAAACCAGTCATAAGTCGCACGGGTATATTTGTGGCAAAGCCAACAATACATTGTATGGGTCAAAATGATCCATTTTTCTTTTATGCCAAAAATCATTAAGATATTAAGTAAAGATCATATTCCATGAAGATATTTTGTAAAAACAATTATTATTAGTAGTAGTAATATCGTTGCTAATGACTTCATTTGGACAACTTTAAAGGCGATTTTCTCAATATTTCGATTTTTTTGCACCCTCAGATTCCAGATTTCCAGTTGTATCTCAGCCAAATATTGTCCTATCCTAACAAACCATACATCAATGGAAAGCTTATTTATCTTTCAGATGAAGTATTAATCTCAATTTCAAAAAAATTTACCCTTATGACTGGTTTTGTGGTCCAGGGTCACATATAGAAATATAAGGTGCCAAATTAATTTAAGTATAAATACATATGTTTCATTTCTTTAGATAATTCAACTGTTGTTTTTTAAGACAAAAATAATCTGGACAGCCCATCCTGACTCAATGCCAACACACTTTCTTTGCGCTGTGACATTTATCACACTTTTCATTGCCACAGGATTTTATTGAACTTGCATTTTGTGCATTTATACATGGCATAATACTGGTACTATGCAATCTTATTACACAAATATCTGAAAAGTTCCCTGAACCTTGTTCCACTTCTTAATACAATACCGTTTTAAAAGGCAGTCCACCAAACTGGACTTTCATTCTATAATTTCACTAGCTAGTTATAAAGTAACTAGACTTTAGCTACAACATAGCAGCTTCTCGCAGTGCTTGTCAGCAGTTTCCATTAAATATTATTTTCTGTTCTTGGCACTAAAGGTTCCTTCTGTGCCTTAAAATGCTTTGCAATTACTTTTTTGATTCTTTCTCCGTGTTGATCACTTGTTGGTAAGTGTTTACTAATATCAGCAGGAAAAGTATTTCTAACTGCAGACTATCGTTCTGAACACTGATCATCATGTATATACTTTTGAGGCAGTCCGGTCAAAGTTCACAAAGGTCACGCTACGGTTCAGAGGCCAAACCAGCAGCAAACTCCACCAAAGTACGTGTAGGTCTTCCAGACATTCCTTTTCTCAGGTATGGGACCTCATCCTTATTGGTCATGACCCCGGCAATGTCGAGATGAGCCCAATGATCAGCGGTCACAAACTCTCTCAGAAAGGCTGCAGCGGTGCAGGCGCCACCTGAACTGTGAGGTCACAGACCAGTTCAGTGTCATGGCAACCAAAAAACAAGCACTGTAAACACTACAGATTACAGATAACAAATAAACTGCTATTCATATGTTTGGGCTCAGTAAGATTTTATAATGTTTTGGAAAGAAGTCTCTCATGCTTACCAAGGGTGCATTTATTTGAACAAAATACAGTAAAAACGGTGATATTGTGAAATATTATTACAATTTCATTGTATATAGGGTAAATTCAGGTTGATTGGGGCACTTTTTCCAAGTCATCTCAATGGCAAAAAGTGTCCCACTCATCCTAAATTCACTCTATGTATTTTTATTTATTTCTGTGATGGCAAAGCAACATTTTTAGCATTTTTACTCCAGTCTTCAGTGTCATATGATCCTTTAGAAATCATGGTTCTTTACAAAATTGTTATGTTATTTTCACAGTTGAAAATTGTTGTGCTACATAATATATTTGTGGAACCTGTGATTTTCAAAAGAACAGCAATTATTTGAAATACACTGCCCGGCCAAAAAAAGAGTCGCTGTTTGGATTTAAATAGGCAAATGCTAAAGAATCAATGACTGGATCCTTATTGCAGTGATTATTATGTTTCTAGTATGTTATATGTTTGGCAACAGTTCTTCTAACTCTAATTAATGGAGTGTGTAGCTTTTCATTTCTTAAACAGCCATGTAGGAAGGCACATCATGGCCATATTCCAGGATGACAATATCAAGATTCACCAGGCTCAAACTGTGAAAGAATGGTTGGGAGGGAGCATGAAGGATCATTTTCACACATGAATTGGCACCAGACCTTAAATTCACTGAGTCTTTGGGATGTGCTGGAGTAGACTTTACAGAGTGCCTGACTCTTGCATTGTCAATACAAGATCTTGACCAAAACTGTATGGCCCTCTGGATGAAAATAAATGCTGTTTTTCCATCAAGAATACATCATAGTTGTTTAAGAAATGAAAAGCTACACAATCCATCAATTAGGGTTGGAAGAACTGTTCAATCATAACATAATAAATCACTGCAATAATAATGCAATCATTGACTCTTAAGCATTTGCCAATTTAAATCCAAACAGCAATTTTTTTTTCAGCAGGGCTGTGTATATATTTTTTAAGTCTTTAATGTCTTTTTTCATCAATTTAATGCATCCTTGCAGAATAAAACTATTCATTTCTTAATAACATAAGTAAAAGAGTGGTGCAGGTATGAAATCACTTTTGGGGCAGTCGTGGCCTAATGGTTAGAGAGTCGGACTTGTAACCGGAAACGTAGCTGGTTCGAGCCTCAGGCCCAGCAGGAATTGTCGTGGGGAGAGTGAATAACCAGCGCCCTCCTCCACCCTCAATACCACAACTGAGGTGAGACCCTTGAGCAAGGCACCGAACCCCCAACTGCTCCCCGGGCACCACAGTAATATGGCTGCCCACTACTCCGGGTGTGTGTTCACGGTGTGTGTGTGTGTGTGTGTTCACTACTGTGTGTGTGCACTTGGATGGGTTAAATGCAGAGCACAAATTCCAAGTATGGGTCACCATACTTGGCCACACGTCACTTCACTTTCACTTTATAGGCCAAAACGTGGAAGCGAGTTAGCATTTTAGCACTTCCGGTTCCATCGTCCCGAGGTCAATGTGTAAAGTGTGAGTGAGCCAAACGAAAGTCACGGGACAAACGCAGCAGGAGTCAGATTTCATTCATCACGAGAGAAGATCTGAGCAGAGCTGAGGTAAGTGTGGCTGTCATTCTCAGCGCGTGTCCAGTCTGGCGCGTTTTCAGATTGGATACAGAAACTAAACTTTCATTGAAATTTATTGAAAAGTTGAAACGCTCACTTTGCTCCGCACTGCTCCGTTATTAATGCCCGATCCGAGCGGCCGTGCGCATTTACATTCTGTGAGTGAGATCCCTATGGACGGGTTGAAAACATGCAGAACTAGCTCCTACTACTGGCTGTAGTCTTTAGGCTCTGGGCAAAAAATCCTCAGATGGTGCAAAATGACGATATTTGCGTCATCCGAGGATTTTTTCCAGAAACAAAATGCATAATTCTCTCGTCTCAGGGAGACATGAGGGGGAAAGTACCATACTTTGAATATACTACCGGGTTTCTACTGATACAAAGCGTAATGCTAAATCGCTGAAGTAACCCTTTAAATTACTAAAATAAGATTTGTGGTGAACACACAGTCAAGACACTTTCACTTTTTTATTCTACGACATAAACATTTGTTTTAAACCAACAACTGGCTAAATGGGAGGCTGTCGGGGATATTAAACGTCATCACGCCAAACAGGTAAGCTCAGTTCACTTTTACAGCCTCCTTATGCTATGAATGTGCTCTTATAAACTATTTTAACTCAAACTTTTTGGGAAAATGTTTTTAAAAACTGAAAGAGTTGTTGGAAGCTTAATGATGGTGACGTTAAAGTCGTGGGACCGTGGTGTAGTTCGTTTTAGCCTACCTTTAGCTTTTTACTTCTGGCAGCTGCATTTAGGCTTCAAAATGTATAAAAGTTGTGTTCATCTGTGAAAATTCTCTTGATGGATGTGCAAGTATCATACATTTTTATTGATCACAGAGCTTGTTTTTTTTTTTAACCTATAGAAATCCCACTGGGATTTTGTCGAGGGAACCAGTGTGATGCTAACTGCCGGTTGGCCTAGAACGTGACGTCATATCTGCACCACTCTATAACAGAGATCCTTTAATGGGTAAATGTAATGTAGAGATTTTCCTATTGAAACAGGAAGTTGGGTCGGGACATATTGAAGAACTTCAGTGCGTCCAAAAGTATGTACTGCATATGATCAGAATATCTCAAACATTATTATTATTATTATATGTGTTATAAAGTAAGTATTTGTAATATGGATACAATTTGGACACGCTTCATTTACCATGTTGGTAAACATTTGGATGTTTGGACGTTTTTTAAAATCAAAAACAGCCTTAAGTTCACATAACACCCCAGCAAAACCATGATCTGCTACTTGCAATTGCTAGTCAATAGCCATGGAATTAGAGGGAGAGAACATATGAAAAAGATTGAAACAGTGTGTGGATTAGCATAATCGAGTGTGCATGAGTGCATGAGATACTTACCGGCTGTATTTTCCAACGTTGTTCAGATCTGCCAGTGCGCTGTCTGTTATTTGTTTGGTGTAGTGCTGAAACAGTGGCATCCTCCACACCCTATCACCAGTAACAATGCTTGCCTGGGAGGAAACACAGATCACATAATAATATGAAGACATCAGCTCACCCAAAGCCTTACTAATTGAAATTATTATGGAAGAGATTATTGAAGTGTTAATTCAAGTCATTTTGACAATCACATGCGAGTGAAGTCACTTATTACCTTATGCAGCCTCTCCCACAGCCAATCAGAGTTGGTAAACACTGCTGTAGCAGCAGAACCTAAGGCCACATCCACAGCACCTGCCAGAGGAACAAAGATAGAAAGAAACCATTAAAGGACCACGTCGACTTTTTGGGATTTTAGCTTATTCACCGTATCCCCCAGAGTTAGATAAATCCATAAATACCATTCTCATCTCCGTGCGTGCCATAACTCTGTCTGATGCACCCACCGCTAGCCTAGCTTGGCACAAAGACTGGAGGTAAACGGCTCCATCTAGCCTACTGCTCAATAAGTGACAAAATAACGCCAACATTTTCATATTTACATATAGGAAATGTGATGTGTATAGTTACATTGTGTACTAAGACCGACGGAAAATGAAAAGTTGCGATTTTCTAGACCGATATGGCTAGGGACTATTATCTCATTCCTGTGTAATGATCAAGGAACTTTGCTGCCGTCCCATGGGTGCAGAGGCGCAATGATATTACGCAGCGCCTGAAAATAGTCCCCAGCATGCTCTCTGTGCAAGCAGGTTGTCACGTTGGTTATGTTGACGGAAGTTAGCCTATTTTCAGGCGCTGCTTAATATCATTGCGCCACTGCAGTGCACCCATAGTAACAACATGTAAATAGGAAAAAAATATATTTTGTCACTTATTGAGCAGTAGGCTAGCTGGAGCCATTTACCACCAGTCTTTGTGCTAAGCTAGGCTAGCAGTGGGTGGGTCAGAAAGAGTTATGGCATGCACGGAGATGAGTATGGTATGTATGGATTTATCTAACTCGGGGGGGATACGGTGAATAAGCTAAAGTCCCACAACGTGTTCCTTTAATACGATTACATGTATTTGAAAGCTCAAATGTGAGGACAGTGTGCACGTTTATACCTGTAAGTGTAGCCGCATTGATGATTGCTCTGGGCTTGAAACTATGAGCATAACACAGAGCATCTGCCAAAATCAGTCTGCCCTCTGCATCAGTGTTGTCAACCTACCAAAGAAAAACAAAGTTCCTTCTAATTTTTTTCTTGAGCAGAAACACCATCTAATGCAGGACAGTTGGGCTATTTATTGCAAATTTTCAATTACAATTTAGCAGAACTGCTCTTTGATGGCATTTCATTTTATAAAGTTAATAAACTAAACTAAAAAATAAGAAAAATATTACTGTAAATATTTAGGCTAACTATACCAAGATTATTGTTATTTAATGATAAACCTCTGTTTTCTACATAATAAATGCGCACTACTTCAACCTTTCGGGGTCCTTAATAATAAATAATTTAAATATCATCAAAAGTGACAGTAAACACTTTTACATTATTACAAGAAATATACATTTAAAATAAATACTGTTCTTTTGAACTTGCTATTTATATTTATATAAACTGTTTTCAACATTGATAAAAAAAACAAATCCAAAATCATCATATTAGATTACCTCAAAAATGTAGCTTTGCCCTTGCAGGAAAAAATTACATTTTAAAATAAATCTATTAAAATAAAAATTATTGTTTTAAACTGTAATGATATTTCAAAGTATTGATGTTTTTTGCTTTATTTTTGATCAAATAAATCAATTTGACTTCTTTCGAAAAAAATTTTTTTAAATCTTACCGACCCCAAACTTTTGAACGGTGGCATATGAAACGGTAGTGTACAGAGTCATACGTTTGTATATTCAATTTACTTTCTTAATTTTATCATAAACTAAATTTTGTTTAAAGCATATTATTGTTTTAATTTGATTGAAATAAACAATATTAGGCAGACACGCTGTTAAAGTGTATGTGTGAGTAAAGAATACCTGAATGGTTCTGCCATTTTTGGCCCGGACAACGTCACCTGGTTTGTTTGCTTTTCCACTAGGCATGTTTTCACAGAGTGGTGCCAAACCTGAAACAGTGAACATGAGATTAGTTTGAACAGTTATGAAAAAGAAGATGCTAAAGCACAGTGTTTGATGCATTGGACAGACCGATGATATTGATCGGGAGATTCAGAGCGGCTGCCGTCACAATAGCAGAACACACAGTGGCTGCTCCGCCCATATCTGCTCTCATGGCATCCATGCCTGACGAGGGCTTCAGAGAGATTCCACCACTGGAATGAAATGGATACACAAGTTGTGTGGGTATTAAGCTACTGATGTAGTTTTTAGGTTCTGTCAAGATGTAGTTACCTGTCAAAGGTGATTCCTTTTCCCACCAGCAAAAGAGGGGGCTGTGCAGAGTCTAAACTGCCTTTGTAATGCAGCTCGAGAAAGATGGGGGGCTCCTCTGAGCCTTTAGACACACTGAGAAAAGCCCCCATTTGCTCACTCTCAATCCAAGACTGAGGCCTTAAAGAATGAGAGGAAAATAAATGCAGAAAAGTGATGTGTTGAATCATTAGTGAATGACTTTAAAGAGGACCTATTATGGGCCTTTCTACCGTCGTTTTCAGCATATAGATTAACAATTTCCAAGACCATAGTTACAATGAACATTCGCAAACAGTGTCGCAAAGATGTGTGGTTGGATTTAAAGCGCTGTTTTTGAAGAGTGTGCATGTGCGTACGTGTTCTAGTATGCAAGAACGAGTCTGATTGAATTGGGAAATAAAGCAAAATTACTGAGAAAAATTCATTAAAAGAATTAGTCCTCAGTTGCCATGTCCGTCATTTATAGCAGAAAATCGGACATTAATTCGATCTCAAACGGATTCATTAAAAGAAGTTATTACTCCAGCACCTGCTTGACATCATTAACCAACAAGGTCGAACGACAAATTAGCAACAATACGGTTTCGTGACTAGCTAGTTGATTTCTTTCACGATGCATCATCGTTGTACAGGAAATGCACCCCAGCCCAGAACTGACAGACTGGGAAGAGAGGTGCTGCAAGAATATAAAACATGAACATGAAAACCTATTCTAGTAGACCCCAAAAACAAAAATAAATACTTTGTAAAAGGGTCCCCTTTAATGAACTTTGACATCTACCTCTTGTGGACAGTGACTCTATGAGCAAAAGGTGACAGTTTCTGCTCTATAGTGTTTGCAAACACTGTGGGAGTGATGTGATTGGCTGGAGCTTCCATCAGCCGTCTGGCCAGGTTCTGCCCGTCCCCATACAAAATGCCTTTCTTCCATGCTGAATCCACACTGCTAAGGAACAAGACAGAAATTAACTTACAAGAAAACAGATAAAGTGTCAGATTTCTTAGTATGAGTCTAGCGAGCGCTCTGTATTGCTTTATTTCAAATCATGCAATACATTTCCCAAGAAGCTGAAAACATGAATAGTTTATCTATTTTGTATACCTCCCATGTGGTTGGGTCGTGACACGGACCTTCTTCTTGGACTTCAGCTCATCATACTCAAAAAGCCCGAGCACAGCGCCCTCTGCTGCTGACTGCCCGTCTCCACAAGTGTCCACCTCGACATGAGCTACCTCCAGATCCTGAAGCTGCCTGCAGCCCACTGTACAAACACAGGCAGACATATTAGGAACATTTTAAATAGTGCATTAAAAAAAATGTTCACATGTATTGTGAAGATCTGAACACAAAAAAAGCTGTGGGCACAATATTAAGAAATTTTAATTTTGAAAGAAAATTAAGAATATTTTAGTACATGACAATTAGGCACACTGTGTCAAGACATTTTACATTCGATTGTTTCTAGTAATTCCAATTTTTCTAAAGTAGTCAAGTCAGCACAACATATACTATCATGAAGTATTATTTAATTTTAATGAAAGTATTTACACATTACAGTAAGAAAAAAAATCCTCCTAAGACCCAGGAAAACAAAGTATTTTGAATTATGTCATTACATTGTTTAGAGCATAAGAAACAAATGGAAAAAAAAGTTTTTACATTTTAAACATGTTTTATTCATATGCTATGTCCTTGTATGTGGACACCGGGACTTTTTATTTAAAAAATAAAATGACATGCATAGGCACAAACAATTGGATTTTCTAAGGTTTCAGAATTTTTTTTTTACCAAACTTTAAAGATGATTCTCAGCTATGTTATGAAAGATATAACTGAATGAATTGATATACCATTTTACTCTATGCAATATGTGGGTAAAATGGCCATACATAGGTTTTCCTATTCAATGCAATTTATCTAATTTGCATATTAATGTGTTCTTGGAGCAACATGTAATGAAAAAAGAAGTGTAATAATTGGCAGCATTTTCATAATAATATCTAATATTTAATAGGAACATTGATATGCAATTTCTTTCCCTATGTCTCCTAAAATGCCTGACAAACATGCTTTCCCGGTGTCCTCTATTGAGGATATGTATGAAATCAATGCCCTGTTTTGTAACAGAAAGTCATATTTTGATTAGAAACCCCATAACATTTTCAAACAATTTGAAAATGAATTAGATTTAAATGATAATTACTAAATATTATCATATTTCCATAAGAGTGCTAAATGTGATAATTCAGTCATTTTTAAAGGTCCCATGGCATGGCATTTTTCTATTATTTTATAATGTTTCCTGAGGTGTACTTATATTGTTAGTATGATTTTTACATCATAAAATGTCATAATTTAGAAATAAAAGGCATTTTTTCTATACTGATGTTTGCCCTGTGGCTGACTGCCCTGTTTCAAGAGGCGTGTCTGCGGTGAGACTTCAGTAAAAACGCCCACTGTTGTGATTGGCTGACATCTTTGGATTTGAAATGAGCGGAGGGGGCGTGGTTTGACGAGGTCTACGAGGCACGAGCAGGCACGAGCTGCTGCCAGAGAGTCGGTGTGCGTGAGGTTCATCTCTAAAGATGTTTCTCTGTTGATGTTGAGCAGAAACGACTGTATGCACATTTTAGAACCGATAGACGCGACGAGGACGTACAAAAACACTGACTCACAAGATAGAAAACACGAAAACACCGTTCTGTCGGGAGAGAGAAGCTGCAGCGTGTGCACGAATAATAAATAATTAGCTACACATCAGAAATCACTGATCACAGATCAGAAGGAACTGAAAAAAGACTTCTGTTTTCATTTGTACATCCAAACACTGAGAAACTGCCAGCGTTCACTCGTTCACAAGCCACAAATATAGCGCTTGCATGGGCGTGACAGATTCTCTGGGCGGAGGAAAGGGAGGGAACCGTTCCTGCTTGGACATCAAACCAGGAGACTTCAGGATTGGATCGTCTGGCCTGTCATTTTCTCAAAGGCAGAGAAAGACAGCCAGAACTCGGTTTTACACCGATCAACATTTCTATCCACTTGGGGACAATATTCAGGCTAGGGGAACTCATATTAATGTTGAAAAACCTCATAAAATGAAAATTTCATGCCATGGGACCTTTAAAGACCAAGTAGAAGTTGTTGTCCTCGAGAAACAAATGGTATCTCTGAAAAGCCCTGGATGTGCTCTTTACGGAATATCCAGACTTAAAACTGTGACATGTATATGTCAGAGAAATTCACTAAAATATAATGTCCTTGTAAGAGGACAGTAGCACCCAGAAGAAGTATGTCTTTTTTTTTTTGCAAAAATGGCGAGCAAAATGAGAAATCTTCAATACTCATTCATTCTTCATTTTAAGCAAAAATCAATTTTTTTTTCCTTTTCATTTTGGGAGGCAAATATTACTCTCACATGTTCTGAGACGGTGTGAGACCATTCACCCAAACACATAAATGGCACTTACCTGACACAGCTGCACGAATGCTTTCCTTACAATTGTCCCAGTTTTCTTTCCCACACACACCTGTGCCGCTTTTACCCAGGCCAACTACAACTACACTAGGGAAGTCCTTTAAAAGAAAAAGACTTGTGTAAGAATTAATCCTGATATTAAGCATCAAAAAAGGCAGCCAATATAATGTTAGTGAGTTCACACCTGATGTAAACCATAGAAAATCCGACTCTTCCCTTTCTTCAGAGGAGGTCCAGATCTACAGAGCAGAGAGGATGAAAGGACATGTGAAAAAAATGGATCGTGTAGAAAAGCGAATATGGACAGTCTATCAGGAATGCAAAAATCAAATGAGTGACTTACACCGACAACATATCTGACAGTTTTCCTGAGACGGTCCTGTCAAATGCCGCTGCAGCCTCCGTGAAATGTACTCCGTCATTTTCTGACTGTTTCTCATACACACCTAGAACTAAACCCTATAAACCCATTCACACACACAAATACCAATAAAAACAAAACAAATCGCTTGTCAGTGACCTCCATCCACAAAGAGACATTTAGCTGACAAGCCAGTTATGAAACTTACTTTTCTTGAACTGGAAGTGATTTTAGAGTCCGAAAACAGTCTACAATTGTGTCTTCGGATTGCAGTAAGCAACACTCTTCTGAATGGTATCAACATCGTCTCTAAATGGGTAAAAACGGACTCAACCGTGATTCAAGAGGTAATTCTTAGAAAGCGTTACACGTGACATAAGAAGGTGGTTGAGAATCGCGCATAGTCGCAGCTAATGACGTCAACAAAAGACGATATTTTATTACAAAATAAAAGTCTCGTTGTTGTTTTTTCATGGCCAAAGCCGAATTGAGAGTTTATATCTCGCAACTCTGAGGAAATAAAATTCAGATTTGTGAAATATAAACTCACAATTGTGAAAAAACATAAAGGTTGTAAATATGGTTGGGAAACAGCTGTATAATTCCAAAATATAATCAAGCCATAACAACTAAACTGTGACTATAAAATTGAAATGTGGGTATATAAACTGTTCATGGGAGTAAAAACCAACCTGTTTAATTACACATCGTCACCAAGTCATTTTAGGAAGGTGACGACATTTTAATAATACATTATGTATTATTATAAATAAAATGCTAAAACACGGATTAGTCTTATCAAACATTACATTATTTTCCACTTTATTGAACCTTTTTAAATATAGGTTTTAAATATAGGTCATGACCGACAATGACAATGCTGACTAAAGGTCTCAAAGGTACCACTGAAATAAAATGTAAATGTAAATATAATGCAAACAGTCCTTAAAGAATACGCACACACTGGTATCATGTAGCTTTTGCAAAGCCCCTGTACCGCGCGTATTCCTTGCACATTATTTTGCAAGTGATGTAAAGTGTCCTGTGCTGTCGATGGTCCTGTGCTGTGGCCCACGGCCCACTGCGCTTATGGCGTAGGCTACTGCGCATGCCTTTGACTGCGCGTGAAGTAGGCCTGGCTTAAATGTTTTCATCCTGTTGGCAACCGATATCGCGCGCTTGCTGCCGCAGGTCGAAGGTAAAAGGAAAAAGAAAATAGGTAAATAGTCTAAACTGCGAATGTATATAGCTTTAAGAGCTCGGACTTAACTTTTCCACATTTTAAAAGTGTGCTGATTTTGCGGGGAATCAGGAGGAGCTTCCGTTACGCGTCGCGTTTCACTAGTAGGCCCGCTGACCCACATTCGCGAGACCGCTCGAGGAAGTGCGCGCATGAAATTCAGCATTGCATTTCACATTAATGCACAGTGATTATTCATCGCAGCGCTGCATTGTGATCTTGGCACCGAAGGAGCTCAGATCTGACCAGGCACCCGTGTGGATGTGTGAGTGTGTTTATCGGTAGGTACCAAATATACTTGTGTTGATTTAAGGCGGTAGTTCTGTGGGACATACGCTGCTGTGCAGGAAACCCCAGAGATAGTATAGGAATTTGTTAATAAGTATTAAAAAAGTAATACCATCTCTTGAAGTTTAGATGTCACTGTTTATGCACTGACGTGCCATTTCATTTTTCAACATGCATGGTTTTGTTTGGATGTTTTCTCACAGCGTCAGTGTCCTTGTTATGAAGGCTTGACTGATGTAAATGAATGATTGGAATGTCTATTATAGCAGCTGTTGGGGTTGCAATTTACATGTAATTATTGGGTTGACCTGGAATGATGAGCAGAATGTTTAACCTTTCTAACTGCATGCTTTAAAATGCACTTCATTTGAGGCTTTTAAATTCTGTAATGTGACACTTGAGTTAGGAAGTGAAAATGTTTTAATGTTTTCTGTTTTTTTATTTGTCTAACTTGTATTTTTGTTGAGTAAGCGATCATGTGGCCTCCAGCTCTGTATCCATCAATTAACCTTAAGTTTCACCACTGACTGTATAAAAGAGTGACCAAACAGATTCACAGAAACTGTAGGCTTTTAAACTACACTGTTAATTTGTCATCCAGTTATCTTCTGTTTTGTTTGTCTGCAGACTTTCACATTGGCGGCAGACCCTCTTCTCCAATGTCTTCCCAATGCGTCAGGTTGTTTTTAATCCCAGACTGATCCATGAGACTGCGTTATCATGAGCTCCAGAGACAGGTAAAGCTGAAACTGTATTCACGTACACCACCTTTCAAAAGTTTGGACTTGATGAGATTATTTGATGCTTTGTAAGAAGTCTCTTATGTTCACCAAGGCTATATTTAAGTACGCAACAACACAGTAAAAACAATATTATTGTGAAATATTATTACAAACCCAAACTTTTGAACAGTAGAATAATTCGGAATCTTTAATATAGTAGTACAACAGAAATTATGTTTGGAATTATTAGGGATGTAACGATATCAAAATCGCATGGTGCGATAATACCTCGGTATAAAGTCCACGGTATGATATTTATTGCGATTTATAAAAAAAAAATACAAAAAAACAACAAATGAAGACTTGGAAAAAAGTGCCATAAGTATTAATTAAACAATAGATGTTGATCTGATCCGCATCACGATATTTTGAACAAGTTTTTTGAAACTGAAATTCAAATAACAGATTTTTTCCCAAAACATTAACAATTTTCAGGAACTTTGTTGTACATACAACTTAATAAAGAATTTACAATATTTCAAGATTTAAAGGTGTAATATTTTTTCAGTAAAATATCCAAAAACCACTAGACCAGTGTTATATATTTTGTTCAGTTGAGTACTACTTACAATATCCCAAATGTTTCCAACTATTTGTAAATCGTATTTTGCTATTTTAACCAAGGAACCGGGATGTGTGAGGGAATCGCCTGTCGATGGCGTCATATCTTCGTTACCCCCGGTTTCCGCTTTTATTTTGCAGAAACGCTTTACTCTTA
Organism: Gobio gobio; assembly: GCF_949357685.1. Lineage (NCBI taxonomy): Eukaryota > Metazoa > Chordata > Actinopteri > Cypriniformes > Gobionidae > Gobio > Gobio gobio. Next base: position 22,481,557 of record NC_137099.1, read on the forward strand.
CTGCAGTGTGCAACAAGTGTCATAGCAGCCGCAGAGCGAACGCACAGAGTAACGTAATAACATCATTTTCAACACACTCAGATGTATCTAATATGATAAACAAGCTATGTTACCTCTTACTCATGACCGGAAAAGTGTCATCATAAAAGTCCCGCTGCTCGCGAGGCGTGTGTTGCCTTCATCTTATTAACTATCGTTCCAGCGTCCTTGCTCGACCTCTAGTAGATGGAAAAGTTACATAGTGCACCTTTAATTGAACCTTCTGTATGACTAAGCAATAAAACAGAATTTTTTACATGAAATTAGAATTAGGAAACCTAAGAGAGAACAGGTAAAGAAGTAAAACAATGGTGACAGAGAATAAAAATATTCAAGATTCTGAATCCAGAATTATACTATGCCTATAAATAATGTAAGACCTTTTTTTACTTGTAAAATCAGACATTTGGCATTATCAGGTCCCACAAATATTGCCCCTTTGCATTATATTTAACATAGTAGTTTAATGTAGTACTGTTACTGAAACTCTGTAAACTTTCTGTGAAATTTCTAACGCAGTACTTTCAATGCATGCATTCGTCAAATCTCTTTTACACAGACAAGCCACCCGCGCAGATAAATGCACTTACATAAGAATAAACTATCTAAAATGCTTTGAATCATCATTCTACAAAAACTAAAAACACAATAAAACACAACATGGTTAGTTCATGCAAAAATTGAAGTTCTCTCTTCATTTACTCCCTCTCATGTTGTTTCCGCACGTCTTGCAGTCGTTTGAACGCACGTGTTTACTACAGTATGCACGTTGTTGTAAATCTGTTCGTCATTTAAAGACATCATGTCTCTTCAGAAGATTTGGATTTGGATTATTAGACCACTTGATTGATTATTTTTACGATGCCATATGACTTTTTTTATATATTTTTTTTTTAGATCTTTTACATTTTAGGGGTATTGACTTTAAATGGAGGCGCAGAAATATCGGTAACACTTTACAATAAGGTTTCATTAGTTAACTACATTAGTTAACATGAACTAATAATGAACTGCATTTCTACAGTATTTAGCCTATTAATCTTTGTTAAAGTTAATTTCAACATTTACTAATACATTATTAAAATCAAAAGCTGTATTTGGTAACATAAGTTAATGCACTGTTAAATAACATGAACTAACTATAAACAGCTGTATTTTTATTAACTAATGTTAACAAAGATTAACAAATACAGTAACAAATGTATTACTCATGGTTTGTTCCTGTTAGTTAATACATTAACTAATGTTAACAAATTAAACCTTATTGTAAAGTGTTGTAAAAAATCTTTATTTGTATTTGATAGATGAACGAAAATCTCATCGGTTTCTCAATCTCAAATCTCAAACAACGAGGGAGAGTAGATGACAGAATTAACATTTTTGGGTGATTTATACTTTATAAATGCAGTAAGCTGAGTCTTGGATAAAACTAACTGTATCGCGAGTCATATCGTTTACATCAACGATATATTATCACATTTTTATATTGTGATATCTCGATATACAATGTATCGTTACACCCCTAGGAATTCATGTATACATACAATATGTTGAAATCCGGATTATTATTTAAAATGTAGTAAGTTAACACATTCACACTTGCATTTTCAGTGTCCCACGTTCTGTCCTATTTTGTATTTACATTAAATATGTAATGTTCTATTTATTAAAACTAAGTATAAATCTCATCAATTTAGTTTAAGCATTTTTAAATCTATTCCAAAATAATAACTAAAGGCAGTAATAATTAAAATAATATATTTTATTTGTGAACTGATGTTCAGCTTTTCTTTTTAATATTGAAATTATTTTCGTGTTATCAGTCATCAAACTCGGTAAACACCGGTCAAAACACGAAAACGTACCTTTAATTTCATCAGGCTGATTGCTCACTAAAAAACCTCAACAGCCATCATGTTTTCAGGCCATTTTATCTTTGATTTTGACGTGACATAAAGCAATGATATCTAATTGGTGGTGTTGTTGTTTACTTACTTTTTAACTAGTCTTCCCATTAGCGCCATAATGTTGTTCATACATACCGATTCGCATATGAGCACGAAAATAAGAGGCAGGATTTATCACAAGAACCAATCATATCCAGTTATAGTGCGATGAAGGCTTTGCATCCTCTTATGTGACTTTCCCCCATTCATTCTCGATCACCCCCCTCCAAACCCACCGCATGTTTTAAGGGGTCTGTTAAAACTCAATGGGCTCAGGGGAGGCAAGAGAGATAACTTTACCTGCTGCTGTAATATTTGTATTCTTTTATTTTATAATCATTATTTTCTAATCCAATTTTTTGTGGAGGCACTACCTCCCTTGCCTCCTTGGAGGAAACTCCCCTGATAGACATGTAATTGATTTAAAGAAAATGAAAATTATTTTCTTTCACACAGAGAATAGATTTGTTTATTTTCCCTGTTTTAGGGATGATGAAAGTATTTTTGATGGGCTGATGGAGGAAGATGAGAAAGATAAGGCAAAACGGTGAGTTAAATTGCAAATTTGAGTTGTTCTTCTGTTTTATAATATGAAATATTATCATAATAGAAATGGGTATAAACATCATACACATCACATAGTTGGCATGTTGATGGAATGGTCCGTAGTAGTAGAATACAACACTCCTTTTTACACGTACACTATGAGCATTTGTATGTAAAAACCACACAGGACGTATTCTTACATCGCAAAATATTGCATATAGACATAAGCCCAAGCATTTTTGTAAGCTTAATGCTGCGTTCACACCAAACGCGAATTGAGCGTCAAAATCGCGTCCACCGCGTCTAGTTTCACGCGCGAACACTTTGAATGCATTCGCGCGTCCGCAGAGAATTGGACGCGCGTAGAAATCGAGCGCTGGAAGCGAAATTGACGCACGTTCAAGGCACTCCAGGAGAAATATGTCATAAAACACCACTCTGCCTCTTTTCATTTTCATTAAAAATATATATTAAGCATTAATAGCCACACAAATGTGGTCCAGGCAACTCCTACATTATCTTCACTGCATGTATGTTTAAATATCCTTAAAATATAAAGTTATGAAACTTCTCTTTGCCCTCAGTCAAAACGATTTGGCGGACAACAAATTATAGATTCATCAGAGCAAAGCTCGGCCGTTAGATCTACACAAAACGAACCACTACAGGACATCAGAGCCAGCGGCAGACGCCAGAAGGACTGGCCGAGGAAAGGCTGCCTTCGCCGGGGTTATGAGCAGTGATTGCCCGGTGATCGCCTGGATCTCACAACTCCAAAAACACAAGATTTATAAGCGCTCTCTTTAGAAATAAACCACATATTTGAGCTATAAACAACTACATTCCCACCTTAAAAAGTCTTAAAACTACATTTTGTGACACAATAGTACTATTTTTAATTTATGCAGGGTTTCTCATACACGTCACTTTACCACGTGACAGCAGCAAGCAGGCTCCTGATTGGTTAACGCGGCGCGAATTGACGGCAAAGTTCAAATTTTTCAACTCGGGCGTCAGACGCGAATTCGCTTCAAACGCGTGAATGCACAAAAGCACCATTCGCGTGTAACGCGCGTGTCGCGCAAGACGCTCAATTCGCGTCCAATTCGCGCCATTCGCGCGAACTGGACGTGCGAATGAGGCGGATTCGCGTCCTTTGCGCCGCGCGAAACGCGCCTTCCGCGCCGCGAGACCGCCAGACGCGCGTCAACGCGCCTTTCAATTGACTTAACATTGAAATCACTCGCGCCAGACGCTCTATTCGCGTTTGGTGTGAACGCAGCATAAGAATTTGTTTTATCTTGACACAGCATCTTAATGTCATGCTTATGGTGTTCACTTATTTCATGAACCGTAAAAAGAAAATGGAAAATGGCATAACAGACTGGAATGAGTCTGAATGCATCATAAAACTTGCTAACTTGATTAAAAACTCAAGGGTGGGTGGGTGTTAGGATACTACTAGGTTGTTAACAACCACTTGCTTAACCAACACAAAATAGGTGCCAAGAAGCTTGGCTTTACAATGAATATAGGGAATATGACCACCACTAAACAAGTGCTTTTAAATTTGCTGACATTAGAAGACATTTTCATAGCCTGAAAATCATAGTAGCCTACATAACAGATAGACTTATCATCGTTGAAAAGGTCCCAACTAGCAGAATACAACAAGCTGTTTCAGTCAGAGACCAAACTATGCCAAGTATTCGTGTGAAAAATTGCCACCGACGCACGTGTACACATTATGATGCTTTTGCGCCACATTTTGGTTTGTAACATTGTGAAACATTAGTTAGCCATAGTAGATTCTTGCATATCTTTATTTTGAGCAGGTGGTCTCGAACAAGCCCAAACACAACATAAGACAATGCGTAGATCACGGAGTAACATGACATGTTGCTCTGCTAAAGCTATAGGACTTCCGGGATCCGATCACGTCTGGATCATGAGTGTTTTCATTACTTGTTACTTGTTCAGTAAAATCACTTGTTTTGAGGGTTTTTTGGGTCCCTTGGTTAATTATGTTTCGAAATAAACATTGGTTGGGTTGAAGACATTAATATGTTTCATGCTTAATTTTTTTTTCCTCGTGTGTGTGTGTTTTCACGTGTTTTTCGCATGAGCCGCAGGCACCTCAAAACTGCACACACTAATGACCTTGCTTAATCGATTCTTATCATTGATAAGTTTAATAGATTCAGTTATTATTGACAATTAATTGATCGCCGATTAATCGTCAGCATCCCTACTCTAAAGTGAAAAATTAAGAATGAATAATTTTGCAGCCTTGTCTTCTGCTTTGTTGTTTTATCTTATATTATATCTCTATTATTACAGAGTTTCGAGAAATAAGTCAGAGAAGAAAAGGCGAGACCAGTTTAATGTCCTCATTAAAGAACTTGGCACCATGTTGCCCGGAGTCACACGCAAGATGGACAAATCTACAGTATTGCAGAAAAGCATAGACTATCTGCACAAGCACAAAGGTGAGGCAAGTTCTGGACAGAACAACCGAGGGATCTGTTGTTTGCAGTGCACTGGAATAATTACAGATCTGCATTATTGTTTTTCCATGCGTACAACAGATGTATGTGATTGGTTATAGTTTTCAACTGTTGCAAATAAAACCTAGAAAATAGACAAATGCATAATGCCATGTGATTTACTTCTAAGTGGAATGCTGTAATCATCACTTTTCACTATTAACTTATCACAGCCATAATTGTAATCTTCATTAATCATGCAATTCTACTACCGTACTACTATTATTTTTGAAGAATGTGTGTTGTGAGCTTTATGCTAGTTTTCTGTATGTATGGAATACCTGGATGACCTACAAAAATGTGCAGGCAAAAGTGTGCAGTATAAACCAGATCATACCACACAGAATCCCATAATGCAATATACTTAACCTTCCATTCCAGATTCACAATTATATCACCACTGATTTGTAACCTCTTCCACACATAAGTTAAATATCCTTTTTAATTTCTGTCATAACGGGACTTTACTCGTGAATAAAAAATGCTGTGTAATGAGGTGCGGTGACAACAAAGCTGCATACTACTGCAGTGCTTTTTCAATCTACAGTGAAAAAACAAAGGAAATTATATTTAATGTAATTTTGAAGAAGAAAAAAAGGAATACTGTAGGAAGGAAGCACTGTACTTTTTTATTATTTAGTTGTATTAGTACATATTTAGTTAGCTAGAGATATTTTGCTATAGTAGTATTCCATTCAGAACTGTAATGTCAAACACTGTAATACACTACCTTTTAAAATATTTTTTTTTTTAAAGAAAATACTTTTATTCAGCAAGGGTGCATTAAAGTGATCAAAATGATAGTAAATACATTTATAATTTTACAAAAAAATTCTTTTTTTTAAAAATGTGCTGTTCTTTTGAAACAAATCATCCTGAAAGAAAGCATCACCGTTTCCACAAAAACATAGATGATAATGAGAAATGTTTCTTAAGCAGCAAATTAGCATATTAGAATGATTTCTGAAGCATCATGTGACACTGAAGACTGGAGTAATGATGCTGAAAATTCAGCTTTGACGTCCCAGGAATAAATTAAATTAAGTATATTAAAATAGAAAATGGTTATTTTAAATTGTAGTAATATTTAGTTTGACTGTATTTTCATCGAATAAATGCAACCTTGGTGAGAAGAAACAATTTTTTACCATTTAAAAAATCTTTCAGACCCAAATTTTTAAAGATAGCGTAGTCTCTAATCTACTGAGACATACAGATCAGATCCTAGGTAAACTATTTACAAGGAAGTGTTTGTGTTCACAAACAGAAAATGCTGCACAATCTGAGTCGAGTGAGATCAAGCAGGATTGGAAACCACCATTTCTTAGCAATGAGGAGTTTACACAGCTGATGCTAGAGGTGAGACCCCGGTTTGGGCAAAATGTGTCTTTCTCTTTTGTTTCTTCCTGTTGTGAAAGATGTTTCCACTAATAGAATATGAGTGCATCCTCATTCATGTTTAATGTTTATGATTTTTCATACATCACATTAAATTTGTTGTTTAGAATTTGAGCTGTTTAAGTATTGTGTGTTTTTTCAGGCGCTGGATGGGTTTTTCCTTGTGATGCTGACAGACGGAAACATCATTTACGTCTCGGAAAGCGTAACCTCTCTGCTTGAGCATCTGCCTGTAAGTGAAGAGAGTATGTGTGTGTTTAGTTGTGTGAAGTCCATTCAAATAGTGTCCTGGCATTGTTACATTTTTGTATGTTCATATGTAATCATATTTGTTTCAGTCAGACCTGGTGGATCAGAACCTTTTGAGCTTTCTTCCATTGGGGGAGCACGGAGAAGTGTATAAAGCGCTGGCCTCACACCCAGACATTGAAAAACTCAACTCTGATTACCCCAAGTGTGAGTGTCCAGCCTCAATCTCTTCCAGATATCTTTTTTGCTGTGGTATTTTAAAATCTCTGTGCGAATGTGTGGGCATATTTTCACTCTAACAGTCATCTCAGTTTATATTGTCATGCGCCTAATGTGTTTTTTCGGTTTGTTTGTGTTTTTCTTAGCCAAGAACAAGATGGAATTTTGTTGTCACGTGCTCAGAGGTTCTGTGGATCCCAAGAAACCGCCCGTGTATGAAAATGTCAAGTTTATTGGCAACTTTAAGTCACTTGCCAACAGTGAGTGTTTGTTTTTCCTCTTGATCTAGACCAGGGTTCCTCAAACTCGGTCCTGGAGGATTACTGTCCTGCAGAGTTTAGCTCCAACCCTAATCAAACACACCTTCCTGTGATTTTCTAGTGATCCTGATTAGCTTGCTCAGGTGTGTTTGATCAGGGTTGGAGCTAAACTCTGCAGGACAGTGGCCCTCCAGGACAGAGTTTGAGGAACCCTGATCTAGACTGACTGAATACGAAACCATATGTTGACTGCATTCGTTACACAAATCTCCTTTTTTTCCCCCCTCTTCTCTCAGTGCCTAATGCAACCCGGAATGGCCTTGAGGGAATTTTGCAGCGCTCGTTGCAGCCGGCCTTCGATGATCAAGTCTGTTTTATTGCGACTGTGAGGCTTGCCAAACCCCAATTTATCAAAGTAAGCTGATGATCAATCAGAAAATCCAGAGCAAAAGTAGATCTGCGTTAGAAAAAAATACTCTCTCTGAAAGCAGGCTACTATAGGCACGCATCATAATAAGCTATCACTGGTGTAAACACACTAATATTGACACAATTGATTTGTGTACAGGAGATGTGCATGGTGGAGGAGCCCTATGAGGAATTCACATCTCGACACAGTCTGGAGTGGAAATTCCTCCTATTAGATCACAGGTTTTCATACTTATTCACTATATCACTTTCTCCATGTTTGTAACTCATCGTCCTGTTTTTTTCTTCAATGAGGTGTCTGTGTGTTGTTGTGTTACAGAGCACCACCTATCATTGGCTATATGCCGTTTGAGGTGTTGGGAACGTCAGGCTATGACTATTATCATGTAGACGACCTGCATTCACTGGCCAAATGCCATGAGCATTGTGAGTATAACACACACAATTATATTTGAGACTTTCATCAGGTACCGCATTCTTCATATCTCTTTCCCTGTATATGTCTGCTTGCAGTAATGCAGTTTGGAAAAGGGAAATCGTGTTATTATCGCTTTTTAACTAAAGGGCAGCAATGGATTTGGCTCCAGACTAACTACTACATCACCTATCACCAGTGGAATTCACGACCAGAGTTCATTGTGTGCACGCACACTGTTGTGAGGTACGCAGAGGCACACAAATGTCTACATCAACCAACCAAAGATACCCCTGCATTCATTACCCATGCTGTTCAGGAGCCAGAGCCTGTGCTCGGCCAGGCGAACTGGAGACTGTCGCAACCCTAGACTGTAAAAAAGATGGATGATGGCGCTTTACTACCTTCCACTGAAGAAAAGCGAAGCCGCAAATGTCCGAATATGGCGCAGATTTGGGACCTGGGTCTGCGCAGTAGTGACCTCGGGACATGAGTCTGCACAGTAGAGAGCAGGAAGTAGAGCCGCGATATCAAAACCCTGCCCACACTCCCGCAGTATCTGTTAGTACAGTATGCTGCAGAGCAACTCATTATGTCAGTGTGAAATAAACAGCTGTGGAAATGTAGAAATAAAAGTTAAAGCTCCAATCTCCTTCTGAAAATCATGAAAAAAGTCAGTTGGTGCCTCAGTGACAACTTCGCTCAGAGAAGCTGTCAATCATGACGTCACAATCTCGTTTTTATAGCATCAAATAACTAACTAAGCCCAAACTTATTTTAAAAAACGAACACTTAGCGTCATAAAAGCTACCTAAAATGACAGAGTCCATCTTTGGAAAAAAATTGTTTAAAGTGTAATTTGATTGTTTAGTTTGTTTATGTCCCATCAGAATACATGAAGGGGGCGGGGTTTATGAGCTATACTGGGACCAACCACCTGGGAGCGATCAAGATGCTTTGGCTTCACTTTTCAGGACGTGTGCGGCACGTTTGGTCACGTTGTTTACCTGAATATAACCAGTCTAAAATCAAACAGTGGTTTATCCAGATGTTTGTGCAGGTAATGCAGCATTTCTGTTTTGCTGTTCACAATACCGGGAGTGATTCTAGCACACTGGTAGCTTGCGTAAACTCCCTGTTAGACATGTGCCGGTAAACGGTAATACAATATATAGCAATAATGAACATGCACAATATTGTTATTGAGGGCACTTCAAAAAACCGTGAATAATTATTTCTTACGAATTATTCCGATTTTTAGAATGCATTTTAAGAATACTTTACCCATCAACCGTTTAAAATGAACAATATGTCAAAGAGGAACGCACACCGATGTAAACAAAACCCAATGTGCCGAGCACATGGCGGAACGAGAGAAGGACATGCCCTGAATGAAACGCACATTCACTCTCTGACAGCAGAGGGCGCTGACGGAACAGCAGAAATGCAGCCGTTTCCCCGGTAATCCTCGTAAACAAATCTCATCACATAACCAAAAACCTAATACTTAAAGACTTAAGGCTATTCATTTTCAAACTTAAACATTTTATATTTTAATCTGGACTAAATTACATGCCCTAGATATTGTTTGAATATGTTCTGATTGTTATTCAGTCGTACACTTTACAATAAGGCTCTATTATTTAACATTAGTTCATTCATTAACAAACTGACAATGAAAAATACTTCTAAAACGTGTATTAATCTTAGTTAAAGGGTTAGTTCACCCAAAAATGAAAATTCTGTCATTAATTACTTACCCTCATGTCGTTCGACACCCGTCAGACCTCCGTTCATCTTCGGAACAGAAATTAAGATATTTTAGTTGAAATCTGATGTCTCTGAAAGTCCTCCATTGGCTCAATGGTACTCTACACTGTCAAGACCCTTAAAAGGTACTAAAGACGTCGTTACAAAGTCCATCTCACTACAGTGGTTCTAAAATAACTATGAATCGGCGACAATAGTTTTTGTGCGCAAAAAAACCCTAAATAACGACTTACATAGTGATGACGATTTCAAAACAAAGCATCATGAAGCTTCGAAGCGTTATGAATCACTGAGTCGATTCAGCGGTTTGAATCGCCAAATTTCAGCAGTTTGATCTGAATCATCATTCTGCTCAGTGATTCATAACGCTTCGAACCTTCATGATGCTTTGTTTTGAAATCGTCATCACTATGTAAGTCGTTATTTAGGGATTTTTTTGCGCACAAAAACTATTGTCGCCGATTCATAAAGTTATTTTATAACCACTGTAGTGAGATGGACTTTGTAACGACGTCTTTAGTACCTTTTAAGGGTCTTGACAGTGTAGAATACCATTGAGCCAATGGAGGACTTTCAGAGACATCAGATTTCAACTAAAATATCTTAATTTCTGTTCCGAAGATGAACGGAGGTCTTACGGGTGTCGAACGACATGAGGGTAAGTAATTAATGACAGAATTTTCATTTTTGGGTGAACTAACCCTTTAAATGTAAATTTCAGCATTTAATAACACATTATTAAAATCAAAAGTTGTAACTGTATTATTTAATGGACCTGAGCGAACACTAACAGTTGCTTTTTTTAAACTAACATTATCAAAAAATAATAACTGTAAAAATGTAGCTATTTGTTGATGTTAAAGGGTTAGTTCACCCAAAAATGAAAATGATGTCATTAATTACTCACCCTCATGTCGTTCGACACCCGTAAGACCTCCGTTCATATTCGGAACACAAATGAAGATATTTTTGTTGAAAGCTGATGGCTGAGAAAGGCCTCAGATAGGCCTCCATTGGCATTCAGTACATGTACACTCCCAAGACCCATAAAAGGCACTAAAAATGTCGTTACAAAGTCCATCTCACCACAGTGGCTCTACAATAATTTTACGATGCGACGACAATAGTTTTTGTGCGCACAAAAAAAATCTAAATAACGCCTTTATCCAACTTGTTCTTGTCTTCCGTGTATGCCTGCACGACGCATGCGCAAGAATATGACGTAGCGCCGGCGTTCGGACACATGACCCAGAAGCGATTTGTTTACAAGCAGAGGAAGACGCGAGTATCTAAGCTGTTGAATTCTACATTGATCGTGCTTTAGGTCTCGGCGTAGTTCTCAAAATGGGGCGAAAGTGTGCATTTCATGGATTCCCGAACGCCGGCGCTACGTCATATTCTCGCGTCATGGTGTTTCGTGAGTTCACGGCAGAGGCCAAAACGGAGGACAAGAAGAGGTTGAATAAAGTTATTTTGATTTTTTTTTTTGTGCACAAAAACTATTGTCGTCGCTTCGTAAAATTATTATAGAGCCACTGTGGTGAGATGTAACAACGTTTCAAGTGCCTTTTATGGGTCTTGTGAGTGTAAATGTACTGAATGCCAATGGAGGCCTATCTGAAGCCTTTCTCAGCCATCAGCTTTCAACAAAAATATCTTAATTTGTGTTCCGAAGATGAATGGAGGTCTTACGGGTGTCGAACGACATGAGGGTGAGTAATTAATGACATAATTTTCATTTTTGGGTGAACTAACCCTTTAATGCATTAACTAGCGAGACCTTATTGTAAAGTGTTACCTATTGTTCTTTATAATTCTTTTGCACTTAATCTGTTTTACATATTTGTTTACTTTATACATTTTTGTGTATTGATTTAATGCATTTAAATGTTTGGTTTTTTTTGTTATAAGAAAGTTATTAAACCCTGTGTATATGATAACACTTTTTTTGCAACGAATTTCAATATCGTGATAATACCGTATACCGTGATAAAAGCTTCGGCAATTAATCGCAACACGAAAATTTTATACCGGCACATGCCTACTCCCTGTACTCTCATCTGTCGTTTTTGACAATATATTGAAAATTGAGCCTTTCTCTCTATATTTAGATAAACATTCAACATTATTGCATTGCACAGCAACAGCATTTTTCTGCTCCCCAGCTCTGTTCAAGATCAGCAAGTTTTTAGGGCCTGAGTTGAACCTATATTTCTGCACTCTTTTCTGCAGTTCTGATCTTATTTTCAATTCTTTTTGTTTGTAGTTATGCTGAGGTTCGAGCGGAGCGGAGGAGAGAGATGGGTATAGAGGAGTCTCCCCCTGAGCTTACTGGAGACAAGGTGGGAAGCTTGAGACCGAAACTTCTCAGAAATAGTCAACTAATGTGGTATAATGAATATGCTGTTAAAAAGCTTATCTAAGGCAGATTGTGATTAAGTATTTTACATGACGTTAGTAAAAAATGGCCAGATCATTAATCATTTTGAGGTTAACTGTGGCTGCCTCTAGAATGATTAACAGATTCATGTCTCATTTGCCAAAAAAAAAGTATTTTAAATATACACTATTTTTCAAAAGTTGAAATGAATACTTTTATTCAACAAGCATGCATTAAATTGATCAAAAGTCAGCTGTTTTCAACATTTGATAATAATAAAAGTTTCTTGAGTGCCAAATCAGCATATTAGAATGATTTCTGAAGGATTATGTGACACTGAAAACTGATGCTGAAAATTCAGCTTTGACATCACAGGAATAAATTGCATTTTAAATACAAATAGAAAACAGTCATTTTAAATGAATAATATTTCACAGTATTACTGTTTTACGGTATTTTGATTAAAAAAATGCAGCCTGGGTGAGCATAAGAGACTTTTAAAAACATAAACCAATCACGAAGTGTGTGTGTGTGTGTGTGTGTGTGTACGCACGCACACACACACTCACTCTCACACACACACTCTCACACTCACTCACTCACATTTGCTTTCTATATATCAGTCATTGCAAATAAACATTGATCAACTCCAATACAGATATTTTAGTCTTAATTTTCCTCTCTCTCTGCATCCGTCTCAGATTTCTGGCCGTGAATCGCAGTTGAACACCTCCAGTCTGAAGGAGGTGCTGGATCGTTTCAGTAACAGTCGCACACCCTCCACCTCCTCAAGGAGCTCCCGCAAGTCCTCACACACCGCAGTCTCTGACAACACCTGCACATGTAAGCATTAAAACAAGGGCTTGCCACGTTTTCATTGGCCACAATTTTGTTGTTGGGAAATTATATTCTATATGATTAAAGTTGACTATGGCGTGCTAAAATTTACTTGAGCTAGATTTACAGTCCTTTTAAATGTAAATGACCACTGTACACACCCCAAGAATCCTGTAGACTGGCTGCCATACTAATGTTGTCCTATAGAGGGAGGCACAGGATAAGTTAAAATGACAAAAAAAATGCATACTCAGAGAGCGCTCCACAAGAAAGGTTTGTTTATACCATCTGGGTAGCCTACTCAATATTGATCGGGTGAATGCATGTTTTAAACAGTTTATTATACAGCTATTATAATCGTTGTTCTAAACTAATGCACAGCTTCATTGTTGTAGCACATACACACACATATACAGACAGTAGCTCGCTCCTCATATACAGATTGAAGCCTCTACGGACACACTGAAGCTCGAGTCGCCATTGGCTAATACATATTTTATACATAAGTATAATATAAAATATACATTTAAAAAAACTATTAAAGACAAGTAAACAGACTATAATAAAATAAGAACCAAAAATCTAACTACAACTAATAACACAAAAAAACACAATAGAATGCAAATTAAACAGTGCTTTTCATGTTTTTCAGGTAAATCTAACAGTAAAGTAATCAAATGTAAAATAGCACTGCATAGTAGCACATAAGTACTGCATAACAGCACATAATAGCACTGTATGAATTAAATAAAATATAGATGAATCATAATTAAAGGTAAAAAAGTTAAGTTGATACCATTCAGGTTTTATTGTGAGTTTGATTAACATTAAAAACAGACAGCAGCAGGAATTTAAGGGCTACTGTCACTTTAAGACAATGCACGGATCCAATATATTGATACTGTTACAAATGAGTTTTCTTTCTCGACTGTTTACAGACATAACTGACTATGTTTACTTGGATACTCGCTAAGATGAGCGTTTTGACATTTTGTGTGAAATTGTCCGGTCAAGCGCAAGAAGACGTGAAAGAGAGCTCAATTCAGTATTCACATGCCGCCAGACGCTGCTTTCTGGGCACACCCTTCCAACATGTGATTTATTCAACGCATTGTCAATGCTATCCTGTGCTCTATCAATAAAATAGATGAGAACCTGAAAAGTTATAGCATTTCTTTCTGTTTTTGAAGTAAGGAAAACCCACAGCTTTACTGTGGTAGAGAGACAGACAGGTAGGATTGATTCACACACGTTGTTGCTCTCTCACTAGTGCATTCAAATAAATTTAATCTTACTGTGCTACTTAATCTGATTTAGAACAAGCAAAAAATATATAAGAAATATAACAAACCTTAGACACATGTATCAAAATTAGCTGTTATTTCAGAGCAATAGCGCTCTGACAAATGTCACAGCTGTGCTTCAGGCGATGTGAGTTCAAGTCCTAACACAAGGTTCAGGTTTCTCAAGCCAACATCAAAGTTTGTCGGGTGTTAATGTCAAGCCCTGATTAAAACCAAAAGTGTTTTTTTCTTTTGGGTTTTCCTGATTTTGCGCCTGTTTGAAAACATGTTTGATTTCCTCAGCAACTCCCTCCAAGCTACAGACTGATGTGAGCACTCCAACCCGGCCCTCTGTTGATATGACACCCCAACGTCGTTCCTCTGTCAGCACACAGGTGAGACTTGCCTCTTCATCAACAAAAAGTATTTAATAATCTTACAAAACACTTCTAACTTAACCTTAATTACTCAGCTGCTATGAGTATGTCTTTGTTTTGATAGTCCATGAGTTCTCAGAACACCAATCAAACTGGCTCTCCGATCCAAATCAGCCAACATCAACATCAACCACAACAACAACATCCTCAACCACAGCAGCAGGTTCAACCTAATGCTCTGGTGAGAATTCAGTTTTGTTTTTTTGTTCAGCAGGTTCAACTTAAGGCCTGTTGCATGAAGCTAGCTTAACAAGCTCTGAGTTTGAGTAGGTTTAGAGTTGACCAATCTAGATAAATCTAACCTCGTTTAGATCTGGTTCAGCAGTATCACCTGAAAAGTGTGACGTGCGGCAAACAGCCAATCACATGGAACATGGAGAGCATCAGTTTGATTTTACTTCTCGCAAGAGAGATGGCGCAATTCACTTTTAAGATTAAAGGTCCCATGGCATGACATTTTTCTATTATTTTATAATGTTTCCTGAGGTGTACTTATATTGTTAGTATGACTTTTACATCATAAAATGTCATAATTTAGAAATAAAAGGCATTTTTTCTATACTGCTGTTTGCCCTGTGGCTGAATGCCCTGCTTCAAGAGGCGTGTCTGCTGTGAGACTTCAGTAAAAACGCCCACTGTTGCGATTGGCTGACATCTTTGCATTTTAAATGAGCGGAGGGGGCGTGGTTTAACTTGGTCTACGAGGCACGAGCAGGCACGAGCTGCTGCCAGAGAGACGGATGGACCTGAGTTCACTTCACATCAGTTCTCAGCATGTCTGAACTGTTGTAGTTACAGCATATACTTCAGGTTATTAGTCTATTTCTAGTCGGAGGGGCTGTCACTCATGTCAGAAAGTTAGTAACTTTAGTAAATTATAGATCAGCGCTGACTGGAGACGCGAACCGTTTAGAACGATTCAGTCCGATTTGGTGAACTGATTCGGTTCACTAAAAAGAACTGGTTCAAAAGAATGATTCGTTCGCGAACCGGACATCACGGAGACGGAGCTCAGCGATTGCTAACAAAGTTATTTATAGTAACTACTGAGTTATGAGAGCGCTGTCAGTCAGCGCGAGTTTATTGTGTTTGTATCTGAGAGTTCTGAATAAACACGTCCCAGTCACACCGAGTCCGTCTTCATCATTATTCTACCAACTTTGTAACACATGCAAAGTACCATTACAGCTGTCGAGATGAACGAGTTAAAAGTAAGTGTTGATAATAGCATTATTTCTAAAATAAAATAAAAGCGTCAGTGACGCGCGTTGAGTACACAGCGCAAACAAAGACACAACAGCAGTAATTGAATGTAATCCAGTTTATTGTGGGGCTAGGCTGGCTACAGATACCCTCACGCTTACCCCCCTTCTGCTTAATCTCGCGCCGCGTTTGGTGCCTCCGCTGTGGGCCAGATGCAGTACTGGGGGTCGGGGATGATGAAGGCCAAGCTTCGGCGTGCGTGAGGTTTATCTCTAAGGATGTGTCTCTGCCGATGTTGAGCAGAAACTCATGACTGTATGCACATTTTAGAACCGATAGACGCGACGAGGACGTACAAAAACACTGACTCACAAGATAGAAAACACGAAAACACCGTTCTGTCGGGAGAGAGAGAAGCCGCTGCGTGTGCACGAATAATAAATAATTAGCCTACACATCAGAAATCACTGATCACAGATCAGAAGGAACTGAAAAAAGACTTCTGTTTTCATTTGTACATCCAAACACTGAGAAACTGCCAGCGTTCACTCGTTCACAACCCATGATCTCTCTAGCGTTTGCATGGGCGTGCCAGATTCTCTGGGTGGAGGAAAGGGAGGAAACCGTTCCTGCTTGGACGTCAAACCAGGAGACTTCAGGATTGGCTCGTCTGGCCTGTCATTTTCTCAAAGGCAGAGAAAGACAGCCAGAACTCGGGTTTACACCGATCAACATTTCTATCCACTTGGGGACAATATTCAGGCTAGGGGAACTCATATTAATGTTGAAAAACCTCATAAAATGAAAATTTCATGCCATGGGACCTTTAAGAGATCATTCTGAAAAAATATCATGAAATTGAATGCATTTACAAGGCTGGAATAAACACTGCTGCTGCAGCGAAAGTTTGAGAAGGCACTTGTCTCGCAGCTGATTGGTCCAGTTTGGGTTTGCGATCTCTAACCCAGAATAAAACCTGCTCCAAAGCAGGTTAGCCATGTAGTGTAAGTTTAAAATGTTTAAAAAAATATCACTTCATAGTCTTCTCTATATTAATATAGATTAACCCTTATTAAAGTTATTCAGTCAAGAGCAGTGAGTGATATTTTTTTCTGGCTTTTGTTATCTCGTCTTTTATGAGAAAAGGCTTCATTTTCTGGCTTTACATGTTTTCACTATTACACGGTAGGGGGTGCTATTATTCATCTCCTGAATGAGTACAGAATCTCCAGATCAAAACAGAGGCGAAGAAGAAGCAGAAACGAGCGATCTCACACCAAGAAGCCAATAAGGAAGTGACTTAAACTGCAATTCATCGACTGGCCGCTAGAGACAGGGCTCAATGAGATTCTGCTCCTTTTTGGAGCCTATGTTAAAATGCCAAACTTTAAAGCAGAAAAAAACATGTTTACAGTCTGGTACAAATTATGGTTTTGTTCTATACAGCTAATTTTGCCCTTCATGACAACTGTGAATTTTTCTTTATAACTCATTCTTTTCAATTATATTAAGCCTTAAAGTTCTGCATAATTAAAGGCATGGACACTTTGAGTGACAGGTGGATTGCCATTTGTCTGTTAGCCATCACTATCATACAAGCAGATGCATATGAAAAATAAAGCGATCATCAACATTAAACAGCATATAAATCAAAACTGCCTAATGTTAAATAAAATAATATAAATAAAATGTCGACCCAGGAAGTGGTTAGGACTGTGAAGCTTTTGGGGGTGTTGATGGACTTGATTTACTTTCTGTATTTGTATCATCGTTCTGAATCCCATCTGTATACAACTTAGTCTTTGACAAAAACATGATTTTCTCAAAAGGTTGCTTTTTTTATGAAACCTCAAGTGTTGATAAAAAAAGAATGCATGAAGCTAGAATAAAACAGAGGCTCTGTTCTTTTGCGTTGTTATTGCATGTTCAGATATTCATACTACAAGATATTCTGTGGGCCATAAAACTTGTGAAAAAGACCAAACACGCTGGCGGTGTCATGTTTACGTTCACTTAAGACATGCCCGACTTTGTTCACGATAATACTCAACAAGACAGGCTTTTTGACATAATTTGGTGTGAATATTCACACTCTGTGAGACGCGTTGGCGCACGTTCATATCGGTGGCATATAATGTTACATCTGTGATATAATATGAAACATATTTATTTATATATATATATATATATATATAAGCCGCAATTTAAATGTCTTTAATTTAATTTGTTTACCCCCAAGGACACAATTTTTATCTTTGTGCTTTCTGAATGTAGTTCTCTGCGCAGTTGAATGCGATGCAGCACCTAAAGGAGCAACTGGAGCAGAGGACACGCATGATAGAGGTGAACATTCAGAAACAGCAGGAGGAACTGAGACAGATTCATGAGCAGCTGCAGAGAGTGCAGGGACCGGGAACTCAGGTACACGCGCATAATTGTGTGAATGTTCTTATTGACCGTTTTGTTTTCATGGTAACAGAAGCATGTGATTTAAAATGGTGTCTTTCAGATGATATTGCAGCAGTCGGGAGGTGGACTCGGCTTACAGTTGCCTCAAGTTGGAGGAGCACAGAATAACATTCTAGGGGTAGGGGCACAGACTGGGGTAATAGCTATACAGGGCCAAAATGTGACAAGTACTGCACACAGTGGGACTGTTCCACAGCACCAAGCACTTCCACAGCAACAGGCTCCTCATTCCCTTCAGCAGAATCTACAGGGTTCTTCTGTGACACAGGTGAGTTTGTTTTTTGTTTTGATTATGATTGTTTATTAAAAGTAGGGATGGGTATTTTTCAAAAATATTGTATGCGAATATTTGGGCTCATAAAAAAACAAATATTTATTTAAATGAAGTTTAACGAGAAAGCTGAAGTTTTTTTTTGTCATTTATATTTTTGTCACCGTTTCTGAACAAGCTTATCAGCAAATATAGGCTACACAACAAACTTACATTATATCGTGAGATTTTCTTAGTTGAAAATTAAACTATGTGTGTAAGCAAACGATGAGAAACGCAGAAAACGCTAATAAAGCAGACTTCGGCAGTTATCATGCAGAACATGCATATACACTCGAGTCAGAATATGATTATCGTTTTTATTTTGTTTCACATGTTCATGTTGAGGGGAAAAAAAGATCAAATGTGCTCCGCAGACAGACTTTGCAGGGACACAGATAACAGTTTGCGAAGCGAAGATTATTCCAGCGCTTTTTCTGTTCTTCGTGAATGCAGTGATGCACAGCTGCTGTCTTTCCTCATTCGACCGGTGTTTGGATTTCATGTGATTTCATGGTGGTGATATTTATGATAACTGAATTTCACCCGACAATTTTTCCACATGACATGTTGATCCATTTGATCAAAGTAATTCCAAACTGCGCCTAGAGGCAGACGACATTCTGTGATTTAATATACATCCAACTTGTTCACACGCTCCACAGCGCCACCCTGTGCATTTAGTTATAAGTGAGTTTTAGTTTGAGTACTTTTGATTGCACTGCATTTATGGCAAGCAAAGCAACATATGTAGCAAAATTTTTAATAGTGTTTTTATTTTTCGAATAATTGCAGATTGAATATTCGACACTTCGTACACACCCCTATTTAAAAAAATTTAATGTATGATGAAATCTGAATTTTGGTCACAATTCAGTATTTCAGATTCAGTCAATTTATATAGTTTTATATATATTATGCATGTACACTATCACTTTAAAAGTTTGGGGTCGGTTATATTTTTAAAGTCTCTTATGCTCGCCAAAGTTGCACTTATTTAATAAAAAAAATAGGAAAAAGTTGATGTTGTGAAATTATTATTAAAATTTAATAGAACTGTTTTCTGTTTTAATATATTTTAAAATATAATTCATTCCTGTGATGGCAAAGCTGAACTTTCAGCATCATTACTCCAGTGTCACATGATCCTTCAGAAATCATTCTAGTATGCTGATCAGGGCTCCAGACTGCGACCAAATGGTCGCATTTTGCGACTAAAATTTGAGAGTGTGCGACTGAATTTTACATCCAGTCGCACATGTGCGACCAGTAAATTTGCCTGCTGTCGGTACTGGAGAAATGAAGAAAATACACATACTATTTATAATTGATAGACGTTATATCTGTCAAATTCTATCTTTCCCAGCCGTTTCTATATGAGATAATATTAAACCATTTGTCCGTGATGAATTTTTGCTATTCGCAATCCAGAAGAGAGAGAAAGCGAGCGAGCTCTCTCACGTGGAGCTACAGCGAACCCAACACGTCAGTCAGCTCAATGAGTAACGATGGCCAAGAGAACTACACAAAAGTTTAGTCTGCTTAAACTTTAGGGATGTGCTGTGATATTAAAATAATTTTATTTTCGATTTCGGCTTCCAATAATTATAAAAAGAAGATATGAGGTAAAACTATTCCTATAGCCGTGTTCCGTCGAGCGCGACATCCTTCCCTTCACAGCGCTGGCATTTCTCCCTAAACCTAAACTTAACGTCAGAATCAGTGATTGTTGTAAACTGCAGTCTCCGCTGTTGCCAAACTGTGGGATGTGTTTGATAATAAAGAGCTATTAAATGCACAATAAGCCGCGCAAAGAGACGCTGTTTCCAACTTCAAGGCGGCTTATGCGTGTGTGCTGTGAAATGGACCGACTGGACTTGCACTTAATATTTTAGGCTTTGTGTGCGCGTCTAAACCATCAAATGCACAACAAATAGCCTGTGTCAAAATGACCGGATTGGAGAGTAGTTACTTTGACAGTTTATATCTTAAATGGGCGTAAATAGTTCGGAGAAATAGGAGAATATGATATTATTAGTTTTGCATTCGGTCTTAAACGGGCAGCATCTAATAAACCTGCTGACGATTGAGCCATTAATTCGAAATGAACAAAAGACAAAGTGCAAATATTCACATCTCTTGAATGAATATCTTTAGCTTTTATAAGCATTATTCCATCAATACAGTGAAAACTATGCAGTGTTATTTTACATTTCATTACTTTATTAGATTTCTTTGTAGGTTTATTAGATTTCTTTGTAGGTTTATTAGATGTCTTTGTAGGTTTGTTCTTTCTAAGTAATATTAATGTTAGCAGACCTTCCGAATGCCTGCACACTGGTCCATTTACAAATATATGTTTTATATTTTTGTTCAAACATTGCTGTTTCTTTTGCTATAGATATTTTACTTTTCAGATTATAAAGCCATGTTAATTATGGTTTCAATTATGTTTTTTTTTTTTGTTTTTTTTTTCATTAAAAACTGTAACTGTATAATTAAAAGAACCGATAAGAATACCGTTAAAGTACCGGATCGATAAGCAGTATCGGTAAGAGTAGTAATACCGTTAAAACCTTAACGATACCCATCCCTATTAGTAATACAGTGCAAATTAGTAGATTTGGTTAGCATGTTGATTTACGGTGTGCGCCCCTAAATTTTCTGGTTGTGCCCCTAAAATTTTCAGTTGGGGGCCACTGTGCTCCTAGTGGAAAAAGTTAGTCTGGAGCCCTGCTGATTTCTCAATGATTTATCAGTTTATCAATGTTAAAAATAGTTCTGCTGCTTTTTATCGGGATTCTTTTAATAGAAAGTTCAAAAGAACAGCATTTATTTGAATTAAAAATCTTTTAAAGTATTTACTGTCACTTTAAATCAGCTTAATGCATCTTTTATGAACAAAAAAGAATCTTACTGACCCCCATACATCAATGTATACACAGATTAATTATGCTTTTTAATATAGCTATAAATACTTAAAGGTGCAGTGTGTGAATTTTAGCAGCATCTAGCAGTGAGATTGTGAATTGCAATCAGCCACCGCTTACCCCTCCCTTTCGAAGCGCATAGAAAAGCAACGGGTGCCGACACAGGACAAAAATGTAGTTGTCGGAGAGAGCAAAGAGTGACTAGCGCTCTGTAGAGAAGTTTGTCCATTAAGGGCTACTGTATAAACATGATGCCACAAAATGGCGACCTCACTGTAAGGGGACCTGCGGTGTATGTAGATAGAAATGGCTCATTCTAAGGTAATAAAAACATAACGGTTCATTATGTAAGGTCTTTATACACCACTGAAAACATAGTTAAGTATATTGTATTGCATTTCTGTCAATAGATCCTCATAAATTTATCAAAGGTGCAGTGTTTAGTATTAAAGGTATATGACGCCAATCACAACATAAAAAAGATTGATTTACAGTTGTTAACTTATGGTATAAGCAGTATCTTTAGCTGTGTATTGCCTACAAGTTGCTTTTAAAAAAGCTCATTAACAATGACATAATCTCTTATCTTCCACTTCATGTGGCGACATCATCTAAATGGATGACGTAGTTTTTCCTTGTCTCATTTTTTTTTCTCAGCGTGGTCCTGTGTATAATACCATGATGATCAGCCAGCCTGCCAATACCAATGTTGTGCAGATACCCAGCAGTCTGGCTCCAAAAATCAATCAGGGCAATGCAATAAACAGGTAGAGTACATGTCTTTTTTCTTCCTCTCTCTTTTCCAAGACACCGTCTAATATTATATGCTTCAAATTATTATTATATTAAACTATTATTCTTAATATTAATACTACTACAGTTTTTTTTTTTTTATTCGCTTTGGTACTATTTCACAAGTAAGGTGTACATTTTTGTACATGTTTCAAATCACCCTCTTTGCAGAAATCTACAGTGACACAGGCTACATATGCCTCATTAGAAAATATTCTTACATTAACTAACTTATGTAATTGAATCCATAATGTTTGTAATAGTATCTATTCAGTGTGTGATCAAAAGGTGTGATAAAGTTATGACACCGCCATGTGGTTCTGGCCTACAGAACAGAGTTTGCTGCCAAAAAATGTTCTCACTGGACCATATGACTGAATATATACTGTAGTTGACCTTTTATAAGGGTGAGTTACAGTAATGCGGCAGTCTCTACCATGGCAATCTGTTTACAGTATCACATGGCATACATACTGTAATATAAAATGCTGTATTTGATGCTGTCCGTCTCCCTTCTTCTTATCAGTCTGATGTTACACCGTCATTGACTATTTCCTCTTCCTTGTCCTCTATTCTGCTCTATTCACAAATTGCAAATCTTTCTGTCCCACCTACACACACACACACACACATACACGTCTAGTTCACTATCTTTGTGTGGGCACTCCATATACGTAATGGTTTTTATACTGTACTAACTCTATATTCTCTCCCCTTACACTAACCCTACCCATCACACAAAACTTTCAGCAATTTTGCATTTTCAAAAAAAAAAACTAATTCTGTATGATTTATAAGATTGTTTACTCATGGGGACAAAAAATGTCCCCGCAAGGACAAGGATTTAGGATATTGCCATCTTTTATAGGGACATTATGTAGAGTTTACCTGGCCACACACATAGCTTATAATGTAAAAATAATTAATTGAATATGGTTAACCATATCGGAAATTGCAAACAAAGGAGAAACTATGTCTATATAATCAATATCTATAGAAATCTATTGATGTACCAAATGATTAATTGATTAACCATTAAGATCAGTTGGATTAAATCATAAACAAATGTATTAAACTGAACGAGAAGAGATGCAAATCAAAAATTTGATAGTAAGAGCTTTATGAAAGGCAGTTACTGTGAATGAAACATTTATAAAGATGAAACACTTTTGTGTAGTGAAAAGGATACTTTGTGGTTTTGTGTATTGTACTAACATAAAAATAAAAATATGCTGAAATGTTTGAAAAAGTGCTTTTGATGATCTGTTGTGATACTAGCACTGAGTTTTGAAAATGTACACCTTACTTGTGAAAATGGTACCAAAGCGAATTTAAAAAAAAACTGTAATATTAATTATTTCTTTCTTTGCCTTACCCTGTCACTCAGGTTTCCTGCTGGGCAGCAGTTGGTCACTAAGATTGTGACGGCTCCAATGGCGTGTAGTGCTGTCATGGTGCCCACAACAATGTTTATGGGTCAGGTGGTGACCGCTTACAGCCCGTTTCCACAGCAACAAGGTCAGACACAGACCATAGCATTGCAGACTCAGTCAGCTGCACCTGCAGAACAACAGGCTCAAGCTACCACATTACAAACAAATCAACAGCAGGGGGCGACGCAGCAGCCAACAAAACAGCACCAACCGTTTTTACAGGTAACAAAGCATGCACAGAGTTTCATTCTGAATCTCTTCAGGACTTGATTCAGTTATTTGTATGCATCCCCACTTAAATGTTAATATTACCCTTGTGACATGTCTCATTCTTAACCAACTATAGAAAAAGTTGTTTACAAGTCCTAACCAAGTTGACCAAGATGCTAATCCATCTAAACCAGTGGTTCTTAAACTTTTTGACTCTAAGGTGTATACATAAACACACATACACAGTGCTGGGTAGGAACTGATTACATGTAATCTGGATTATGTAATCAGATTCCAAAAATTCGATTATTTTACATTTTAAGATACAAACTAGTTACTTTCTATTGATTCCGCAGCATTTGATCACTGCATTTACAGAAATCATTTCACTTTTAAGACGCTATCTCAGCATTGCAACATTGCATATCTAATCAGCTCCTGATGAACACATTAGTTATTATTTGAATTATCGCTCCGCAAGTCATTTACCCTCTTTGGAAGGCTTTTGTTTTTCAAAAACATTCAAATTTACAAATCCACATAATTTCATATTTACATAAAAATGCAGGGATGCCCCAACTCTTTGGTCAGCTAAACTCCTTTGACGTTTTCAAAGAAAGCCCTTAGATTTTAAGTTAACAAGTTAGGTCAATAATAAACTACACTCACCTAAAGGATTATTAGGAACACCTGTTCAATTTCTCATTAATGCAATTATCTAATCAACCAATCACATGGCAGTTGCTTCAGTGCATTTAGGGGTGTGGTCCTGGTCAAGACAATCTCCTGAACTCCAAACTGAATGTCAGAATGGGAAAGAAAGGTGATTTCAGAAATTTTGAGCATGACATAGTTGGTTACAGACGGGCCGGTCTGAGTATTTCACAATCTGCTCAATTTCTGTGATTTTCACGCACAACCATTTCTAGGGTTTACAAAGAATGGTGTGAAAAGGGAAAAACATCCAGTATGCGCCAGTCCTGTGGGTGAAAATGCCTTGTTGATGCTAGAGGTCAGAGGAGAATGGGCCGACTGATTCAAGCTGATAGAAGAGCAACTTTGACTGAAAT
This sequence comes from Gobio gobio, assembly GCF_949357685.1. NCBI lineage: Eukaryota > Metazoa > Chordata > Actinopteri > Cypriniformes > Gobionidae > Gobio > Gobio gobio. The sequence continues at coordinate 22,506,728 of NC_137099.1, forward strand.
AACCACTCGTTACAACCGAGGTATGCAGCAAAGCATCTGTGAAGCCACAACACGCACAACCTTGAGGCGGATGGGCTACAACAGCAGAAGACCCCACCGGGTACCAATGCCACGTAGAATTTAGGCAGTTCTGAAGGCGAAAGGGGGTCAAACACAGAATTAGTATGGTGTTCCTAATAATCCTTTAGGTGAGTGTATAATAATAAAAGTTCATGGTTCTCTGATGTTGGTTAATGGTCTCATGACATTGTCATGGAAATAAGAAACTTTAATTATCATGGTGAAGCTGGAATTTAAAAAAAACACAAGCTAAGTGCCTTTTAAAAGCTTTTCTTCTTGCCAAGAAGGTCAATTTCATACAGGTTATCTGCAGTCAGGAAAGACAAAAACCAAAGCCCCTCGCTCATTCTTTTATACTCTCATTGCAATTGGTGAGGGCTAATAACATAACACAATACCAAACTCATTAGTTGGTGTTATCTGCAGCTGTCCCACCTTGAAGTTTCCGAGAGCTTGTTCAAGGCTACAGACAACGAACACTAGTTCAATAGAGAAGAGTATCTAAGTTTTATTATATTAAGAATGTGTTTACTACAGAGAACTAGAATTCCCTTTATATTTAACATAAACATTTACATTTAGTCATTTAGCAGACGCTTTTATCCTAAGCGACAACAAAATGCAAGTGCTGTAACAAGTCTCAGTTAATCTAGAACAGAACGCATAGGAATTTTTACATAAATAGACAAACAGAAAATGAATAGAGTGATAAGTGCTATTCTTGATTGGTCAGGTGCTGCTGGAAAAGATGTGTCTTTAGATGTTTCTTGAAAATGGCTACAGACTCGGCTGCTCGAATTGAGATAGGCAGGTCATTCCACCAGGTGGGTCCAGGAGACAGGTCCGTGAGAGTGATTTCATACCTCTTTGGGATGGCACCACAAGGCGTTGTTCATTTACAGAACGTAAGCTCCTGGAGGGTGTGTAAGTCTGAACAAGCGAGTTTAGGTATATTGGTGCAGAGCCAGTGGTTGCTTTGTAGGTGAGCACCAGTGCCTTGAATTTGATACAAGCGGGTATTGGCAGCCAGTGCAGACTGATGAAGAGAGGTGTGACGTGCATAGGCCTGTCGCGATAGTCAATAAATCAATTAATCGCACGATTTAAAAAAATGAGCTCGATAGTTTTTCCGGCTGCGATTCAATTCCAGCGTCCGTTTTTATATCCATTTTTGCCGAGCGTTACATTATATGATCACGCTCTTATACATGTAAATGCTTCTAAGCGCGACAAGACACGAGAATGTGCTGTATGCCAATGTCATGAACAAACAATAACAACAGCACAGAGAATTTTGAGTACTCTCATATTAGGAGTCTTAAATTAGTTAAATAACGTCTTAAATTAACTTAAAGAGTTGTGAGGAAATGAGATGCGCGGGACAGCGTGTGAGATCCAGCGGCTGTTCTTATAGTAACAGGAGCACTGGTGCCTGTCATTTAATGTTCATAAAAGAACAACGGGAACAGAGAAAATTGTAGCTTTAATGATGATTAATCTATATTTAATTTATTATTTATGCAGTTAAGAAAGGTGTTTGATAACTATTACATTTCTGTATCTGTCTAACAGGGAAGGCACAGGTAAAAATAACATTTATTATTATGGGTTTATGTAAAGATTGTTTTAAGTTCACTTAAATTATTATTTTTTTAAAGACTAATAAATGTTGAAATTGGTAGCTTTCAGTTATACTGTAATGTAACGTCATTGATGTTTCATAGAGACATCAGTGACACTGGCCTTCATTCATAAAAACATGACAATACAACACCTATTTAAAATATGCTGTCAATAAATTGTTTTATTGTTTTACAATATCAAAACATTAAAAACGTATTAATCGTGATTAATTACAGGAAAAAAAAAAGATTTTTTTTAATCGATTCCCAGCACTACCTAAAACACAATCATCCGTTGCAGTTTTCCCAGCTGTTCAAGTGCATTTTTTTGTTAACAGACAGAGTCCATTGCTTTTTTTGTTTTGGTTGTTTTGTTCATTTATTGTGGATATTTAAAATGCTTTCCGTTTTCAGTGTTAAATAGTCTTTAGAAATAAAAGTTTATTGATCTTTGAAAAGGTGTACCTGCATTATGCCATTATCATTATTTTAGATGAAAATGGTCTCAGAACGACAATATTATCGTTTATCGCAATAATTTCTTGGCCAATTTATAGTCCGGCAAAATTTATCGTGACAGGCCTAGACGTGCGTATAAAAACGTCTTATAAGCTTAAAATACTTTTTTTTCAGTAAATGTTTTGATGCATTTTTATTTTTAAATTATTTAAAAAATTTTATGATTTAATTGTTTAATAGCTTTCATTCATGAAGCCCTGCAGTTTCATCGTGAACCCCAGTCTGGAAAACCCTGACATAATGTAATATTTAATGCACTTCATGGTTTTGATAACAAAGAATGGAATGTATATCAATATGGTACAAAAATATCCTATTTAAATCAAAGTGATAAACGAGTTGGGTCAAAAGTAATCTAAAAGTAATCAAAAGGTAGTCTGAATACATTACCTAAAATGAAAAATCTAGATTTAAATTACTAACTACAATTTTTGTTGTGTAATTTGGAATCTGTCTGTCTGTCTGTCTGTCTGTCTGTCTTATATTATGAGAACCACTGATCTGAACAAGCTGTCCATCTAGAAACCATGTAAAGCCACTTCCATCCTTTTTTTTTCTCAGTCCAATGTGAAACATTTCAGTCGACTTTAATTTTTAAATAAAAAGTGTTAGACTAGGGTTGGGAACCGAGAACCGGTTCTTATGCAGAACCGAAACTGATTTTTGAAAAATACCAGAACCGCGCGAAATTCCTAAGTTTCGGTTCCGAAAACGGTTCTGGTGCAATGTGTGTGCGAAGCGCTGGAAGCGTATCCTTTCATAGCGAGTGACAGCCAGTGTTGCCAACTCCGTGATTTTCCCGCTTTCCCGTTTTCCACTGTTGCCGCGGGCTGTGTTTCATGTCCGCGGGTTGAAACGATTGTACAATTGTGCGGGTTTTGTTGTGAAAACCTGGCAACCCTGGCTCACCTCATCATGAATATTAATTACGTTGCCTGCCGCTTCCAGGAGGGCAACGCAGCATAGTTGCCAAGTCCGCGTATAACACGCGACTTTGGGCTTCTTTTTTTGGCAAGTCGCGTTAAAAAATCACGAGTCGCGGGTTGCGGTTTTTTGGGCTTATTTTAAAAAATGTGGTTGCTTGTTAGGAAAATATAATAAGCAACTTCGTTTCTTTACATTTATGGTCGCTTTTTTGTCCAATACATTGACTGACACTGTCTTCTCACAACAGGCATTCAGTGCAACGATACAAGTGCTGTAGTAATCTGTCCTTTTATATCCCGCCTCCTTCTCCCCTTCATTGAAGAAAAATCGCGTTCAACGTGCAGGCATGTGACGTTATAAATGCACGTAATGAAAGTTAGTAGACTTAAATAGACATTTTTACAAACAATAGCACAAGCAGAGATGGAGAGGAAAGAGGGAGGAGAGGCACCTAATTTAATTAAAAAAATATTTTTGTAATGTATTTAAAATTACAGGCTATTATAAAAAAACAAGTCTACTAATAATAACAGTAGGTATGGTTCGAATTTATTTTATTTTAAATATGTGGCTATATTGCAGCGCTGTAGTGCTTGTGTCCCAATGTGCACACTATCCATCCTAAATAGTGTGACATTAGTAATTTTCAGTACTATCTAGGGCAGATAGTGTGCACAATGAGATGCAGGGCTTGTCTTTTTCACGGTTTGCAGTGTGTGTTGTTCACTACTTACTGCCCCTAATATGTGTGCACTAACTCCGACTATGGGTTACCATAATTGGCCTCCATGTCACTCTTTACTCTTCAAACCTCTTCTGTTCACAGCTGATCGGAGGATATTGTGTGTCCTTTATTGCAATTTGATGATTTTTGGAAAATCACATCTGTTTTTGCTTTTCAAACTCTGAGAGGTTTCAGTTTAATATGTTGCAGGCTCATTTATTGATAAAAAAATTATTTATTATAAATAATATTGATGATAATAAATTATATAATAATATTGGGCTTGTTTTGGGCTTGTTTTTGAAGCTGCGGTTGCTTATTTGTCTCGCGAGAGTTGGCAACACTGCAACGCAGTTCAGCACTGAAAGCCCTCGCGCTACACATTTACGGTTTTGCGTCAGATATTTTCTCGTTGACCACCAGCATAGCGAAGAGAAAGTCACAAGTATGGATTCATTTCCAAAGAATGAATGATAATGAAGCAAAATGTAACACGTGAAAAGTTAATAACATGCAAAGGAGGCTGCACTAGCAATTTGACAAAACATTTGCTACAGCACAGAGTGCCACAGGGCTTATACCAGATTTATAGTGAAAGGCCTATATATATATATTTATATATATATATATATATATATATATATATATATATATATATATATATATATATATATATATATATATATATATATATATATATATATATATATATATATATATATATATATATATATATATATATATATATATATATATATATATATATATATATATATATATATATATATATATTTATATATATATATATTTATATATATATATATATATATTTATATATATATATATTTATATATATATATATTTATATATATATATATTTATATATATATATATTTATATATATATATATTTATATATATATATATTTATATATATATATATTTATATATATATATATTTATATATATATATATATATATATATATATATATATATATATATATATATATATATATATAACGGTGTATATATATATATATATATATATATTTGTCAACCGTTGAGTCACCATGGTTTAGGTAAGCGTTTAGGCACAATTAGGCTACCTTTGTAATGCTGAATTGCAATTTATTATTTACAAGTTCACTGAATAACTGAATTACTATTAAATTAATATATAACTAATTAATAAATATAACTAATAAATATAATTTATAACTTGGTTTTATTCAGAGACAGAGAGATAAAATATAATAAGACAATTTCAGAGGTGTTCATTTGAAAAAAAATGTGTTGCAAGAATGGCTTAATTAATACTGTAATATATGTACAGTACAGGACTTTTTTGACATTGCCAACCTGTAAATAAATTTTAGAGCAAGTAATAAACACAAAATGGATTGTTTGAGTTGCGTATTGTGCCTTTTTCCTTTACCACTATTTGTTTAATAATTTTAATGGAACCGGAATCGGAACCGGAATCGTTAGGCGGAACCGGAACCGGAACCGGAACCGGAAAATTTCTCACGATTCCCAACCCTATGTTAGACACATTTCTAATTTTCTGCTGTGTATTTGTCAGAGCACACGCCTTCTCCATGGCAACCAGTCCACACAACTGATCCTGCAGGCATTCCCTATTCAGCAGCAAGGCACATTTACTGCATCACAACAACCGCAGCAGCAGCAACTGAAACCGCAGACTCTAAAACAGCAGAAAACAACCCCCTCTCACCAGACTGACAGCACTAGTACCCAGTCTCAATAACATGGATAAACACAATGGCCAATCAGATGGAGGTGCGTGCTCACATCATCTCTTCTGGATTTTTATTGGTGCTCTACTCATTTGAACAAAACGGCCCTTCCTGGCAGCATCTTAAATGCTTTTCAGATAAGGAACTCCCTCAACATGGCAGCTGCATGGAATACAACACCACCAGATGGACGCTGTGGCAACCATGCAGAATGTTTCACCAGACCAACAGGTGGTTGCCAAACTCATTATTTATTTCAACAACAGAAAGTATAGGATTGCTAGCCTTTGCATCACCTTTGCCAAACAGCAAGCCCTTTTGTCTTTCATTGTAAACAGCCCAAAGAACTGAGTCTATCTGTACATTCTTGTGTACCATACATGTAAATACACAGCAGTCAAGGAACAATGCAAGATATTGAATATTTTATATGCTGCATGAAGTTTAAACTTTCATTTGTACTTCCATTTTTTTTGTTTTTAAAGTATTATTTTTAATTGTAACGTTTTTATATTATACATATAGTGATGCCTTCTACTTTTAACCCTTCCCTGACAATAGTCCCTTCACGGATAGTTAGGGTTCGTAATAGTTTGTCCTTGAGGTTTTTAGTGGCACTAGATTTTTGTTTTAGTTTCTAATTTTTGGGGTGGAAATTGTTATACTCCATGTTTCTGATAAAAAAAATTGTCCAGTTTCAGTTTATTTCTAATTATCAAATACATTTGAATCAAATATGACTTTTTTTTTTTTTTTTAAGTGCCAAAATTTTGTAAAAAAAAAAAAAAACTACTTCCAGTTTTTGAATGTTAATTTGCTTTTTAGTTGAGTCATAGTAGTCCACTAAAAAGTTTTTGTGCACCTTTTCCCCTTTACATATAGCACTTATTGTGTTTATACACACTAAAATAGTCCATCCTTATAGTAATTGTGACCCAATGGTTTAGTTTTTGTGTGCATGGATGGACGGTACTTGTATTTTTCAGAGAATAATTATACGCCATAAATAAGCTTTCAAATCCACTTTCATAAATGCTTTGTTCTCCCTCATGGTTTTGGGAGCTATGCAAGAAGCCACATCTTAGGCAGAGCGTTTCTATATGTTGACCGACTGAGGACGGTCCGGAATACTGTGGACCTTTTAAATCCCGTTTTCAGGAAAATGATTATATTGTCCTATTCCTAGGTTTATTTCCAAAGTTGTCATTTAAACTGAAGCAGGGTTATCGTGCAGCTGTAGAGTCTTAAAGTTAAGAGTGATCTTCCTTTTAAGTGCTTGTATGTGAGTGTGTGTGTGTGTGTGTGTGTGTGTGTGTGTGTGTGAGAGAGAGAGAGAACTTAAAGTGCAGGCTATTATATCAATAACAGTTTGTGACTCTTCCAGTATCGCTGTGTGGGTTTCTACAGTGTGTATTAACCCCAGCGATGACCAATCAGTTCTTGCGTTGCAGTATCTCCGTATTCTAGATGTTTCCCCATTGGCTTGTTAGCTATATACCTCAGAAATGAATTTATATAAGAAGTGTATTCAAAGCTATTTTATTTTCATATGGCAAAAGACGTTAGTGTTCAACAGTATTGCTGTCTATAGACCGGTAACACTGTTAAAAGACAAGTTAGAGCTGTAAGGTATATGGAAACCGAACATATTTTGATATTGTTGACTTCTGGAATTCCAAAAGTGGAGATGTGCACCTTCCCCATTGTCTGATTCTATTTCATAGTTATGTCGTGCGTTTCATTTTGTTGTGCACTGAAACCCCCAAGTGTGTTAGCTGTTCCTGTTGAAACCAATGTTTCATTGTGTGTACAATCATACATTCTTAAAATGTACCCCCAAAAAAGCTACTGACAGGTAGAAGAGATAATTGATTTGGACTATAGATGCCCTTTTTTTTCTTCTTCTTTCTTTCTTTTCTTTGTATTTCTGTATGCAACCAAAAGAATGTGTGTTTTCAGAATATGATGGTTATTGGTTGTAGTCCCAGAATTTTCTGAGTGAGCTGAGTGAATTATAAAATACATCATCAAAGTAAATTTAAGTCTTAAGGTGTTACAATAAAAAAAGTTCTCATTTTGTTGAATTGCTGTGCACCAAAACCATGTTACCAGGTCATATCACCTTCAATGTGGCTGAATTTGTAGGAATTGTCCTCTGTTGGTTTACCTAAAAAAAAAGATAATTTTCCCTCCACAATATTCAATCTTGAAATAAAGCAAACAATGTTTCACATTGTCTACGGAGATCTCTTCAAGACTTGTTTTTTTTTTTTAAGTGACATTAATACTGCTAACTGCGGTACCAAATGGAATCAGAAGCTGGATATTAAAACAAACACTGTTATGCATTAACATGCATAATTACATAAATGAAGGAATTACGCACCTTTTTTCTGTCATTTTAAAAATACACAATTCATGCAATAGCTCTTTTACACTTTTCATTTATTCTGTATAAAAACAGTTACATCATTCCTTACTGCTTTCATTTCTGACATAACACTCTACAAGTTGAAAAAATAGCTTGATACATCAGATATTTACAATGTCAAATCTCATAGCGGTTCAAGTTGTCACAGTCAACATTCAAAAAAACATTTGATTCTTTTTGAAACCAACATCCCATCCTTCAAATGTGGTTTAGTTGGCTGAATAATTTAGCAGAAACCTTGGATCTGCTGGAATAATTAGCTTGTTAATTCGCAACGAGCAGATGTCTGATATGTTTCTTATCTTTTAAGCATGCTTCAAGAAAAAAACGTATGGTTTAATCCAGCTACTGGAGCCAAGTTAGCCACCTTTGAAGAATAGAACCCAGTCAATTACAACAAACAATGTACAATCCAAATATGATTATCTCAGTTTTACACTGCAACACATTTTATTTATATATATATATACACATATTCAACAGTTCAAATGTTCAATTCCAAACTCAAAAGCCCCCCAAAAAAGAATGTAAACATCCTAGTTGTCTTTAGTTTTAAGTACAACTTAAGTTAGGAGAAGGATCTCATATAGATACAATATAGCATTACAAATTGATAATGCATTATTATAATACTAACCTGAGAGTAATGACATGCTAAAATCAGTACAAATGCATGAACGAGAACCTCCATTCGTTGGAATTAAGTGCTTCAGATAGAGACACATTAAACAAGACTCGCTTTAGGTTTAACATCTTTACCACTGACCTACCTTACTGTTACTTGCACTATGATGCCCTTGCAGTACAGTACAGTACTTGTTCACCCAGTCAAACACGAAGACATAAGAATACACAACACGACATCATCACAGAGACACTCACTACATGATGTCGTCATTAGTAGAGCTGGTAATTTATCTGGTGAGGTAACATTAGGTTCTATATCTAAATGCTTGCCTGGCCATGGTAGCTGCTCATGCACTCAAAATACTATGATCAATACAGTACAATGGAGCCCAGCTGCATTTAGACAAAATATGTTAGAGTTATATGGCTGGACATGCTGTGTCTTGAGCGATTTGAAATATAATGGAAGACAAGGCTAATGGAGTTGCATTGAGCCAAACAGAGAGCAGGGAATCTGAGGAGATGCCCTTAAATGCCACAATTAAAGTCAGTATTTAAATGGAGGATAAGGCTTTTTAGGTCAAACCCATTGAGAAAATGATGATTTTGAGGCAAAACGAACTATGTGATGTCATTTATATGCTCTGATGTTCCAGAAAAACTTCATTTGTTGCCTGCAGCAAGGGTTGAGTTGAGGCTGTCGAGCTGCCCACGGAACTCAGCCGTTGTGCCCTCTGCAGGTCTGGAGGAACAAATGCTTCACAGCTGCCACTAGTGCTGAGATTCAAGTAATCCTGCAAGACACAATTACAAACCTAACTGAAGAAACTGGTCAGCAGTTTTTGAGTCGAAACGTACATGTTTTAAGCTGAGTCAAAACGTACATGTTTAGTGGTTTCCGACAGCAGGAGTTCAGTCCTTTCCACTAGTTTTTTGAAGGTTGGTCTCTTCAGAGGGTCAACACTCCAACACCATCTCATTACCTCGTAACTGATAACACACACACCCATAAGATTACATTTTAGATTAAAAAATATATATTACTAACCCTTTTGAATGGAATTGTAAAATGATCTTACATTTCAATTGGGGCAAACTCAGGCTCAGTCATTCTGTATCCATCTTGTATCATCTTATAGAATGTGGATCCAACTGGAATCCCTGGATAAGGTGTGTTACCTGCAGGCAAATTTACACCTCCATAATGAGTCATTTAAAGGCCCTGGTTTAGGTGAGGTGTATTCTGGGTATGTGTGATATTTAATAGGCCTGATACTAGCTCATACAGACCCAGAGAGAAGATCTCCCATAGTAAGATGCCATAGGACCAGACGTCACTCTCAAAAGTGTACACACAAGCAAACAAGCTCTCTGGGGACATCCATTTCACCGGTAGACGTGCCTAAACAGGAAACACAGCATACATGATACTGAACAATGCTTTAGTATTAAAAAAAGGGATAGTTCATTAAAGAAAATGAACATTTGGTCATTATTTATTCACCCTCATGTTGTTCCAAACCTGTGTGGATTCCTGCAGGATACAGTTTTTGTCATTATAATTAAAGTCAATGGGGTCCAATGTTGTTTTGAACTCCACTGACTTTCATTATATGGACAAATAGAGTTGAAACATTCTCCAAAATATCTTCTCTTGTGTTCCGCAGAAGGTTTGAAACAACATTAGGGTGAGTAAATCATTTTGTATGAACTATCCCTTTAAATCAACGGTGCATTTACTACTTAAAATCTCAAATAAAATTCTGAATATGATATTAATATAGAGCCTGACAGTAGGTGTGAGTGTGGTAACGGATATACAAAACTCCCTTACATTTCCTCTCAGGACGTAGCTGGAATCTCTAGTGATGTCACGTGCCAGACCGAAATCACAAATCTTTGCTACCCGACCCTGAGTCAGTAAAACATTCCTAGCGGCCAGATCTCTGTGGATACACTTAAAATACATGGCAACACGCATAAAAAGACATTTGTTAGTCAAAAATGTATGTATTTGCTATTAAAACTATAACCTCTGTCAATTCCGAATGAAAATGTGATAACATTACACGGTCTGTAATGTTCAAACCACTCTGAAACTTGAGAGGTGAATAAATTTAATACACACTCACATTTTTGGATGTGAGGAAGTCCATGCCTTTGGCCACTTGATATGAGAAGCTGAGTAAATCCTCAGTATCCAAAGAGAGATCATCTTTATCATCACACCATTCTGAGAGAGATGATACAGATTGAAAACTGTAAAATAATGAAGATTGGTGGTAAAAGTGGCTGTATTTTGCTTGTATTTTCTTGGGATGGGCCTTACCTGTCTGATTCGACCTCTTCTGATACGACCTCATGGGCATGTAACCATTATCGGTGCCCTCTCTGTGTGTGCACACATGCATATAATAGATGGTGTATTACATTTCAAAAACCTAACAAAGGACATCTATACTCTTATAAATGTTGCACCACATTTCTCAGACACATTTTACCTTGAAGGCTCTATTTGGCTGAGCAGATTTTTGTAATATCCATCGCCCGTTTTGGAACTGAAAAAAGCATCCCGTTTTCTTCTAAGGAAGTTCAACATGTCGCCATAGCAACAGTATTCTGTGATCACTAAAGTAGGGCCTGTTGAAAACAATTGTCACTTTAACAATTATCAAGGAAAAATTCTCCCAAAAATTAACACTTCACCAAAATCCACTATATTGCCAAAAGTTTTGGGACGCCTGCCTTTACATGCACATGAACTTAAATGACATCCCATTCTTAATCCATAGGGTGTATTATGGAGTTGGCCCACTCTTTGCAGCTATAACAGCTTCAACTCTTCTGGGAAGGCTTTCCACAAGGTTTAGGAGTGTGTTTATGGGAATTTTTGACCATTCTTCTAGAAGCGCATTTGTGAGGTCAGGCACTGACGTTGGATGAGAAGGCCTGGCTCATAGTCTCTGCTCTAATTCATCCTAAAGGTGTTCTATCAGGTTGAGGTCAGGACAGTCAAGTTCCTCCACTCCAAACTCGCTCATCCATGTCTTTATGGACCTTGCTTTGTGCACTGCTGCGCAGTCATGTTGGAACAGGAAGGGGCCATCCCCGAACAGTTCAAAATGTCTTGGTATGCTGAAGCATTAAGAGTTCCTTTCACTGGAACTAAGGGGTCAAGCTCAACCCCTGAAAAACAACTCCACATCATAATCCCCCCTCCACTGAACTTTACACTTGCAGAATGTAACAATGCAGTCAGACAAGTGCCATTCTCCTGGCAACCGCCAAACCCAGACTCATACATCAGATTGCCAGACAGAGAAGTGTGATTCGTCACGCCAGAGAACATCTCCACTGCTCTAAAGTCCATTGGCGGTGTGCTTTACACTAATGCATCTGACGCTTTGCATTGCACTTGGTGATGTCAGGCTTGGATGCAGCTGATTGGCCATTCCATGAAGCTCTCTACACACTGTTCTTGAGCTAATCTGAAGGCCGCACAAAGTTTGGAGGTCTGTAGCTATTGACTCTGCGCACTGTGCGCCTCAGCATGCACTGACCCCGCTCTGTGATTTTAGTTGGCCTACCACTTTGTGGCTGAGTTGCTGTTGTTCCCAATTGCTTCCACTTTGTTATAATATCACTAACAGTTGACCGTGGAATATTTAGTAGTGAGGAAATTTCACGATTGGACTTAATGCACACAAATGTTTTTAGAAGCAGTCTGCATGCCTAGGTGCTTGATTTTATACACCTGTGGCCATAGAAGTGATTCGAACATCTGATTTCAATGATTTCAAGGGGTGTCCCAATACTTTTGGAAATATAGAAATATATCTCATTCTCATATCATTATGTGTAACATAAAAGTATAGTTTAGGCAGAATGTCCAAACTGCTCCTTTCCATAATATAATTTGGTAAGCTCCAAGTATGACTAAAAGCACCATATATACATGTTATATTCCAAGTCTATTCAATAAGATGTATACAACGCTATACAGTATAACCCTATAAAAAAAACTATACAAAAGATTTGTGTGAAGAACCGACCATAATTTCGAGAGACAAATACTACTATTTTCTACACTCAAAAAAATGCTGTTAAAAATAACCCAAGTTGGGTTGAAAATGGACTAACCCAGCAATTGGGTTGTTTTAACCCAGCGGTTGGGTTAAATGTTTGCTTAAAACAACCCAATTGCTGGGTTAAAACAACCCAATCGCTGGGTCAAAACAACCCAATTGCTGGGTTAGTCCATTTTCAACCCAACTTGGGTTATTTTTAACACAGCATTTTTTAGAGTGTACTTTTGTGGTGCATTATAAATCCGCTTTCCTTATTTGGAAAAGTGAAGCATTTTCCTAACATCTCCTGTTGTTTCAACCAAAAGAAAGAAAACAATATAGAAATTGGAATGACATGAGAAACATGCAATATATCTATAATAAACTCATAGGTATCTTTCTTTAATCTGTGACCACTGTTTTAAAGTGATTGAATCAATATTTACCACTTACCTCCTATTGTACAAGCACCAAGCAAGTTGACAATGTTTATATGGTTGCCAATGTAGCTCAGAACTTTCAACTCTGACATTAGAGCCTCTTTCTCAGTGGAGTGAGCGCTCGCTTAGGGAAAAATCCACAGATATACACACACACACACACACAAACATACACAGATACATTAGATAGACATTAAAAGTTTGGAAAACTATATATATATATGTCTATATAAACATACACTGCCTGGCCAAAAAAAAAGTTGCGTTTGGATTTAAATAGGCAAATGCTTAAAAAAGCAATGACTGGATCCTTATTGCAGTGATTATTATGTTGTGAATCTAAACAGCAACTTTTTTTTGGGCCGGGCAGTGTACTTTACACGTTGCGTCATACATCCAGACATATACTCACGTTTTAGCATTTTTACAGCAACAGTGGTCACTGTGTCAGCTGATATGAGTCCATATGCAGTAGCTGCCACCACTTTACCAAACGCTCCAGAGCCAAGGATTTTACCTTCATCATAACAAACAACAACGTTTAGCTCTTACTTACCATTATTATCCGTTTAAATTCATACCATTTTAATAAGTATTCTACTAGATGATTATAATAGTTTTATAGTATAATAAGATTTCTAATCATTACTGTTTAAATGTGTGTGTGTGTGTGTGTGTGTGTGTGTGCGCGTGTGTTTCTATTCTTCGAAGAATCCTATATATGCATAGAGTGTACACACTATGTGTACACTTTTAGTCAGATGAAATAATGAGCTATTGTGTAATCATAACGTTTGGATTTATGTGTAATGTGATTGCCATTACCAAAGCGCAGTCTTTCCCGTGGAAACTCCCATTTGGGGTCATAAGGCAGCTGCGTCGGGTCTATGTAAGTATAATTGTTGCCATCAAAACTGTCGATCACCTTCCAATGGACCTCATATTTGGGTTTCTATGGCAGTGTACAAAATGGCAAGCAGAAAATACAAGTGAAATAAATAAAGCAGAACTTATTGCTAACAATTTAAGATATGCCATAGTGTGTGTGTTGTGTTGTACCTGCATGTATTTGAAGAGCAGAACCACCACAATAAAACTAAGCAGAACAGCAGTGGACACGACACCAGACAACAGAGGTGTGAAGAGTTTATGGGACACAGTTCTTTCTGGGGAGAGAAACACATGCCCACACACACATAAATATGCACACACTCACCACATCTGCATTTAAAACCGTAATACTTCTTAATTCACAGTACCATTTTAATAAGGTGAGTGTTTTAAATCTGTTGTTCAGAGGATTTTAAGAGCTTAGCGTCAGTATCAAATCCTAATGTGCACACACTGCACAAAATAATAATCCCTCATATCTGTCAACAAGATCAGTGTGTGTCTGAGAACATTCAGGGATTATCTGCTAACAGCCATGTGTGTGTTTGGGCGTGAACAGGCTTGCCTCTCTACTGATCTCAATAACACTGGCATGAATGGCCCACCTCAACAAAACAGAATGTTTGTTTTGGTGTGTGGGGAAATTAGTTAATAATTATAGCTATGAGCCATGGGAGCTAAATTAAATTAGCCTAATCTGTCAAAGCCTCCATTTGATGTCCTTGAAGGAAAAAAAAAAAAAGATTAATAAATTAGGTAAGTAAAGTTTAATTGTAATGAATAGCCCACTTCAACAAAATTACGTTTGTTTTGGTGTGTCTAGCGAAATTTGCTAATAATTAGCTATGAGCCATGAGAGCTAAATTAAGTTAGCTTAATCTGACAAAGCCTCAATTTGATGTCCATGAAGGTAAAACATAATTAATAAATTAGGTAGATAAAGTTTAATTGAAGCTTAATTGTAATGAATGGCCCACTTCAACAAAAATAGACTGTTTGTTTTGGTGTGTCGAGGGAAATTAGCTAATAATTAGCTAAGAGCTAATAAACTAAATTAAGGTAGTTTGATATGTTCACAGAAATTGTATTTCTGTGTATACTCTTCAATCTCACATGATCCTTCGGAAATCATTCTAATATGCTGATTTGGTGCTTAAAAGTATGTTCTATTATTTTCAGGATTCATTGATGAATAGAAAGTGAAAAAAACAACATCTAATTGAAACTAAATGATTATTAATGTCACTTTTGATTAATTCAATGCATCCCTGCTGAATAAAATTATCGATTTATTTATTTTTTAGGTCACAGGCTTGTGTGATCAAACTGCATTTTCCATCACTTTCTATGCCATGGTAAAATACAGAGACAAAGCATCTATTACAGACCTAATGCGCATCCTTTGCTTTTCATTTAGTTGCATTAGAGTGAAAAAAGCTTCCTGTCTTATCAGTAAGTGAAAAAAAAAGAAACATAAACATAAAATTGCCTGCATTTTTTCCCTACTAAAATCACTTGAACACACATCACATAGTAATTATGATTTCTGAACTTGTAAACAGCAGCTTCCCGGGAGGAGCTGAAAGCAGCATTAGGGTTTGAGTAAAGGATAGTCTGTAGAAAGCTTCTTCTTTCTGGCCTTGATATTGAATGACTAGGCCGCACTGACACTGCTGTAACAACTGTATTGTATTATACAACATGCGTTATCTTTTTGGACCCTGATAATTGGTGTTCACTGCTATATTTGTGATTAGTTTTAGAAAAACAATAGTCTAGGGCAGTGGTTCCCAACCACGTTCCTGGAGGCCCACCAACAGTGCACATTTTGCATGTCTCCTCAATCAAACACACCTGATTCAGGTCATCCACTCTTTAGTAGTGACTCCAAAACCTGATGTGGGTGTGTCAGACAAAGGAGACATGCAAAATGTACACTGTTGGTGGGCCTCCAGGAACGTGGATGGGAACCACTGGTCAAGGCTAAGTGTAAGGTATGTCCTTATTTAGATAAACATGAATGAATCTCACCGCTGATGGAAAAGAGGGTGTAGGCATGCTCGCCCTGGGTTTTTGCCACACACTCAAGAGTGTGAAATTTTCCTTTGCTGATATTAAGTCGGCTCTCCACCTCGCTTCGTCCAAACTCTGACCCTGACACCGTTACCATGGCAACCTCCTCATCGGCTTGCGTCGCATTCAACAAAAGGGAGCACCTGTCAGAGAATATAAAGAGCCAAAAGAATATGACAAACAGCTATTATATCCATAGAACATATTTTATCATCTAAGAAACACTTTTCTATTCTAAATAGCTTTGTGACACTGCAAACTCAATAATTTGTTTACTACTACTAGAGATGTGTGTGCTTACACTTTATTTCAGTGGTCCACTTTAGACATTCTACTAACTATAAGTAATTTTGCAACTACATGTCAGCTAACATTCTCATTAGAGTATTAGTAGACTTTAAGGTTAGGGTTAGGTGTTAGTAGAATAAAGGCCCGTTCACACCAAGAGCGATAAATATAAAGATAACTACATGTAGTTGCAAAGTTACTATAGTCAGTAGAATGTCTGTTGGGAGACCATCAAAATAAAGCGTTAGCTGAAATTAAACCGACAGTCTACTAATAATCTAATGAGAGTTAGTTAACATGTAGTTGCAAAGTTGGTAGAATGTCTACAGTGGACCATCAAAATAAAGTGTTAGCATGCGTGCTAATGTATGGTTGTTGAGTGTGAGTGGATTATATTAGTCTGTGTGTGAGTCATACCGTGTATGTGGCGGCTCGCAGTAATACCAAGATATTTTGGGGACAGGATATCCTGAAGCAACACACCGCACCTGTCCATCAACTGGCCCCTCCTGGGAAACTATCACTGGTTTACCTGAATGAGAGATTTAGTGTTTTTATATAAGACTGTATTATAAATGTATTAAAACATTAATTTGAAAGCTAAAATCCTTTCAGTCCTCTGAACTCACACATAACATGGACGGTGAATGACTTATTGACAGATGCATATGTGTGATTGGCTGAGAACGTGTAGATCCCACCCTCTGATCCATGAATTCGAACCAGCCTCAGTTCACTGATGTACCTGCAAAATTCCAAACAACACTCAATGTCCGTGAAAGATGTATAAATGTTAAATTAAATTTTTTTGTAAATTAGGTCACTAATGCTAATTGTAAAACGTATGACATGCGTAGTTAACAAATGGACATTAACTTTTTTAACACTGTGGTTAGTTGAATAAGTGAAAGTGTATAATTTAGATGCTAAATAAATTGAGAATTAAAAAAAAAAAAATTTAAAATGTATTTAATAGTTAATACAAATAACACAAATTGTATTAATATTTGGAGGTAAAATTCTCCTATTTCCTAACTTACCAGAGTAAAAGTTCTTATTTACTTTTTGTACAATTTTTTTTTTACTAATTTACTTCACAAGTTTTAAAAAAAAATAAAAGTATACCCCAAATAGATAATGGCAATAATATTTAAAAAAAAATTATACAATGGTTTCAGCGATACATTTTTTTAATCAATCATTTTACAGTTCATGATGAGGTAGGACAATTAGTACAATTTCTACATTTTACTTGAATTTGACAAATTTAATACCACAATATAATTATAATGAATAGATAATTTTATGTTTATTGACCAAATCTGTGCTCTATGCACATCTATCCAAATTATCAAAATATAATAGAAAAAATGTCTTGTGAGCTGCTCATATATGTCACATGTCTGTCTGTTTGTTTCAGTTGTGTTTTGATTCTGTCCCCGTCCACACGAAGCCAGAACTTTCCTTATCCGATCTTTTTTTTCTTTCTCGTTTCAAGAAATATCTGCGTACACACGGAACCTCTGAAACCGTCTCAAAAGGATGTAGTATACATGCCAGGCCAATATGTGGCGCTGTAATTCTGCCACTGAAATACACTAAAAACGGAGAAGAAGAGACGTGGCTCGAAGGGGTACAGCAACCTACACCTACCCCAAGCCAAAACCTACCCTTACAATAATTTTAATTACAAATACAGTAATTAAATTACACAATATTGATGTGCGTATGCCCAGTGCCCATAGTTGTATCCCTTTCTAGTCTTTCCAACGTGGGATGTGTT
Source organism: Gobio gobio (assembly GCF_949357685.1). NCBI lineage: Eukaryota > Metazoa > Chordata > Actinopteri > Cypriniformes > Gobionidae > Gobio > Gobio gobio. Next base: position 22,524,937 of record NC_137099.1, read on the forward strand.
TAGCTGTATACGTAAAAGATTTGTACCGTATCAGCGTTTCGTCCACAAGGATCCGGCGTTTTGGGAGTATGAATCCGATATTTTTTGAAACCGGGTCCCAGAGTGGATAAATCTGAAAACGACACTCTTGCGTTTTCATGTGTACAGCCAATCCATATATTTTGTGAAACAGTGATGTCATCACACCACGTCCCGCACGGTAAAGACTAGAAAGGAATACAACTACGGGCACTGGGCATACGCACATCAATTTTGCGTCATTTAATTACTGTATTTGCATTATTGTAAGGGTAGGTTTAGGGTGTAGGTGTTAATAAAACACATTTGGTAAGTAGCACATTTATTTGTTATTTTATTGTGAGATTTTGCCTCACTTCCTACCATTGCTGTACCCCTTCTAGCCACAACTCTTCTTCGTTTTTAGTTTATTTCTGTGGCAGAATTACAGCGCCACATACTGGCCTGGCATGTATACTACATCGTTTTGAGTCGGTTTCAGTGCTCTCGTGTGTACGCGGATATTTCTTGAAACGAGGGGAATAAAAGATCGGATAGGGAAAGCTCTGGCTTGGTGTGGAAGGGGCCTTAGTTTCCCGCCACTTGTTTGTTTCCTCGTAAGTTAAGTTCTGTTCAGCTGTGTTTAGTTAATTATCTCCTTTCTGTTTGCTATTTAAGTTCTTCCCTGTCCATTCATTCTTTGTCCGGTAACCGTTATGGTTGAGTGTGTTTTCCTTGTCGTTCTTCCTTGTTCCTGAGAGTTTACATTAAAGTTTATGATCAATTGAGATCTGATTCTTCAGTTTGTTCCTGTGCTATAGACCGTGACAATATACTGGTTTTGGTTTTTAACCAGCTTTAAAGAAACAGTAGCAAATAAGATCAAAGTTGTGTATATAATAACACTGGTGGTGGAGTTACCACAGAATTGACTGTGTGTATATGTGCAGGTGTGTGTACCTGTACTGCTGGTTGTGTAGTGTAATGACGTGCTCGGATGTGTTTTTGAGCTGTTGGTTGTTATAGGTCCAGTAGATTTCGGAGGGTCTGGGGTATGAAGTCATCTCCACTCTGAGGGTCAGACTCTCTCCCTCTCGCACCTCCACCACACTGTCCTCTCCCTCCGTAAGGTTAATGAAACCATGCTCTGCCACAAACACACACACAAAAAAAACAGACGTCCTGTTGTTTAGCCAGGGACATGTTTTTTGCTGAAAATGCCAAGGTTTAAAGATGTACGGTTAAAGTAAAACCCTATTTCAACAATTGTTGTATTGATTGTTACATTTTAGCCCATTCATTTTCCCACAAGTCTTGCTCTCTGCTTTAAAGTCAATAATATTTAGAAGATGCAGCTTAATCTCACATTCCTTACCGTAAACCTCCAGATTGACAGTTGCCATGGAGATACCCTTCTCATTCTTCGCATTACATTGATAGACTCCTGAATCATTCATCTTCACAGAATTGAACTTCAGTGTTGCTGAGCGCTGATATCCTCGAGAACCAGGCAGGATCATAGAGTTAGGGGTTTTCGTAGCTGTCTAAATCGTTATTGACAACATTAATCCAGGTTAGGTACTGTGCTTACAGGAAGCAATCTTATATATGCAACAGGTGTGTGGATCTAACCGTTTCCGAAGGGATACTCCAGCTCAGTTTGAACTCATGGTTGATGTTGATGGCGCTGCAGGTGAGCTCAAACGCCTGATCCTGGATCAGAATCACATTTTCCGTCCTGGATAGGCTGATCATTGGCACTGTCTCCGGGACTGTATCACAAAAACAATAAACATGTAATAAAGCTTTATATAATATGTAAAGTAAAGATTATATAATATGACAATGATACACTACTGTCAGAAGTTTATGTTTTTGAAAAGCATCTTTTATGCTCACCAAGAATCAAAAATACAGTAAAAACAGCAATATTGTGAAATATTATTACAATTTAAAAATTTTAATTTTAGTCTTTTTAATTATATTTTAATATTTTTTTCAGGATTCTTTGATGAATAGAAAGTTCAATGAACAGTATTTGAAATAGAAATATTTTGTAACATTATAAACGTCTTTACTGTCATTTTTGATCAATTTTACGTGTTCTTGCTGAATAAAAGTATTTATTTCTTTTTTTCAAAAATCTTTAAAAATCATTGATCTTTTTGAGCTCCAAATACTCATATTATAATGATTTCTGAAAGAACATGAGACACTGAAAACTGGAGTAATGGCTGCTGAAAATTCAGCTTTGCCATCACAGGAATAAATTACATATTAAAATATATTTTAAAGGAAAACAGTTATTTTAAATTGTAATATTACTCTGTATTTTCTATCAAACAAATGTAGCCTTGATGAGCATTTAAGACTTCTTTTATAAACATTAAAAAGTCTTAAGTATTCCGAACTTTCACATTCATGTGTGTCCACTGCTTATGGTATAATTCTCTTTATCAAACTCTTTCCATCTAACAAAGTGGTTCTCAAACAGTGAGTTGTGATGCAAAGGAAAAAAGGCTCATAATCATATAATCATGCCTAATTAGATTAGCATAATATAGAAGAGAGAAAACATTTCCCATATTTCCCATAATTTTGTTTACTTTTGTACAATAGACAGCTTTAGTACTTTGATGGTTTTTTTTTATGTCCAATGTAAAATCAAGCGGATAGTTCACCCAAAAACAAAATTTATATTATAATTTCCCCATCCTCACACCATTTCAAACATGTATGACTTTCCTTCTTCTGTGAAACACAAAAGAACATATTTTTGTCCATACAGAGACAGTCAATGGGGTCTACAATAACACTGGGCTCCATTCCCTTTCATTGTATGGACTAAAAAAAGATAAACTTTTTCATACTTTATTCTTTAGTGTCCCACATAAAGAAATAAATGCATACAGATTTAGATATGATTTGGGTGATTAAAATGCATACAGATTTAGATATGATTTGGGTGATTAAAATGATGAACTATCCCTTTAAGAACCACTGCTCTAACACACACATACACACACACACACACACACACACACACACACACACACACCTGGCCGCACATCCAAGTTATACAGGCTTGATTTCACAGTTTTTTCATCCATCTGCCCTGCACAAACGTAGCAGCCATCAAAGGCTTTGGAGACATTTCTGATGGTGATCCCTCTCTGAGGGTGCGTGATGTAGGTGAGGCCAGCTGGTAAGGCTGTGCCAGTACAGGTCAACAGGGACAGGTGATTGACAGCTGGATCTGTTACTAAACAAGGAATAGTGCAATCCTCTCCTTCCCTCACCAGAAGGCCGGTCACCATGGATCGCACAAAAGCATTCTCCAAATCTGCCAGAAAAAGCGAGACATTTTAGGTAGAAAACATAGAGAGTGCTGAGAAAGGGAACGAAAGACATGCAAATCAACAGAGATCATAAGGAAGGGGGGAATGTGAATGCAAAACAAAGGGCGTTACTTTAAACACTGGAAGGACTTGTCTATGAGGAAGTAGTACAAAAAAAACCTCTGTGTGCAAGAGGTTTATCACACAATTCGGCTCTTCAAATTCTACATCATTCAATGACAGTTAACAATAATAAAAATTAATAGAAATTAAACCACATCCACACTAAGGTGTGGTTTGAGTACACAGCTTAAGGGAATGCATTTGTGCTTTAACAAAAGACCTATTCAAGTTTTAATACTTCTTCAGGAGTGAAGTGTGGGAATTGAGGCCAAAAGAACAAATAAACCCCTCAGAATAAAAAAACTGCATAAATATGCATATTCAGACCTTTCACGTAGACATAGATAGAGCTGTTCTCTCCTGTTTGTGTGTTCTCACAGGTGTAACGGCCCATGTGCTGCATCTGTGTGGAGTTGAGGAGGATGACACTGGCTCCAGCTTCCTTTAGCTCTCCATCGATTTTCCGACCTTTTTCCCTTAGCCATTGCACACTGCCTGTGCTTGCCTCTGCATCGTCATGACAACGGAGTTCCAGTTGTCCACCTTTAAGTATCACCGGATCAGGGGCATCGGGGGTGATAACTGGTTTAAACCATCCTGGAACACAAACACACATCAATCTGTTCACTGTGCATACCAAATCAGGTCTAATCAACGGTTAATGCATCGCTTTGTTGACAGTCAACAAACGTTAGGAAGGTGAGAAGGTCTTTATGGACTGTGATAATTCTTTAAAAGCTTAAACCTGCAACTGATGTTATTAAAGTATTTGCTCTGACTATTTGAATTATGACAAACAGAATAAAAAATAAAAAAAACTCCTGGATCTCACATTTCATCCAAAACTCGAAACCAGAGAGAGAATCTATTATATATTTTGAATCATTAATATTTAAACATATATTTTAATAGATGTTTTTAAGTCAATTATGAACATGCGTTACTATGCTATAATTTCATTACATTAAAAGAATGTAACTCAATGTTTTTTTTTTTTTCTAATTTACAATACCGTTGAAAAGTCTGGGTCACCAAATTTTTAATAAAGACCGTTTTCTAAATATATTCTAAATATATTTTAATGTATTCCTTTATTCCAAAACTAAGTTTGCACAAAGTTGCCAAAAGAGTGCAAAGTTCTGAAGGACAGCATTTATTTGGAATAAAAATATTTTGTAATATTAGAAATGTCTTTACTGGCGCTTTTGAACAATTTATTGCATCCTTGCTGAATAAAAGGTGTTTTTTTGTTTGTTTTTTATACTGACCCCAAACTATAAATGGTAATATATGTCAACATTGATTTAAAAGAAAACGAATATAAATACTTAGACCAACATTGTGAAAATATTTTGAATTTCAGTGAGTAGCTATAATTTTTGCATTTTATGGGCTTCAAAATAGGCGTTATATCTTTTAGGCAAAGCAATACATAAAGTATAAGTTAAATGAGTAAAGTTAAAATACATTTTTAACTTTGGGGGGGGGGGGGGGGGGGTTGTGATATAGCCAAGGCATATTCATCCAAACATTATTTCTTAGTTTTTTGATGACCTCACATTTAAACAATTAAGCGCTGCCTTCTCCCCATTATCCGCACTATGATGACTAATCTGTTACTTCACCATGAATATCCATGGTCAAGACGAATCAAACGTTACGAAACAAGCATGGTGCATTAGTGACTAAGGCAGGCAATTTTCTCAGGATAGCTGAAGATTGGATCCAATTTGCCAAACCGTCCCCGTACGGAGCTTTCCCGGTAGTTAGAACATTCAATCACTCGCGCGCCCACACACACACACACACACACACACACACACACATAGGCGCGACTATGACAACAAACCAGCAAAGGCTAAAAAGCGCAGAATTTATCAAAGCAACGTAACATCCAAGGAATTTTGAGGATTCTTGAATTGTTTGTGGCATGTTTTCAGTCCCATAACACTTTAAAACACGTTTACAAAGTGTCCTGGCAATTTATTGTTGATACGGGTTATTGGGTTGTCAGCCTGAAAAAAATAGGCTACTGAAATTAAGCTATTAGCCTACTATTAGGCTAATTAAAAAAATATATGCAATAGAAATATGCACACATGACTACAGGAGACAATAAAAGTTGTAGGCCTACGTCTTTGTGTAGCTACAAATGCCTATAAAGAACTGTAACTGAATAACACGTAATAGCCTGTGTGATGTTTTTTCGTTTTGAAAATATTCGCCATGTTTACTATTTTCAATTAAAATTATTAAAATGAAAAATACAGTTACACTTGTGAAACAACTCGCGGTCTCACCTAAAACACGAGACAGTACGTGAACCTTCTTCTCGGACGGCACCTGTTGCTTGCAGTTATACAATCTATCCGATAATCTCGACCAGGAAACTGCAAACCGACCGTTAGTTGAGCACAGTTTGTGACCAGGCCTGTAACTTATTAGCTAATGTATCTCAGTAGGCTAGTTGTTGTGGTCAGTATAGTTTTTTTTTTTATATTAGTAGCCTAGCCGATTGCTTTATATTTGACGTATGTCTATAGCCTAAGCGACTCTAATTACACGCTACTTAATTATTGACACTGTGCACAACACACGAGATTCGCCCGGTGTGCGAGTTAACTTGCCATAATTGAAATTAATCAATAGCTATCCAGCTCAGTAAGTGTAGACATCATAATAAATCAATTATTCGATTGATAGCGCGCAACTATCGAGAGTATAGGCTACACTAACAGATGGACAAAAACATAACTCTTAACGGTCATCATCTGCATCTGTCGTCAAAACAATTGGATAATTCCCTGGATATCAGCCTATAATCATCTGCTCATAATTAACTCATTCAATTAGGCATTGTGGAGCCAATCTTTTTGGGAAAGAATGCAACTTATCATGGAAAGAAATAATAGGCTAATAATACAACTAATAATAATAGGCTAATACAACGCCATTTTTTTTAAATCTTAACTGAAAATGTAAGTTCTTACCTCCAGGTAAGGCGAATAAAAGTAGAAATGTGCGTAGAAACCAAGCGTCACACATTCTGTCTGTGAGTGTGCGTGTGTCCGTACATTAGTATTACTGATCCACAACTGACTGTGCGTCTTCAAGTGCCTCTCTCTCTCTCTCTCTCTGTCTCTCTCTCTCGCGCTCTCTCTCACTATGTATGGCAAGCCATTTGAACATTTAATCCTTTAAACTACTAGTAGGCTATCTATGTTTGTTACTAGTAGCTACTTATTTTTAGGGTGTGTTCATAGTATGGTTCACTTGGTTCGTTTGGACAGTACCAGAAAAAAAAAAAACATTTAGTCCTGGTCCGCTTAGTGTCCGTCCGGTTAGCCATTTTTAACACTGAACCTGAAGATACTTAACCTAAAGGCATGGATATGTTCACAACCTGATTGGTCGGCTTTTATGATGCATTGCCTATTTTGAGACGGAACTCACTGAACATCCAAAATAATGGAAAAATGTGTGCTGTGTGCTGGGATAAATGCACTCGTTGTATGTAGCCTATATATGATGGTATTTTGATCAGCTTATAAAATGTGTGAAGGAGTCAAAACATGTTCCTTAATTACATGTACTTTATCCAATAGGTATTAGGTTATTATTTAGTTTCACTATTAACTATTCCCAGCTGTCAATGGGACAATCAGTTATGTTTCAACTTCATCTAGGCCATGCACACGGTAAAGATTCAGGATTGACAACCGCATTTAAATACGGGAGTGAATCCCCTAAATTATTGTTCCGTGTGTGTACAGGACTCACTCCCGAAATTGCAAGATCTGGCAACACGAATGAGTCAAAGCTAGTACCACTTTCCCTGGTTTTCTTGCACTTAAATACATCATTAACAACTAGTTGTTCACTCTACTTCCATACACACTGCGTAGAGGTTTTGTAAATGCGATTGCCGCTACCTGAATTTTTCGGGAATTAATTTGTTTTGTTGAATGCGGTTGTCACTCCTGTAATTTACTGCACTGTGTGTACAGAATGGGATTAAGCACTAAAAAATGACAACCGAATTTAACTGCAGTGTGTACGTGGCCTTAAAACTTTATTCAAATTCTTGTTGTTATCTTGTTCCAGTTTTACTCTTAACTACATTTGGTACTAATACAGTTTTCCATTCCTTATTATTAATTTATCATTATTGCTAGTAGTACTTATATCACCATTTGCAAAGACTTTTTATTTGTCATATGTAATGTGTCTTTGTGATGTGATTTGCTACTTCGTAGTTGAATTAAAATCTTCATAATAATAATAATACCTAATGAATAGTTGGAAACCTGGAATAGGTGCCAGTAACAGTTGTAACAAATACTTGTAATACATATGTGAATAAGTGATATCTGAGCTACAGAAACGAATATAAATACTTAGACCAACATTGTGAAAATATTTTGAATTTCAGTGAGTAGCTATAATTTTTGCATTTTATGGGCTTCAAAATAGGCGTTATATCTTTTAGGCAAAGCAATAAATAAAGTATAAGTTAAATAAGTAAAGTTAAAATATATTTCAAGTATTTAATTATGTTTTTTTTTTTTGTGATATAGCCAAGGCATATTCATCCAAACATTATTTCTTAGTTTTTTGATGACCTCACATTTAAACAATTAAGCGCTGCCTTCTCACTTATTCTAGGAATAAGTGATATCTGAGCTACAGAAGTCGGTGGCAATTTTTTTGTTGTTGATAATGTTAAAGTGGATTGCCATACTGTCTCTCTCTCTCTCTCTCTGTCTATGTTTCCCAGCTGCCAATATGAAGATTGTTTTGATCAAATGTTTTTGGTATACCGGTGCTCGACATCACCCAGTCCAGCTGACGTGTGCTTACAGGAAATGCAAACAGATTTTGAATTAGAACTGCCCTTGTTAAGAGGACAAATTGCAATTTTCATTATCTTAAGTGGAGGATTTTGGACGGTGTCACGTCTCTGCAGTTCAGAAGCTCAGTCATCTCTGTGTTGCCAAAGACCACTGACATGAATTTAAAACTTATTGCTCTGCCTGCCCTCTCATGCACATGTTAATCAATAGAGTTTAAAATGTTGCAGCTCTTCAATGATGACGTGCTGTCTGCTGCATCAGAAATCTTTACAGGACAGGAATCTGTGTGCGCATGTGTGTTTATCGTAAACAAACACATACATACTCTGTTTCGGATATTGTTTTTCTTCTAACACAATTATGGCAACCTGGTGGATATGTTGGCTTTTCAAACCTTTAAGTACTTTTGCTTTCTCATTTTTTCTAGTGAGAAACGTCCATACGACACCTGCAGGCCAATGCTTGTTATGCTGTTATGCATGTATGTTGTGTGAGTGAAGCTACTTTGTGTTTGATTAATTATTCATGGATCAGAGCAGGTTTTTGATACCGATAGGTCCTTACTCATCATCTGCGGGCTGTTTGAGAGATAGAGATGCTGACTCACTGGTCTTTCTTTTCAGAAGTGACTCATTTGTTCTTTTATGGACATATGATCACTTTGCCATTTTAAAGAGAAACAGTGTCCTCTTATATTCTGTTTGTCCTAGACAGACAGACAGACAGACAGATAGATAGATAGATAGATAGATAGATAGATAGATAGATAGATAGATAGATAGATAGATAGATAGATAGATAGATAGATAGATAGATAGATAGATAGATAGATAGATAGATAGATAGATAGATAGATAGATAGATAGATAGATAGATAGATAGATAGATAGATAGATAGATAGATAGATAGAGATTAAGCTGAAATGCTTTACTGCACCATTCTAAAATAAGATTTATCAGTATTAAAAAGGCCTTTCAGAACAACGCAGACTGAAATCGAGAGTAGTCTAATGGACTAAGATGCCAACCTAATGAAGTTTGTCCACTGGATTTTTGCTGACCGTACATACAACCTCATCTACTCAACCAAGTGACCATTAGGGTCTTCAATCCATAATAGTATGATTGGTGTGTGGTGGGGTGGGTTTTGTGGTGCTTTTTAAGTATTGCTGTATGTCTACACATTGAGAGTACTTTGCTTTTGTGGACCATTTTAACTTTGTCCATTTTAATATTGTATAAGTGCATGCCCTAAACTGACATGAGCCTGACATAAAGGATTATAAGTAGGTCAGTCCATATGGACATAAAGCCATAGGTTATATGACTTTATTTTGTGTATGAAACTGAACTAAGCAAATAAGGAAGTTTTATCTGTTTTTTGTTTGTTTTGTTTTGTTTACAGAGTAAAGTGATTTTTTTTTTGTCCACAAAGTGAGGTGGATTTGTTGTGTTTTGTCCAGAGTGCAGTGGGTTTGTTTTGTTCACAGAGTGCAGTGGATTTGTTTTGTTGTTGTTTTTGTCCACAGAGTAGAGTGGATTTGTTTTGTTTTGTTGTTGTTTTTGTCCACAGAGTGCAGTGGATTTGTTTTGTTTTGTTGTTGTTTTTGTCCACAGAGTGCAGTGGATTTGTTTTGTTTTGTCCACAGAGTGCAGTGGATTTGTTTTGTTTTGTTGTTGTTTTTGTTCAGAGTGCAGTGGATTTGTTTTGTTTTGTTGTTGTTTTTGTCCACAGAGTGCAGTGGATATGTTTAGTTTTGTCCACAGAGTGCAGTGGATTTGTTTAGTTTTGTCCACAGAATGCAGTGGATTTGTTTTGTTTTGTCCACAGAGTGCAGTGGATTTGTTTTGTTTTGTTGTTGTTTTATCCACAGAGTGCAGTGGATTTGGTTTGTTTTGTTGTTGTTTTTGTTCACAGAGTGCAGTAGATTTGTTTTGTTTTGTTGTTGTTTTGTCCACAGAGTGCAGTGGATTTGTTTTGTTTTGTCCACAGAGTGCAGTGGATTTGTTTTGTTTTGTCCACAGAGTGCAGTGGATTTGTTTTGTTTTGTTGTTGTCCATAGAGTGCAGTGGATTTGTTTTGTCGTTGTTTTTGTTCACATAGTGCAGTGGATTTGTTTTGTTGTTGTTTTTGTCCACAGAGTGCAGTGGATTTGTTTAGTTTTGTCCACAGAGTGCAGTAGATTTGTGTTGTTTTGTCCACAGAGTGCAGTAGATTTGTTTTGTTTTGTTGTTGTTTTGTCCACAGAGTGCAGTGGATTTGTTTTGTTGTTGTCCACAGAGTGCAGTGGATTTGTTTTGTTTTGTTGTTGTTTTTGTTCACAGAGTGCAGTAGATTTGTTTTGTTTTGTTGTTGTTTTGTCCACAGAGTGCAGTGGATTTGTTTTGTTTTGTCCACAGAGTGCAGTGGATTTGTTTTGTTTTGTTGTTGTCCACAGAGTGCAGTGGATTTGTTTTGTCGTTGTTTTTGTTCACAGAGTGCAGTAGATTTGTTTTGTTTTGTTGTTGTTTTGTCCACAGAGTGCAGTGGATTTGTTTTGTTTTGTCCACAGAGTGCAGTGGATTTGTTTTGTTTTGTCCACAGAGTGCAGTGGATTTGTTTTGTCGTTGTTTTTGTTCACAGAGTGCAGTGGGTTTGTTTTGTTGTTGTTTTTGTCCACAGAGTGCAGGGGATTTGTTTTGTTTTGTTGTTGTTTTTGTTCACAGAGTGCAGTGGATTTGTTTTGTTTTGTTGTTGTCCACAGAGTGCAGTGGATTTGTTTTGTTGTTGTTCTCCACAGAGTGCAGTGGATTTGTTTTGTTGTTGTTGTTGTAGTCCACAGATTGCAGTGGATTTGTTTTGTTTTGTTGTTGTTTTTGTTCACAGAGTGCAGTTGATTTGTTTTGTTTTGTTGTTGTTTTTGTTCACAGAGTGCAGTTGATTTGTTTTGTTTTGTTTTGTTGTTGTTTTTGTTCACAGAGTGCAGTGGATTTGTTTTGTTTTGTTGTTGTTGTTTTTGTTCACAGAGTGCAGTGGATTTGTTTTGTTTTGTTGTTGTTTTTGTCCACATAGTGCAGTGGATTTGTTTTGTTTTGTTGTTGTTTTTGTTCACAGAGTGCAGTGGATTTGTTTTGTTTTGTCCACAGAGTGCAGTGGATTTGTGTTGTTTTGTCCACAGAGTGCAGTGGATTTGTTTTGTTTTGTTGTTGTTTTTGTCCACAGAGTGCAGTGGATTTGTTTTGTTTTGTTGTTGTTTTTGTCCACAGAGTGCAGTGGATTTGTTTTGTTTTGTTGTTGTTTTTGTCCACAGAGTGCAGTGGATTTGTTTTGTTGTTGTCCACAGAGTGCAGTGGATTTGTTTTGTTTTGTTGTTGTTTTTGTTCACAGAGTGCAGTTGATTTGTTTTGTTTTGTTTTGTTGTTGTTTTTGTTCACAGAGTGCAGTGGATTTGTTTTGTTTTGTTGTTGTTGTTTTTGTTCACAGAGTGCAGTGGATTTGTTTTGTTTTGTTGTTGTTTTTGTCCACATAGTGCAGTGGATTTGTTTTGTTTTGTTGTTGTTTTTGTTCACAGAGTGCAGTGGATTTGTTTTGTTTTGTCCACAGAGTGCAGTGGATTTGTGTTGTTTTGTCCACAGAGTGCAGTGGATTTGTTTTGTTTTGTTGTTGTTTTTGTCCACAGAGTGCAGTGGATTTGGTTTGTTTTGTTGTTGTTTTTGTTCACAGAGTGCAGTAGATTTGTTTTGTTTTGTTGTTGTTTTGTCCACAGAGTGCAGTGGATTTGTTTTGTTTTGTACACAGAGTGCAGTGGATTTGTTTTGTTTTGTCCACAGAGTGCAGTGGATTTGTTTTGTTGTTGTCCACAGAGTGCAGTGGATTTGTTTTGTCGTTGTTTTTGTTCACATAGTGCAGTGGATTTGTTTTGTTGTTGTTTTTGTCCACAGAGTGCAGTGGATTTGTGTTGTTTTGTTCACAGAGTGCAGTGGATTTGTTTAGTTTTGTCCACAGAGTGCAGTAGATTTGTGTTGTTTTGTCCACAGAGTGCAGTGGATTTGTTTTGTTGTTGTTTTGTCCACAGAGTGCAGTGGATTTGTTTTGTTTTGATGTTGTTTTGTCCACAGAGTGCAGTGGATTTGTTTTGTTTTGTCCACAGAGTGCAGTGGATTTGTTTTGTTTTGTTGTTGTCCACAGAGTGCAGTGGATTTGTTTTGTCGTTGTTTTTGTTCACAGAGTGCAGTAGATTTGTTTTGTTTTGTTGTTGTTTTGTCCACAGAGTGCAGTGGATTTGTTTTGTCCACAGAGTGCAGTGGATTTGTTTTGTTTTGTTTTGTCCACAGAGTGCAGTGGATTTGTTTTGTTTTGTTTTGTCCACAGAGTGCAGTGGATTTGTTTTGTCGTTGTTTTTGTTCACAGAGTGCAGTGGGTTTGTTTTGTTTTGTTGTTGTTTTTGTCCACAGAGTGCAGGGGATTTGTTTTGTTTTGTTGTTGTTTTTGTTCACAGAGTGCAGTGGATTTGTTTTGTTTTGTTGTTGTCCACAGAGTGCAGTGGATTTGTTTTGTTGTTGTAGTCCACAGATTGCAGTGGATTTGTTTTGTTTTGTTGTTGTTTTTGTTCACAGAGTGCAGTTGATTTGTTTTGTTTTGTTGTTTTTTTTGTTCACAGAGTGCAGTTGATTTGTTTTGTTTTGTTTTGTTGTTGTTTTTGTTCACAGAGTGCAGTGGATTTGTTTTGTTTTGTTGTTGTTGTTTTTGTTCACAGAGTGCAGTGGATTTGTTTTGTTTTGTTGTTGTTTTTGTCCACATAGTGCAGTGGATTTGTTTTGTTTTGTTGTTGTTTTTGTTCACAGAGTGCAGTGGATTTGTTTTGTTTCGTCCACAGAGTGCAGTGGATTTGTGTTGTTTTGTCCACAGAGTGCAGTGGATTTGTTTTGTTTTGTTGTTGTTTTTGTCCACAGAGTGCAGTGGATTTGTTTTGTTGTTGTTTTTGTCCACAGAGTGCAGTGGATTTGTTTTGTTGTTGTCCACAGAGTGCAGTGGATTTGTTTTGTTTTGTCCACAGAGTGCAGTGGATTTGTTTTGTTTTGTCCACAGAGTGCAGTGGATTTTTTTTGTTGTTGTCCACAGAGTGCAGTGGATTTGTTTTGTTTTGTCCACAGAGTGCAGTGGATTTGTTTTGTTTTGTTGTTGTTTTTGTTCACATAGTGCAGTGGATTTGTTTTGTTTTGTTGTTGTTTTTGTTCACATAGTGCAGTGGATTTGTTTTGTTTTGTTGTTGTTTTTGTCCACAGAGTGCAGTGGATTTGTTTTGTTTTGTTCACAGAGTGCATTGGATTTGTGTTGAATTGTTTTGTTCATAGAGTGCAGTGGATTTGTTTTGTTTTGTGCTTTTTGTTTTGGCCACATAAGAGTACAGCAGAGCAAAACCATTATGCTACAGTGTAAGTTACGGAATATACTGTCAATTTACACCAGGGATGGGCAACTGGAGGAACACTGTCATTAGAATTTAGCTCCATCCTTAAAATGTCACCTAAATACTCAAATTAAAAGAAGAAGATAAATTCGCCAGGACAGTAGCTCTCCAGGACTGGAGTTGCCCCTCCCTGATCTGTTCACAAATTCATAGCATCTCTTCCAAAACACCATGTTCACAATCTGTTAATCAGTTGAACATCTTAATGTCTTGTGATGCATAAACTCTCATGGTATCTTTTAGAGGGCCATTTCTATAGTCAGACATGACAGGAAATGCATTTTAACTGATCTGTGAGAATTCTGCCAGCAACAGAGTCAATCTGAAATCTATGCAATAAGCCTGACTGTTTTCTCAGAAAAACAAAGAGATTAAGAAATGTTAAGATGCTAAACTGAGTGTGTAATCAAAACGATGAATCTGATTAACTGGGTTAGAGAGCACTTTGAATCTCATTATTAAGCGTATTGGTGTTGGGAAGAAGGCAAAAAAGGATAAAGAAGAAAGAGCATAATGTGAAGCTGAGAACTGAAGAGAAAGAGTAGATTAATATTAATGAAGTTAGATTGAGCAGAAAATGGTAAATAAAAAATATACAAAAATATGAGTGGAGCATTATATATTAATAGCAGAAAGAGTGATCAAGATAACATAGAAAAAGATGTTTACATTAATAAAGGCACCTGTCATAACTCATGTCCAATCATAACTGCATTATAAACATTTAAAACATTCCAGAATGCATTAAGTCTATAAGCCTGTCCAAAACCACAACAGTAGTCATTTGATATTCACAGTTGCCTCAATGAGCATCGCTGCAATTTAGCTGGTCAATATGCCTCCATTCTTCAATCAATATGACAAGACTCTTTGACCACAGGGAACATATATTGTATATGCGCCTGACACTAAAGCTAACATTTTGTTTATACAGCCACTTGGTGTTCTTCACAAGCAGTTTTCATCAATACATTTCGATATATATTGAAGACATGTTTCGAGACATGCCTCAAGAACCCTTTAACCTTTCTTTCTCTCAATATCTGTCATATTGAATAGAAAAACTAGCAATAACATCAGATGAATGTTAACATCTTTAGAATTTGAGAGATTGACCAACAAAACAAATCAAATGTTCATGTGAGTATTTTTATCATATAAAAGATAAAAATGAGGGATGAGCATACAAAATTGAATGAAAAATTGAAACCAATAGTCACATAAGATTTAATGGGAAGATAGATATGCATACTAATCAAAGTATTGTGTCTTTTGCAAATTTGCAACTTTATTTATCATATGTGACCCTGGACCACAAAACCAGTCATAAGTCGCAGGGGTATATTTGTGGCAATAGCCAACAATACATCGTATGGGTCAATATTATCCATTTTTTCTTTTATGCCAAAAATCATTAGGATATTAAATAAATATCATGTTCCATGAAGATATTTTGTAAATGTCCTACCGCAAATATATACATTTTTATTAGTAGCAGTAATATGCCTAGCAAAGGAGTTCATTTGGACAACTTTAAAAGAGATTTTCTCAATATTTAGATTTTTTTGCACCCTCAGATTTCCAGTTGTATCTCGGCCAAATATTGTCCTATCCTAACAAACCAAACAAACCATACACAAATGAAAATCGTATTTATTCAGATTTCAAATGATGTATAACTCTCAATTAAAAAAAAAAAAAAATTGACCCTTATGACTGGTTTTGTGGTCCAGGGTCACATATTTGGGATTACTTGGATGTAATATTACCTTGAGATGAACAAGTGGACTGACAAGTGGAGTGATCCAGACAGTGAAACATCCCTGAGGACCAGAACTAATTGGTGTATAATCAACTACATACTAGTTGTAAATATTGTGTTTTAAAGTAATAGTTACATTTATGTCAAATTTTAAGAAGTGCTGTTTTAGTTTTATTTATATTTTGTGTAAGTTGAATGACACAGCTCAATGAAACGGTAAGGTATCTCCCTCTAGTGGCGGAGATCAGCAATGTTTACAGGGCACCATAGAACTCTTGAACGAGTTGAGCTGTCCATGGTTCTGAACCATAGAAGGCTGGCCAGACTGCTGTCCGTGGTGCTGACATCTGTTTAAAGGGATAGTTCACCCAAACATGATTGTCATCATTTACTCACCCTCAAATTGCTCCTGTATGAGTTTCTTTCTTCAGCTGAACACAAGAAGATATTTTGAAGAATGTCGGTACAGTTAAAGGGATAGTTCACCCAAAAATGAAAATTAGCCCATGATTTACTCACCTTCAAGTCATCCTAGGTGTGTATGACATTCTTCTTTCAGACGAATAAAATCTGAGTAATATTTAAAAGGTCCAGGCTAATCCAAGCATTTTAATAGCAGTAATAGTTGCTCTGTTTTTTCATTCCATAAAAAATGCATCTGTCCGTCGAATAGCCATTTGTGAAAGAAAAATATCCATGTTTAAAACTTTATCAAGTAAAGTTCCAGCCGATCGCCTTCTGTGGAAGAGTGTAGAAAGTGCCATCTCAACAATTCAAGATGCGTACATGAAGTCATGACAAGCGTACTTGGTCGCGTTTGTCTTTCGATCGGCAGAGGCACTTTGAACACTTTTTCAATAAATTGAATACGGAAGGTGGTAGGCCGAAACTTTACTTTATAAAGTTTTAAATATGGATCTTTTTCTTACACAAACACATCGATTCGCTTCAGAAGGCCGTTATTAACACATCAGAGCCGCGTGGAGCACATTATTTGATGGACAGGTGCATTTTTTAAGGACTTCAAAAACAGAGCAATTATTACTATTATTATAATGCTTGGATTAGCCAGGACTTTTTAAATATAACTCAGATTTTATTTGTCTGAAAGAAGAATGTCATATACACCTAGGATGACTTGAGGGTGAGTAAATCATGGGCTAATTTTCATTTTTGGGTGAACTATACCTTTAATGGACCCCATTGACTTCCATAGTAGGAAAACAATACTATGGAAGTCAGTCAACTTCATCAAAACCAAACATCAACATTTGGTTTCCAACATTCTTCAAATATCTTATTTTGTGTTCAGCTGCATGAGAAAGAAACTCATACAGGTCAATTTTGGGGTGAACTTTTTCTTTAAGACTGTTCCAACTGACAAAGTAAAGGCTTGGTTCTGATTCGGGATCACAAATTAAGCACCAAATAAAACAAATATCTAGGCAGGTTAATATTTCAAGTCATTAGCCCATTTATTGCTATCCAATTGCAGTGCAGTGACTTTCCTATCAAACCCTCCCCTTTCTTTCTTTATTTCAATGCTCAGTGACCCAGTGACCTGACATTTAATGTTTTGAATAGCCCGTTTTTATGACCTGTAGACTTTAATGTAAAGAAGCCATCGCTATTTGATTAATTGTTATAGCAAAGGACGTCCAATAAAAATCTTGTTATAGCAGGTTGATTAACGTGTGTGAGCACAAGACTTGACAGCTCGCTTGCGCTAGATGAACCACCAAATCTCGGCGCAAAAATGTAACCCGGAATAATTCCGACACTCTGTGTGTGTGCGCGCGCGCGCTCTGGCAACCAAACCAAGCGAGGGCAAGTAAACTGTATAAGGTTTCATTAGGTGGTAAAGGAGATCCATCTGACCGCTTTATATCTGGTTTCCTGCTCTTTCTCTATCGACGTCTATCTCGCGTTCTTTCGGTTTAGTAGCCTACCATGGTGATTTAGTTTTGACTGTTGCAAACTTACCGCAAACATGCTGCAAATCGGTAGGCTATTTGCGTGAAGCTTTTAACTCCGTAGCCCACGGTACAGCAGAGTTGGCTCGCGCAGTAGCGGAGAGAGGCGGACGCCTCGCGGAGTCGTGTTACTTTGCGTCTTGCATTTTATAGGAGGAATGGGGTTAGTGAAATGCCAACTCTCTGGAAACAGATCGTGTTTTCCTTCGCTTCTATACTCAGCATCGGTTCTGTGGTACTTCTGGTTGTGGCACTGTCCACCGAGCGCTGGGTCACCGGAACCACATTGTGTCAAACAGGAGTAGATCTGGTGAACGCGTCTAGTCCGGAGCTCGAGCAGTTCACGGGACACATTTACTACGGCCTCTTTCAGGGCGGGAAAACACGGAGGTGCGGGCTCGGAATCCGCCGCTCCAAAATATACAGTAAGAGCACTTACGTGTTGAATGATCAGATAGACTCCCTTCTGATTAAACATTCAAACTCTGTACCGATATTATAACGAATCACATTTATTTGATGTATAACTTCTTATTAGAATAGATATTTGAATTTTATTTTTATCTCTTGTTGTTTTGTTGATGCTGTCTTAAAAAAAATGAATAGGCCTACTTTTATTAGAAGTTATTTGGGTATTTTTTTTAGAAGGACGCATTAAATTGATAAAACATTTTTTTAATTATAATATAAATATTATTATAAATAATATTTTTTAACAATTATAATTGTTAAATAATAATACAAAAAACTTTATATTTCAAATAAATGCTGTTCTTTTGAACTTTCTAAGAATCTTGAAAAAAATGTATCACAGTTTCCATAAAAATATTACATTTCAACATTGATAATAATAGGAAATCAGCATATTTTAATGATTTCTGAAGGATCGTGTGATACTAAAGACTGGAGTAAGGAAAACTGAAAAACAATATTTCACAATATTACAGTTTTTACTTTTGATTGAATAACTGCAGTCTGGGCAAGCAACAACCAACCCCAAACCATCTAGATAGATAGATAGATAGATAGATAGATAGATAGATAGATAGATAGATAGATAGATAGATAGATAGATAGATAGATAGATAGATAGATAGATAGATAGATAGATAGATAGATAGATAGATAGATAGATAGATAGATAGATAGTACAAATCCAATTTTGTGAATCCTAATCTTTGTCTCTCCCTCTCTCTCTCTTCCTCACAAATTCTGCAGTTTTCCCAAAACTCATCAAAACAATCAACAGTGGTCTTCACATGATCATTATCTTCTTCCTTTTCATTGCTATTGGCTTTGCAGTGGTCAGTTTAGCTTTCTCTATATATAATGCCAGAAAAGTTCCTTATCAATCAATCAAAGGACCTTTTGGCCTCTACATCTGGAATGTCATTGCCGGTAAGTCAACAATCAACATACCACTAAATCTAAGATGACAATGTTCTACACCTCATGGATAATCAACCCTAAATCAACAATATCAACGATAATAAATGACTAATAATATACTTGTCCATTCTCTTTTGATCTCTTCCCTCAGCTCTGTTCAGTGCAATGGGCTTTGCGTGTTTCCTTGCAGCAATTCAGTGCCATCATCTCACGGAACATGTGGCTAACTACCGCGAGAGCCTTTTTACCCTTGTGATCGTTGAGGAGAATCTTGGCTTCTCCTTCTGGTTGTGTGTTGCCAGCGCAGTAACACACGGAGCTAACATTCTTGTAGTAGCCTCCAGTAGGATACATCTGCCTAAAATACAGACTAAGAAACCAGAGGAACCTTCAGCCACTGGAGAAGACTTCCTCTACTAAAGAGCAAGAATGAGCTGAAAGGTTTGACTGCAGGGTCAGAGAGGAAGCTGTGCAGATGAGCCAAAGACTGTTCAGATTTATTCAGACTGTTCAGAAGACTGAGGTGATTTATCACTACGGGTTTATAAAAGACTGGGGTTTTATTGTGGAGGACAGAAAAATGTTGCTTGACTGACAGGTTATGGAAAACTGCAGGGCTTCCAGACTGAAATGTGACATTGTGTATGTCTCAAGCAAGTTAAATATTAATGTTATTTCATGTTTTTTCTATTTTAGAGCTACTGAGAAATATACATATTTTTCTGTTCAAACTGCAGTAACGACACTAACGTGCAGTGGTTCCGTACTAGATAGCACAGATATGAGTGTACAGTATCAAAATCTAAACTAATTGATTGTACATTTATTTTCCAGTTTATTTTCTATATACATCTAGTGCAGTGGTTGAGTGGCCCTCGACCCCCAGCACTCCATGTCAAAATCTCTATTTCATATATTTAGAATGTATTAAACACACAGTAAATGGACAAAGCTTATAATAAAATAAGAAATAATACAATTTCTTCTAGAATACAACATATTGTTTTTTCACTTTCAGTGCCAATTATTTTTTCAATAAAACTTAAACATGCTTAATTAAAACACTTCAATTAGTCCAAGCAAGGATGATTCTAAGTAAATAAAATTAAACGAAACAATATCACATGTTGATGCCTTTGTTACTCGTGTTGATATGATTATTTAAAATATTTAATATAAGATGTTGACACATAACTGACTAGATTTTATTTCCACATGTGAAAGTAACACGTGCATGCGGAGCTCGAAAGAGAATTAGGTCCGGACCTCAGGAATCTCAATGCTGGGTACGGCCTTGTGAGGGATGATGTATAGTTAATCCTTAAATGCATTAATGTTTGGCCAATCATTATTACATATTCGGGTCTTTAGCAACCCAGATCTATAACACGGATAGATCTGTCACAATAATATAAAACTTTTAATATAAAGTAGCAATTACGGAAGAATAAAAGTGTATTTTGTTCCCTTTTGTAGCTTGGAATGGTTCAGTTTGAGCAGATGTTTTATACCATCATCACTGTCCTCAAGCTCATGTCCCAGTAGTTTCAGCATCTGGCTTATATTCGCCATCTCAAGCATATTCTCAAAACTACAATTTTCAACATCTTCAAAATTAATATTTTGATCACAGACAGCTTCTTCAGCAGATCCAACATCAAGTGACAGTGACACTAATATTTGATTGCGTTCGGTACTTGCTGGTAATCGCTGAGCCATTTCAAGTTCAATGATACTTCCTGTTATTTTATTTTCTGCTGACGGAAACTATGGCTGTGTCCGAAAACCTAGGCAGCTGACTCGTTGCCTCGCTGCCTTATCAGGCAATGACTTGTAAGCGTTTGTGCATGAAGGCACCTCACAAAACTAATTACTTCTTAGGCAGTGTAACCGTTTAATGATCAACAGCAAAATAGAGAGAGCTTTGGTGAGAACTAAACAAATATTTAATTACTACATTAGCAATCTCTCACTAGAAATGACATCAGAAGTAGAAAATCTTGGTAAAAATCGTACATCTACACAAACTGACCAGCAAACGCAACTTTCGGACGCCATCTTTTTTCCCCCAGCTCAACTGTCACAAGAATGGAAAGCACAGGATTATGGGATATCAAAGGCAAAGATACAAATATGCTGCCTTCAAAAATCGATCAGATGAAGGCATCTCAGGAGACAAGAAGTGAAGCCAACATTAGATTCGGGACGTGCCTTGGTGCCTTCCTGCCTTGAAATGTGTCCTCCGAAGGCAGCATTTTCCAGGTTTCAGACGCAGCCTATGCGTGAAACGTCACTTCATCATTGTGTATCAGACATTGGCACCTTGTGGAATAAAGGTGAATTTCTCTTAATTTAGTAATCAAAGATTCAATTATTGTTGTGCAGAAAAAAATATACTTACACTGTTACACACCTCAGGTCTTCTTTAGTTTCCGCTGCTAGAGGTCGCTTATTCAAAACAAAGGCGTTCCTTGATGACGCCTTGATTTCACAGAATCATTGGAGTTGCTCTCTTCACCTCTTCAGCTGGTGGAAAAGAAACCGACGGGACTCAGGGCAGAAATCATATTCATGGATGAGCTAATGTATTAAAGATTTTTTAACATTACTGTAGTATGAAGCAGGGTGGGGCTAAAGCCGCTGGAGCGATTACTAATGAGTGACGCACGTGTCGAGAGCAGCGGAGCTTTTATTATGCCACAGACGACCGCTTCCGCATCTTCCGGTCATGCGTATGTGGGATAATGCAGTGCTGTTTTATCATATTAGATACAGTTATTTGAGTGTGTTCAAACTAAAGTTGTTTTAATGCTACTGTGTGCGTTTGCTCGGTGGCTACTATGAGACACTTGTTGCACACTGCAGTAAGCCAGATCGGTATTAGGCATGGCAAATGTGTCCAAACAGTTGCTCACCTGTCTATTAAAACAAATAATATAATAAAGCTGCTTTGGTGTTTCCATGGTTTCTACAAAATAAAATACAAAATCGTGGGGGAGGCAGGTATGATGTCATTGATGTGACGCACGGACATGGTTTTTGTTTCCAAGAATTTAAACATTCTTGGAAACATTTGGGATAATGTAAGTACACAAGTCAACAAAATATATTGCATTAAAAAATATATATTGCAACAAAAAAAACATTGTTCTAGTGTTTTTTGGATTTTTATTCCAAAAATCTTACATATTGTGCCTTTAAGAGGTGAGAGGATTCCACCACTTAGGACTGCAGCTGACGTCCTCAATATTTAGAACGCTTGTCACAAATTATGTCACTGGATTAGCTAAAAATATGGAGCGTCTCTCCGTCTTTCCGTGCACACCCTGGGGTTAAAGTGGGACCATACACTTTAGTTTAGATTAGTACTGAGCTCTTATAAAGATGGACAGATCTAAAGCATTAATATGAACGTTTTATTAGGAAACAAGACATGAAGAATAAAACTTGTAATAGAAATGTAATAGTCATACTTTCTTTTAGCAATAGCTTCTAAATGAATCAAGGCAGTGCATTTCTACAATGCATCAGTAGATAAAAACTGTAAAATGACAGCCTCTTCGCTTAGTGCTTTGAAAATCAACAATTACTGAACATTTAAAGGTGAATACAGTTTTAAGAGAAAGGGAAGCATGCATTCTCAAAATCACAACAATGTGGATAATAATGCATTTAGAATATATAATAATATTCACTCATCCATTTTCTTAAACAATGTTTTAAAGGGTTGAAATGTGATGTTTACAATTTTATAATTTTTGTTTGTTTGCTTTGAGGACTACTGATTCTATTTTTTTGTTTAATGATATGAGATTATGGTGCTATTTTTACTCAATGAGCTGCACAATTCTGAGAAAACTGAGAATTACACGTTTTTGTTTATTTAAAACAGAGATCACAATTCGTCCGTAATTCTGACGACGCACCTTCACTCTCTTCCATTGAAGTATGTGAAGCCACCAGGCACTGACATCTTGGGTCTAGAGTCCGAGCAGTAGTGAGCGCGAAGTGAAGCCCTTATATCAAGGTCCTAATCAAGGCGCCTAATCAATCGCACACCCCAGAACTTTTTTTGTGAAATAAACAGTTATGGAAATGAAGAAATTAAAGTTAAAGCTCCAATCTCAGTTCCCGAAAAAGTCTGTTGGTGCCTCCGTGACTACTTCACTCAGGGAAGCTGTCAATCTCAGCTGTCAATCATAACGTCACACACACCCCTGTTTTTATAGCATCAAATAAAACCAAACTTAGGGTGCTTTCACATCTCTAGTTCGGTTCATTTGGTCCGAACAAAGGGCAAACAATTATACATTGTAGCATTTTTCAGCTTTTTTGGTTCCTTTTCACACCACACTGGTTGCTTTGGTCCGAACCAGTTGAAACTAACCAAAATGCAGTCACATGACAACATCCACATCACTCATTGGCCATGGCGTATTTCCTAAACTGCAACTGCGCAGGCTGGTTTTGTCCCTGGCCATAATCTATTACATTGTTTGTATACACCACAATATGCAAACAATACATTTCTATAATGAAGCACCGAATGCGGCTTGAAAACAACGTTCTTAATGCACTGCAAACGGCGAGCGTGCATCGCTCGTCACTTCAAGCGAAGACCGCGCTGTTCTTGTGAGTTTTCCAAAGTTGGGACCTAATATGGTCATCAGACCAAATATCTATGAGGCTCCGCACCTCCTCACTACTCTAAGTTTGTCCGCGAGCTGCCATGCTAAAGTGCAAACTGTCAACAGACACTTCCTCATCACATAATGCACAGCGCAGCTGACTACTGCAGCTAGTTTAGTCCAAAAATGATCAGTACTTTTTGCATTTGGGTCTGTTCTTAGTCGGATTACGTTCTCACCACAAACGAACCGCTCCAGAGTTCGATACGATACGCGTGTTTGGTCCTCTTTTGGTGCCCACCCGAGTGCGATTGCTGCTTTCACACCTGACCAAACGAACCGCACCAAAGGGGAAAACGAACTCTAGGAGGCTACGATTCAACCGAACTAAATGAGGCAGGTGTGAAAGCACCCTTATTTAAAGAACGAACACTTGAACTAACATCAGCGTGATAAAAACTGCCTTAAAAAAAACATCTTTGGATTTTTTTTATTTGAGGTGTAATTTGTTTAATTTGTCTATGTCCCATTACATTACATGGTGGGGGCGGGGTTTATGACCTTTACTGCATCCAACCACCTGGGGGCGATCGACTTTGCCTTCACTTTTTAGGACTCCACACTTGAAAGGTCACCAACCACCAATACCCACCTCTGCAGTGAATATTTTACACCGGATAGTTTTACAAACTTTCATCAGAGACAACTGGGATTCACTGATAATCCGCTGTTACAAGTGAATGGGGTCAAACCAACTACCTCCCGCCCCGGCCTTCATCCTCCAGTCCCGCCGACATATGGTGCTAACGTCGGCAGTACGTGCCCACCAATGAGTGTAAGTTGCCTTGTGTGCAATAATTATGCTATAATTATAGTAGGTAGTCCACTGTAACTACTACATTTTGCAACCCTCTAACGTGATTCTTTTGTTTATATGCATCAGGATGTTTGACTCATTAGACAAGTAATTTCGACTCGCAGCTTTCCCGCGAGTGGGCGTGGTTTCAGCGCCAACTGTGTGAGAATACTACTTAGTTTTTCAAGATTTTGATTACTTGTTTTATTTACTTGCCGTTTTTTATCACTCAAATGTGACTCGCTGGTTGATAACACATTTTTCTGTGGTGTTACAAACTCAGAGCACATATTTAATATTGCTTTACACGGACTTTAATGAATGATTCAATGACAAATAACAGTCACTTGTCGCCACCTAACGGTCGTTGCGATGTAACTTAATTGATACAATCTTTATTTACTTTCAAAAGGCGATTTATTAGTGTTTATATCCAAACTAATTTATAAGCAGTGCTTTAAGTGGAAAAAATAAAGTGCCGGTACTCACCAAAGGGGGCGGGGCTTTGTTGGGGGCGTGGTTATGGGGGGATTGTTTAGTCAATAATTCAAGAAGGTCCGTATTTTAAAGCTCTTTCTAACTTGTTCTCAGCCTTAGAACTAACATATAGTTCTTGTAATTGTGTAAATATATAATTTGTTACAATAAGGGTTTATTTACAAAGCAAGACCATTGACGGCACCTCATTAGGCTACCATACAGGCCAATGTTCACTTTTGTCTTTCTTTTTTCTAATCAAATAGCAACACAGTTAGAAACTATAGCTGGGTCATTCCTGGTATGCGGTAACATTTTGGCTTCATAAATGTTTGAAAAAAAAGTACATGATTTTCATGTTGTTAGCATTTTACCAAAATGGTGACATGTTTAACTAGTCGGAATACATATTGGTCAAGCTCAGGGACTAAAAAAATAATAATTATGGGTAGATTCATTGTTCGGACACGGGCCGTGAAGGTGTTCCACCCTGTTAGGGACATATACATAGTTATCACAAAATGTTAATAATGTAAATGTTAAACAATAACAAGTTTTTCTTGGATAGTATATGTCCCTTATGCCATCATGGTATTTTTTTTAAATTCTTGAAACAATAACAAAACTATTATTGATGAATAGAATGTCTTGATTATTAAGAACAGGTACTTTTTGTACCCATTTTTGCCAACAGGATGGTAAATAATAATAAAAATGTGTTTAAAAACATATATTGTATATGCTGTTAATGATCCTCACCTCCCAAAATGAAACATAAGTATGCAAAACATTTAACGTTGCTGTCAAATTATTATTTAAAAATGACTCGCCTAACAGGGTGGAAGACCATAACAGTGGATGAGTTTTCCGTCATTGTCCTGCATGATTTGCCATCAGTAATGTGTGGCACTGCACCTATATAACATGGTTTTATATATAATATTTATATATGCATATATGTGTTTATATAATTTGCAATATACACAAAATATGATTTATTCTATTAGAATTTCCACCCTATTAGGTTTATAGATCTAACAGGGCGGAATCAACAGGGTGGAAAATTTTAAGATAAGTTAGCCGTAGCTCTTTGAGGGATCAACGTTTAGCTAACTAACCTTTTACAGATAAACTTTTATAACTATGTCAGATATGTTTTAACATTTTTTTGACCGGACAAACATTCTTCATAACAGAGCCTAACAGGGTGGAACTTTAAGATTGGGACAAGCAGGATAACATTTCAAAAACTAAAAAAAAGGTAGAGGTGAGTTGAAGCTTACTTAATTTTGTACGGTTGAATTCCAGCAGGAAAAACTAATTATGTAATTTCCTGAAAATTGTCTCAATGAAATTGTGGTATTTTTTGGAAGTCGAGAAATACATACTAACAGGGTGGAAGATGACTTCAGGGACACAGTAAATGAAGACAATTGTAAAAAAAAAAAAAAAAAAATAACTATAGTTTCACATGATTTATATGTATAACTAGAGGTAGTTTAGCCTATTCTATAACATCATCTAAAAATATTTTGAGATTTTCATCATTTCATGGTTTATAGTTCTTGTGGAAGTTGATTACTTTGCACTGAGGACATTATAAAATTGAATGCATATATCAATAAAAAGGTGTGCAAAATACGAAATAGTATTTTTAATACCTATTATATCTGTTTAAGTGATAAAGAAGACATACATTTATAATTTAAGCCATTTCTTATGTGACTCATTTTATAGGAAATATGAGTAAGTAAATCATAAAGACAGAAAAGTCACTGTATAACAGGAACGACCCAGCTACAACATGCGGCTGTTGTCATCGGTAGAAGTGGTGCCACTCTTGTCCTCGTCACCGCGGAACAAGTGCTTTGTATTTTAACCATAGATTTTAAACGAGCAGCTATGGTTGCGCGTTTCCAACCCAGTCTCACGTGGCGTTTCACACACCCTCTCCGGACCACTTTAAGTTGTTGACACTGACAGGGGCAAAAGCGACGCATGTGCTTTTCACTTGTAAAACTCAAGGGTGTATGGGTAATGTAGTCTCTGCTCGCAAATGAGCGTACCGGTACGCTAAAAGCACGTTCTGGGCGCACGGAGAGGTGGCGGTACGCTCAAGAGCTATATTTGGAAGTGGCGGTACCGGCGCGTACCGGCCCACTTAAAGCACTGAGTTATAAGCTTTTATTGCAGTACTTCTGTGATAATTTGAATTATTGTAAAACAGTTATCAATTATTGTTTCATACGGTCTAACTTTACATGACTCTGGATCAGCCAAGCACAAACGCAGATTTGAATGTTTGCTGCCTGTGACCGTTAGGCTATATAGTTAGTAGGCCTATACAAAATATATTAGGCTAACTTACTTGTCAAATGTTTAATAGACACATATGAATCGTTGTAATTTAAAAGCGAGGTCGCGTGGGTGTTTGAATAGAGATCAAGATCTTTTAGTGATTAATGAGAAAGTTTTACATTCCGAGTTTACAGAGTTTAATCAGATAGGCTATGTAAACAGTTTTTTCCACATCAATTTATTTGTTATCACATCTATTAAAGTAACGGTTTCTGTTGAGAGTTCGGCCAAAATCTAATTTTATCCCATTTAATTTACCCGAAGTGGTTTGTTTGCTCGGATGATGATCGGTGTGCGGAGAATAAGTTGAGTTGAGCCTGCGCAGAAGCCCCGCCCACACCAAGCCATCATTGGAATGCAATTTAGAACGTGATGTCACAGTGCAGAATGTGCAAGTGTGTGCTTCAATAAATCCATTCTCATTCCTACTTTGCTTACTGACACTTTTCTACTTGTATTTCTCGCGGCATATTTAGCATTTTAAAATGGGTTCATACTTTTCCTGTATTAAAAGTGTAGATGTTTCTGACAGTGTGTACAGTTTACACGAAGAGGAGAAAGGCAAGAGAAAGGGAAAAAACGATAAGACCAGCTCAAGTCAAGGTGAGAAAAAGGACCAGACATGTCCATGTTATTGGAATTTTGAAATAGGGCTGCGCAATATATCGAAATTATCGAAATATCGCAAATGTACATATCGCAATATGCATATCGCAAGGGTACGCAATATCTGAATTAATTTAATAGCCTATGCTACTTCAACATTGTGAAAAGTGTACGTTTTAGGATGACGCATATAGCAGAGAATAGACTGGGCACACGACTGTTACTTATGTGACTTGCTTGACGTTAAAAAGTGTTATTAAAGAAATAACTTGCAAAAAACAACTCCTTGCAGTCTCGTGTTGTCTGCTGTCTGACACACAGACCGAAACGTGCGCACAAGCCGTTCTTTTTTCGTGTCTTGTTTCACACTCGAACTGTCAAATACATACACAGTTGTGTCTTGATGAGTATTCATGTAACGTTAAACACAGTCGGTTATGCTTTAAGTGAAAGATATCAGTTGGGAAAGAAATAGATTTTACGTTACACACTTAAAGCAATATCGTATCGCATATCGAATATCGCATTATTTAACAAGGATATCATATCGCATTTTTCTTCAATATCGCACCGCCCTATTTTGAAATATTTTTTATCTTAAGTTTTCTGGTGGAAACCGTCAAAGTTCCGTTTTTTAAAGTCCAATAAATAAAAAATAATGCACAACTATGAATTGAAAAACTTTACTACAGAATTCGGAAACATACACTTGACAACATTTGACATATAATGAAGATGTTGTTAATTGTGCTAAGCAAATTAATGAATTCTACATTTGAGCAAAAAACCTGAGACTGTGTAATGCTGAACAACCAAACGTTTTATTAACAAATTATTATGTAAGTTACAGTAGTATTTACGCTTACACAAAATACTGTTTTTGCCCCATTGACTTACATTATAACAACATTTTTCGATTGCAAAGCCATGACACCATATAATCATGCATTCTGATTGTTTTACCTTTTGGGAAGAGGTAAAATTTGTAGCTTAGTTTCTGGCTTTATAACAGCATATAAAAGATGAGGGAGAAAAAATTAAAATCTGATGCTGCACAAAAACTAACAATGCATCAAAGCCAATGTTGTTAATCTTTCACATGTCCAAGACTGTGATAAAAGGTAAAAAAAATCACTTTATATTGAAAATAAGTCATTTTGTGTGTTTTTTCCCCAAATCAGTAATATCATTTATGAACTTGGCAATCAAAGAGTAAAAATCCTGTATTTTAGTAGTTTTGATCAGGACTGAGGTTGATTAACAAATTTATGCAAAAAATATTGCAAAAAAATATTTATCTGATAAATCTTTACAGCAGTTTAATTTAGTGGATGTTTTCATCCCGAATATAACGAAAGGGTTGTGAATTTGAACAATACACAAGGTAGGCTAATTAATATTCAGTGACTTGGTAACGTTGTATTCTATCACGATAGCGCGACTTCTATGCTGCTCACCCCTAATCAAAACTCCTAACCTTGGTTGAAAGATTACAGAAGCTA
Organism: Gobio gobio; assembly: GCF_949357685.1. Classification (NCBI taxonomy): domain Eukaryota; kingdom Metazoa; phylum Chordata; class Actinopteri; order Cypriniformes; family Gobionidae; genus Gobio; species Gobio gobio. Next base: position 22,554,249 of record NC_137099.1, read on the forward strand.
GGTTTAGCTGTAACAATATCCTGGGTAACATATACTATCAACAGTTAATACTATTTTCCACTGTAGAATATGCACTACCGCTGCTAGTTTGTGTGGCTGACGTTAGTTATTTTGCCCCTACTTAAGTTACACTCTGCTTTATGAAAAAGCTTCGTATGTCCCCTTTCTTCTTCTTGGGTGGCATAGCTGATCTACAAAGCAGAAAAAGTGGCAAACATGTGGGCAAAGGGAATATTAAAATGTTTTACTCTGGCCTTTTATGGGGTATGCAGACAGCCCTGGTAACTTATCGTTGTCGTCGACACACCAGCTCGCTTGTCTGCCAGTGTAAGCTTTGACACTCTCCCGTGGGCGTAGCCTGTCCGATACACGCTCCCTCACCCCCTCGGGTTTTCAGCCAATCAAATGACGGCGTTTCTTGTACTGTCGTCCTGGCCGTCGGAATTGATCCCTATAGCAGCACAAATGAGTTCGCTAAAATATTGGTGGGGACAATCTTGTCATCTTAAAATATTGATTGGGACTAGTACCTAGCGTCAACCCCTAAACCTACGCCCATGAACAGAGAACAGAGCATTCCTGCATGTGCACACTGAACGACAACTGAGAAAGCGGAATGCACAAATTAGAATGCACCAAAAACTTACTTCATAATTTACAGCAAGCTTAGTTGTAATATGAGTATCCAGTAATAAAAATGGTTATGCAATCTTTTATTAATAGTATTTAATTAAAACCATATTTTTCTTGATATGATTTCCCTCTTTAGATCAGACTTCTCAGCATGTCACCAGTACCAGTGAGCCTGAAGTCCTCCCCATTGCAGAGGAACCTGGTGATGCTGAAGTCAATGACGAGTGGAGTGATGACGTCTTCCAGGATTTAGTCGGAGATTTGTCCGAATGGAGTGCCGATGTCCTTTACTCTTTCAGCTGTGTCTTATCGGACTTTAATGACAATACCCTCCAAACTCGTGTTGCGACTGACTTGAGTGTTGACATCCCCCAAGCTACAGTCTGTGCCACATCCGACTACCGAGTTCCAATCCGTGATGTGGCCGACTATAGAGCCAATGTCCCTCGAGTTCCAATCCGTGATGTGGCCGACTATAGAGCCAATGTCCCTCGAGTTCCAGTCTGTGTAGTGGCTGACTGCAGCGTGGACTTCCCCCAAGTCCCAGTCCGTGCCATTTCAGACTGTAGAGTCGATGCCTCCCATGCATCAGTCGGACCAACAGAGGACACTGTATCACCTCAGTTGAGTCAACCAGAGGATTATGAGATTTTTGGTAAGTTGACTGTCATGACTCAAAACCCAATACAGATAAACTTTTGATATAATATCTGTCTTTACTCATGTCAACTCCTATTTTTCTTTTAACAGACGTCAATTCATCCAGCTATGAAATCGTCAGGAAGCTCAGTGAAGGACGCTTTGGATGTGTTTATGCAGGGATTCGCTTGACAGATGGCCTTAAGGTATCACTTTTTTGACTTGCAATATCTTTTTAACAAATTTTTTCTCACTCTCCTTAGTGTATCTTATGTTCATTACTTGAACTCTCAGACCTGTTTAAATTGTTAGACATGCTTTACATGCTTAGAGTTTAAATTCATGAAACTGATCATGTCTGTTCAAGGTTAATGACTGAAATAATATGAACTCTGCTCACTTATTAATTGTAAATAATTCTAACAGAATTCCATTTTTTGTTTTGTTGATCAGGTGGCACTGAAATTCGTTGAAAACATGGATATAGAATGGATCGACATTGTAAGTACTCTGTTTCTCTCAGTCAATTTTTCAATAGACAAACTGATAATTGTCAGTAGTTGAGGACTGGTCTACATCCGTTCTCCATATAAGCTCATAAGAATTGTCTTTCTTCTAGGAGGGTTATCCTGAACCAGTTCCACAAGAGATCGGTCTGCTAATTCTTGCCAACAAAGGCCCCAGGGTGCCCCAGATCATTCAGCTTGTGGACTGGGATGAGCAGCCTGAACAATACATTGTGGTTCTAGAGAGGCCTGCACCTTGTGAGGATTTGATTGAATTTCTAGAACGCCACGGAGGCACCATCGAAGAGGACATGGCATCATTTATCATGAATCAGGCAGTACTTGCTGCCCAGACTTGCTGCCAACGTGGTGTGCTGCACCGCAGTATAACACTGGAAAACTTGCTGATTATCCCGGACACCCTGGAAGTCAAACTAATTGACTTTGGGTGCGGCGAAATCCTGACCGACGCGGGATACACGTCCTTTGCTGGTATGTATTATCCCTTAGAGCTGTCTTAATCTTTGGTGGAGAGTTAGAGGCTGTTTGACTTGAATGATTCAAGGTCTTAAAAAAGCACCATGTAATGGGATCCACCATTGTGAATCAATAGCATCAAATAATCTCTTGCATGCTAATGACTACCTAGTCAAAATGTTGCTTTAATACAAACTTACACATCAGACATAATCTCTTTCTTTCAGGCTCAAAACAATACTGCCCCCCAGAGTATGATATAAACGGCGAGTATCACGGGGAACCGGCGACAGTTTGGTCGCTTGGGATACTTCTGTTTGGACTGCTGTGTGGGAAATTTCCGGAGTCAGACGACTTGGAGGAGCTCAATGATACGATATGGTCCAAAGATGGTTTCTCACAAGGTAAGATCTTCATTCAGGACACTTGTAATTCTAATTCATACAAAATAGAACAAAGTAATAAAAAAATAGTCGTGTGAGTAATGCAGTAACATTTGGATCTTTCAGCTTAGACTCTTAATCAAAGAGAGCAGATGCGAAGTTTAGGGCAATAATAGGACTTCTCTTATCTTTCTTCACAGAATGCTGCGAATTACTTTGCTCACTCCTGCAAAGAAACCCAGAGAAACGGCTTGAATTGGTCGATGTCTGTCTCCACGACTGGTTTAAGTATTTTTATTGTCAGCCTCAGGATAAGGAGATTATTGGTAAGTTTACTGTCAAAACTCCAACATGATACAAGACAAACAAAAGTTTGATACAATATCTGCCTCAACTCAGGCACAAAGCAGTTTTCATTTCAATCATCTTGTTTTTCTTTAAACAGACATCAATTTGTGCAGCTATGAGATCGTCAGGAAGCTCGGCGAAGGAGGCTTTGGAAGGGTTTATGCGGGCATTCGCTTGACAGATGGCCTTGAGGTATGACTTATTTTACTTGCATTACTTATCTATCAATGTGCTCTTGCCCTGTCTTATACTCAAATCACTGTCTTCTTTTCAAGCATTCTTAGTGTATCTTATGTTTACTACTTAGAGCACTTGACCTCTCAGACCTGTTTAAATTGTTAGACATGCTCTACATGCTTAGAATTTAAATTCATGAAACTGATCATGTCTGTTCAAGGTTAATGACTGAAATTATGTGAACTCTGCACACATATTGTAATTAATATTAACACAAATCTATTTTTTGTTTTGTTGATCAGGTGGCACTGAAATTCGTTGACAAGGTGGATATAGAATGGATCGACATTGTAAGTTCTCTGTTTCTCTCAGTTAATTTTTCAATAGACAAACTGATAATTGTCAGTAGTTGAGGACTGGTCTACATCCGTTCTCCATATAAGCTCATAAGAATTGTCTTTCTTCTAGGAGGGTTATCCTGAACCAGTTCCACAGGAGATCGGTCTGCTAATTCTTGCCAACAAAGGCCCCAGGGTGCCCCAGATCATCCAGCTTCTGGACTGGGATGAGCAGCCTGAACAATGCATTATGGTTCTAGAGAAGCCTGCACCCTGTGAGGACTTGTTTGAATTTCTAGAACGCCACGGAGGCACCATCGAAGAGGACATGGCATCAGTTATCATGTATCAGGCAGTACTTGCTGCCCAGACTTGCTGTCAACGTGGTGTGCTGCACCGCGATATAAAACTGGAAAACTTGTTGATTAACCCAAACACCCAGGAAGTCAAACTGATAGACTTTGGGTGCGGCGAAATCCTGACCAAGGCGGGATACACATCCTTTTCTGGTATGTATTATCCCTCAAATCTATAAGGTTTGTCTGAAACTTTGATGACGAGTTAGGGGCCATTAACAGGACAAAATCTCTTTCTTCCAGGCACAAAACAGTACTGTCCCCCAGAGTATGATAGAAACGGCGAGTATCACGGGGAACCGGCGACAGTTTGGTCACTTGGGGTACTCCTGTTTGGACTGCTGTGTCAGGAATTTCCAGAGTCAGAAGATTTGGAGGAGCTCAATGATATGATATGGTCCAAACATGGCTTATCACAAGGTGAGATCTTCATTTCAGCAATGGACACTTGTAATTCTAAATCATACAAAATATTTTAATAATAAGACAATAATAATCTTCTTCTTATTATTATTATATTTAATAATCATAAATCTCTCCTGTCTTTCTGCACAGAATGCTGTGAACTTCTTTGCTCTTGTCTGCAAATTGACCCAGAGAAGCGGATTGAATTGAAAAATGTCAGTCTCCACAACTGGTTTAAGTACTATATTTATTAATTTCATTAAGCAAAAATCAGCACCAAAGGACCGGACAGGCCGCCCCAGCTCCAGAACTTCCTGTCCCCACACACCAATGCGTAACCCGCATTGATGTACGGGTACTATCCAGGCAGACACGACCTGTTCATGCCAAAGAAGAACCTCAAAGAGGAACAAAGATGGCTTGTCACAAGGTGCGATCTACATTTCTACAAAGATTACTTGTAATTATGTATCTGACAAAATAGAGAAAAGAAGAAAAAAAAGACAGTCATGTGGAAAATGCAGTAATTTGACTCTCGAGAGCAGGTATAAAGTTTAAGGTGGTAATCAGACGTCTCTCCCATCTGTCTCCACAGAATGCTGCCAGTTCATTAGCTTCTGTCCCCATACACCAATGCACACCCTGCATTGATGTACGGGTACTATCCAGGCAGACACGACCTGTTCATGCCAAAGAAGAACCTCAAAGAGGAACAAAGATGGCTTCTCACAAGGTGAGATCTACATTTCTACAAAGATTACTTGTAATTATGTATCTGACAAAATAGAGAGAAGAAAAAAAAAAGACAGTCATGTGGAAAATGCAGTAATTTGACTCTCGAGTGCAGGTATAGACCTGTTTAGACCAAGTTTAAGGTGGTAATCAGACGTCTCTCCCATCTGTCTCCACAGAATGCTGCCAGTTCATTAGCTTCTGTCCCCATATTCCAGGGGTGTCCAAACTTTTTTCTTTTTTAAAGAGGGCCAGATTCGATGTTGTGGACACACCCGGGGGCCGGTTCTTTTTCATATATATATATCTGTCTCTGATGCAGAAAAGTTAGTTCATGCATTTATGACCTCTAGACTAGAATACAGTAATGCACTACTAGCTGGCTGTCCTGCCTCCTCAATAAACAAGCTACAATCAGTCCAAAATGCAGCTGCTAGAGTTCTTACTAGGTCAAGAAAATATGATCACATAACACCAATTCTAACATCTCTGGTTACCTGTTAAGTTTCGTATCAATTATAAAGTATTGCTACTGACCTATAAGGCCCTAAATGGTTTAGCTCCTGTGTATTTAACTGATCTTCCTTCCTAAAGGAGGAAGAACATTTTCATATTTGGCACCTAAACTATGGAATAGCCTTCCTAATAATGTTTGGGGCTCAGACTCACTCCTCCAGTTTAAATCTAGATTAAAGACGCATCTCTTTAGCCAGGCATTCACATGATGCATCTCCTAACCTTGTACTCTATAGTTATATCAATGCACATGATCGTCTTTGCTTAATGCCTTGAACAGCAGCTACGCTAATTATTTTTCTGTTCTGTTTTATCTCGTGACGCCCATCTCGAGGTAACTAGAGAGTCCGTGAGCTCCAGTCTGAATCCAGCTTCTCGTAAAGACTTCAGATGACCAACATCTGTGAAGAGACGACTCAACTCCTGCAAGGACTGCAGATGACGCAGCTCTGCATCAACACGCACTCATGCTCATCTCTATATACCCTATTCATTAAAAACATGTATTCTTATTTCTGTGCCATAGTTATTATATTGATTAATAATAGATAGTTAGCTAATCTGTGTCCTTTGTATATGTGCATTTCTAAAATTGCATAACATGTACAAATCAATTTAAATTGTAATGTAGATGCATTTTCTGTGAAGCTGCTTTGAAACGATATGTATCGTGAAAAGCGCTATACAAATAAATTTGAATTGAATTGAATAATAATCAAGCAGTGAAATCACCATTTCCATAACAGCCTCATTTGTAAAACAAAAAAATAATATACTCATGGCAAAGTTCTTTTCTGTTCTTCACATAGGGGTAAAAAGACGTTCAAAATACAAAAATCCTTGCACATTTACATGAATATAAATATGTGCTGCGTGCTTTTCTCTCAATTACAAAAACACAACAAAAATTACAGTGGTGTGAAAACAACAGTTAAGAAAGCATCTGATCACAGCGACGAGGATATGTTTGCACCAGTTCTGCAATTCAGCACTCCAGTCAAATCATGTCACGTTTAATATAGCATTTTATTCAAAAAAAGTTCATGTTTTAACTCAACGGACTGAACAGAAGAACCGGAGAAGATTCCACGTAAAAAAAAAGGCAGAGCCACAGATCACACCTACCTATTATGTAATTGCCAGGGACTATTAGTTCAAAGGTGTGAGCTGGAGTGAATCTTCCCTAAAAGTTAGCTTTGGCAAGCTATTTCAAATTCCCAAAACGAACTCCAAACAAACTTGTTTTAGCCTGATTTTGTTCTAAATGACGTCAATCGCTTTTTTCACAGTTTTCAAGAAAAGTTTAACTCGATGAAGTTTAAAAGCTCCAAGGTAAAACTTTTAAAGCCAGAGCGGCAGTGGTTCATGTGGTTCATGTAGGTTGTCTACAAACCGGAAGGTTTCACCGCACGTTTACATGTTACCACTGTTCCACAGAAGACACTACTAAAGTGTCTTAAATCATCTGTATATCACTCAAGCTGATGGTTCCATGGGGGTTAATGCAAAGCTCTTGTATGTTCTATTAATCATGAATTAATCAACCCCGCCAAAGATAAACTAAAGTTTTTTGCCAAAGTGGTCCTGTCTGAACTAGGAATTTGTGCTCTTCATTTAACCCATCCAAGTGCACACACACAGTAGTGAACACACACCCAGAGCAGTGGGCGGCCATATTGCTGCGGTGCCCGGGGAGCAGTTGAGGGTTCGGTGCCTTGCTCAAGAGTCTCACCTCAGTCATGGTATTGAGGGTAGAGGAGAGCACTGGTTATTCACTCTCCCCACGACAATTCCTGCCGGACCTGAGACTCAACCTTTGGGTTACAAGGCCGACTCTCTAACCATTAGGCCACGACTGCCCCATGTTATATATAAAGGAAAAATGATCAGATATTTGACAAACAGAGATGAGGATTATAAAGGGGATATAATATAATTTCCTGTTTTTGTTATGTTCTCTTCATGAATTTCAGTTGACTGAAATTTTACTTCCTGGAAGTAGCTACACCAATGCAGCTTAGACATCAGCACAATAATAGGATATAGATACAGTATTTTAACATTGAACATGTTGACACTAAATCATGTAATAGGAGGAAATGTATTTATTTTCATGTTAGATATAGCCTAAAGGGTTTGTGAAAAGAATAGTTAATAAAATGTATTCAGACAACTTCAGCTTTGATCCTGCTCTGTAGACATCAGACTCTTGAATATTACACATGGTTTCACAGACAGGGCTCAGATTAAGCCAGGATTAGGCCTTAGTTAAATTAGGACATTTAAGTAGTTTTTTTTAAACGTGCCTTAGAAAAAAAAAAACATTCCTGATGTGCATCTTGAGACAAAACAATGACACTGGCATATTTTAAGATATGTCTGTGCAAGTTGTTTTCAGTGAAGAGAGCTCAAACATACATTTTATTCTGTGACTAGCCTTTAAACCTTGTCTGTGAAACCAGTAATTTTAAGCATCATCAATAATATGTAAAGCATAAAAAGCACGACGGTCCACACCAGTTTTAAGACAAAATTATGCCAATGCTTACTAGACGGAGTGTCCAATCCTGCTCCTCGAGGGGCACAGTAATACAGATGTATTTTATGTCGTAGAATAAAGCGTGAAAGTCTCTTGAGCTCGTGTTCACCACAGACTTCATTTCAGCCATTTAACCAAAACCCCATTCAAAAAACCCATTGACTTAGAAAATGCTAACTCATTTCCACATTTTGGCCTAGAAAGTGATGTCATACCTGTCCCACTCCTCGGCAGATAGCAAATATTCTTTCAAAAGCTACACTCAATGCTGCGCTGCTTAGCGCTCTTGGGAACGTCTTTTAACGTGACCAGCAGTGAATATAGTGTGTAAACACGTCAATGGAATTGACCCGGAGGTATTATAGCCTCGGTTGGTGACGTCAGCCGAGCGCACCTGCTACACAAGGCTATACATAGATGAGCCCCAGCTGCTTCACTTCAGGTCTTTTGTTTTCAGACCACTCTGTGTATGTGTGCGTCAAAAAATCTCTCTCTCTTTATCTGACTACAGATCTTTGTTTGGAGTTAGATTTCAACTGGCAGTGTGCAGATTTTCTCTTTCTCATCTCACAAGTGAAAGGAGTTCAAATCTAAGAAAAATGAGTCAACAACAAAGTAAACGATGTGTCCCTCCATGTTCTTTTCCTATGCAGAAATGGATACACACACTTACTGCTTTGTTTGTTTGGGAGAAGAGCACACGGCTGCTGCATTGGAGCAGGCCGAGTGCGAGCACTGCTAGTTATTCACAGTTAAAATGCTTTGTGCTTGTCTGCTTTGGCTGACGAACAAGATACGGTCCGTCCCTTTCGCTTGCTCATTCACCAGATCTATATGTTCTTTCGTGTGATTCCGAAGCGCGCCCCGGTGCTTCTTCGGGTCATGCAGGGGATGATGAGGAATCTCTTGTAGTCAAGACCACCTGATCCGAGATCAAGTCGAGACCAAGACCAATGTGTGTTGAGACCTAGACAAGACCAAGGCAGGATGAGACCGAGTCAAGACCAGACCAGCACATTACCACCTGAGAAATGACTTATAACTTATAGTAAATTACTTAGAATAAATATAATTAGAATAATACACTGTCCCAGCAGTTGTGGTCTTGACCGGTCTTGAAACAAAATCCTGAGTCCACTTAGTCTGAGACCAAGACAAGACAGAGAACAAATGTGGTTGAGACCGAGACAAGACCAAGACCGGTCTCGAGTACTACAACACTATCTCTTGGGTCTGTGGACTTCGAGCAGCCAACCCCTGAGCGTTCCTTGCACGACAATGAATCCGTCGAGGAATTAATCGAGGTGGTTACTCGCATGGTGGCTAGATTACAGCTTGACTGGCCTTGCGAAAAAGAGACCCCCAAACGTAGTAAGCTAGAGGATAGGTTTCTATCAAAGTCATGGAGAAAACTTTGGGTTACTTACGTAACCCCGGTTCTCTGATAACATGAGTGAAGTATCTCACTATGGGAACGCCTCTGGGCGTGACAGATCTGGAAGCACCAATTACACCACGTCTGTCAGCTGACAGACCAATCACGACAGTGATGTGGGAGTCCCTCCTCCCTATATATAGCACTGTCATTGGTCCCTACTTCATTCTTAGCAAATCTCTTCTCCGTGCACTGCAAGGAGGGAAGTGCGGTGAGATACTTCACTCATGTTATCAGAGAACCGGGGTTACGTAAGTAACCTAAAGTTCTCTTTCAAACATTCGCTGGGATATGGACAACTCCCATATTGCAGATATGCTGTCCGAAGCAGGCATGTCTACCAACTCAGTGATGTAGGCTTTAACATAACACAACACCCGTACTTTTCACGAATAGAACAGGAATGTATGTGTACAAAATCAAACACCTCAAAGAGTGTTATACACTTAGGACGGAATGAGCCAACGATGGCTCAGAGACATCCAGTCTATAAAATCGGACAAATGTGTGAGGCGATGCCCAACTCGCAGCTGCGCAAACGTCCTGAACTGAAACGCCCTTAAACAGTGCCCATGAGGTGGCCAAACCTCTGGTAGAATGAGCCTTCAGCCCCTCTGGAGGACAAAGACCCTTGCTATTATAACTTGTTATAATAGCTTCCACTACCCAGTGGGACAGGCGCTGTCATGAAATAGGTTTACCCTTATGAGAATCAGCCCAAGAAACAAATAACTGATCACTGTTCCTTAGTGCTTTCGTTCTGTTCACATAGTGACGCAATGCACGGACAGGGCACAGGCAATGAAGCCTTTCATCCTCTAACGAGGAAAAAGGCTGTGGATGGAAAGCCAGTAAATCCACCTGTTTACAAGCGAGAGCTGATTCGCTCACCTTAGGCACGGACGCTGGATTCGTTTTCAAAGTTACCCTTGAGTAATCCATAGCGAACTGCATACAGGAGTTATGAACCGATAAAGCGTGAAGTTCACTAATCCGCTTCACAGTCGAAAGAGCCAATAATAAAGCAGGCTTTGAAACCTTGTGCAGACGCCGCGCACCCCTCATAAACCTGCACACAAGCGGGTGTTGACCTATAGTATTTTTGTCAATTCCCACATGACATGCAGAAATTGCAGCAAGATAAACCTTAACGGTTGAAAATGCTCTGTCCTTATCCAAAAGTTCCTGCAGAAAACATATGTCCATGACAGAACAGAGAAAAGGGACGATGTGTCTGCTAGTGCACCATTGTTCAAACACTCTCCACTTCTTATCATATACAGAGCGCGTTGAAGCTGCACGAGCATTCTGAATAGTTTCAATCACCCTCGCAGGCAAACCCGTAACACTTAAGTTTAACCTCTCACGGGCTAGGCCCAGAGTGTCACGGCGTGAAAGTTCTAGATAGCACAGATATGAGTGTACAGTATCAAAATCTAAACTAATTGATTGTACATTTATTTTCCAGTTTATTTTCTATATACATCTAGTGCAGTGGTTGAGTGGCCCTCGACCCCCATCACTCCATGTCAAAATCTCTATTTCATATATTTAGAATGTATTAAACACACAGTAAATGGACAAAGCTTATAATAAAATAAGAAATAATACAATTTCTTCTAGAATACAACATATTGTTTTTTCACTTTCAGTGCCAATTATTTTTTCAATAAAACTTAAACATGCTTAATTAAAACACTTCAATTAGTCCAAGCAAGGATGATTCTAAGTAAATAAAATTAAACGAAACAATATCACATGTTGATGCCTTTGTTACTCGTGTTGATATGATTATTTAAAATATTTAATATAAGATGTTGACACATAACTGACTAGATTTTATTTCCACATGTGAAAGTAACACGTGCATGCGGAGCTCGAAAGAGAATTAGGTCCGGACCTCAGGAATCTCAATGCTGGGTACGGCCTTGTGAGGGATGATGTATAGTTAATCCTTAAATGCATTAATGTTTGGCCAATCATTATTACATATTCGGGTCTTTAGCAACCCAGATCTATAACACGGATAGATCTGTCACAATAATATAAAACTTTTAATATAAAAGCAATTACGGAAGAATAAAAGTGTATTTTGTTCCCTTTTGTAGCTTGGAATGGTTCAGTTTGAGCAGATGTTTTATACCATCATCACTGTCCTCAAGCTCATGTCCCAGTAGTTTCAGCATCTGGCTTATATTCGCCATCTCAAGCATATTCTCAAAACTACAATTTTCAACATCTTCAAAATTAATATTTTGATCACTGACAGCTTCTTCAGCAGATCCAACATCAAGTGACAGTGACACTAATATTTGATTGCGTTCGGTACTTGCTGGTAATCGCTGAGCCATTTCAAGTTCAATGATACTTCCTGTTATTTTATTTTCTGCTGACGGAAACTATGGCTGTGTCCGAAAACCTAGGCAGCTGACTCGTTGCCTCGCTGCCTTATCAGGCAATGACTTGTAAGCGTTTGTGCATGAAGGCACCTCACAAAACTAATTACTTCTTAGGCAGTGTAACCGTTTAATGATCAACAGCAAAATAGAGAGAGCTTTGGTGAGAACTAAACAAATATTTAATTACTACATTAGCAATCTCTCACTAGAAATGACATCAGAAGTAGAAAATCTTGGTAAAAATCGTACATCTACACACAAACTGACCAGCAAACGCAACTTTCGGACGCCATCTTTTTTCCCACAGCTCAACTGTCACAAGAATGGAAAGCACAGGATTATGGGATATCAAAGGTAAAGATACAAATATGCTGCCTTCAAAAATCGATCAGATGAAGCAGGGCCGGCTCTAGCTCTTTGGTTGCCCTAGGCGAGATTGAGTTTTGTGCCCCCCCCCCCCCCCCCCTTAATTGTTAAGCCCACCGGCAACTATAGTTGCCAGTGTATAGTTGTCATTTTCCTTCTGTAAGTATTTTTCTAGATATTATCCATGTTTTATATCTTAATGACACACAAGCAGACAACCAAATAAAGGATTTCAAGAAAAAATATATTAACTTCCTTCCTGTCACATGAGACTGCCAACTTCCTACCCCTACTTCCAGGGAGCACAACGAAGGCAAACCCTCCCAAAGAAAGGTCATTTTCATGTAATAGTATTTTTTGTTGACATATATATATCAACATAATCATGAAGGTCTCGAGAATCATCCAAACAAAACACATCTTACAACAGATCTATAGTTTTTAGTATACTTAGTCAAACATAATAAATTTGATTATGAATAAAGATTGATCTGTTGAAAGCAGTTATTTTGAGTTAGATGCTAAATGTTCTCCTCTTATTCATATTTGACATTGAAGGGGTGCATACAACATATTTGCCCACCGGCAACTATAGTTGCCACAGATTCAAATACGATTTTCAAGAAAAAATACAAAAACCTGGGGAAAATAAATGCAGAACATGCCATTCAGAAAAAATTGGGCACAAATGGGTTAAGTATTTATAAAAACTATATAAACAAAAATGCTCCTATTGTTACTCCAAGACTTAAAAAGCTAATTATGACTTAAATGATACACTCTAATAAATAGCACATACAAAAATGCTACAAAGAAAGTTGGAGGATATTTAACAAATTATGACTCAAACTATGGATGAACAAACAAAAATGCTTTTATAGTCACTCCAACACTTAATCAAGAAAGTTAAGACTTGAAGGATCAACTACAATAAATTGGTCATACACAAATGCTAGAAAGAATGTTCAAGGATATTTACCAAATATTAACTCCATAAACTGTGCAAAAACTCTTAAGCACCTGTAAAGACACTTAAGCAAATTATGACCCATAAACTGGATTAACTATACCCTCTACAAACAAAAGTGCTATTATGGATACACTGTACTTACCACTACAAAATTAAAATATATAAGTTCTTGTAGCTCTATCCCTATCTTAAATAATAAAAGATGAACAGTTGTTTCTGGCATTTCTATTCACCTTCAAAATTGACGCAGCATTAAAATTTGGCTCGTCTGGATTTCCTTATTGTCAGTGAAATGCGTAGTAATATGTAGATAACTAGCTAGCTATGATAGCTTAGTGACAGCAATAAAACGTCCAATGCCGTCCAATATTAGTTGATAATATCGATAATACGAAGTAAATTTATTTCGTTTGACACCTTTATGGCTGAGATGAGAAGACTTACCTCTATACTGGGCTTTCTTGTGATCGTCTGCCTTTCTCTTTTTCCGTCCCTGTGTACTCGAGGGTTTAGACCGCTTCATTTTTGAAGAACGCGCCAGTGCTGAGCACTTGCCTGACATAACGCCTGACAATATTCACTTTCAATTCAATCTAATAATCAGGTTAAGTAATTAAACGTGCGGCTGAGGGGGCGCCCAAGGATGATCATGTTTAATAAACAGTATGTTTTATTTCGCTTGTTTTAATTCTATGCTTAATGGGAAGTAAGTTTAAGGGCGCCACTAGAGGGCGCCTGGCTGCGCCCCCAACACATTTGTCGCCCTAGGCAACCGCCTAGCTCGCCTATAGCAAACGCCGGCCCTGAGATGAAGGCATCTCAGGAGACAAGAAGTGAAGCCAACATTAGATTCGGGACGTGCCTTGGTGCCTTCCTGCCTTGAAATGTGTCCTCCGAAGGCAGCATTTTCCAGGTTTCAGACGCAGCCTATGCGTGAAACGTCACTTCATCATTGTGTATCAGACATTGGCACCTTGTGGAATAAAGGTGAATTTCTCTTAATTTAGTAATCAAAGATTCAATTATTGTTGTGCAGAAAAAAATATACTTACACTGTTACACACCTCAGGTCTTCTTTAGTTTCCGCTGCTAGAGGTCGCTTATTCAAAACAAAGGCGTTCCTTGATGACGCCTTGATTTCACAGAATCATTGGAGTTGCTCTCTTCACCTCTTCAGCTGGTGGAAAAGAAACCGACGGGACTCAGGGCAGAAATCATATTCATGGATGAGCTAATGTATTAAAGATTTTTTAACATTACTGTAGTATGAAGCAGGGTGGGGCTAAAGCCGCTGGAGCGATTACTAATGAGTGACGCACGTGTCGAGAGCAGCGGAGCTTTTATTATGCCACAGACGACCGCTTCCGCATCTTCCGGTCATGCGTATGTGGGATAATGCAGTGCTGTTTTATCATATTAGATACAGTTATTTGAGTGTGTTCAAACTAAAGTTGTTTTAATGCTACTGTGTGCGTTTGCTCGGTGGCTACTATGAGACACTTGTTGCACACTGCAGTAAGCCAGATCGGTATTAGGCATGGCAAATGTGTCCAAACAGTTGCTCACCTGTCTATTAAAACAAATAATATAATAAAGCTGCTTTGGTGTTTCCATGGTTTCTACAAAATAAAATACAAAATCGTGGGGGAGGCAGGTATGATGTCATTGATGTGACGCACGGACATGGTTTTTGTTTCCAAGAATTTAAACATTCTTGGAAACATTTGGGATAATGTAAGTACACAAGTCAACAAAATATATTGCATTAAAAAATATATATTGCAACAAAAAAAACATTGTTCTAGTGTTTTTTGGATTTTTATTCCAAAAATCTTACATATTGTGCCTTTAACAGGTGAGAGGATTCCACCACTTAGGACTGCAGCTGACGTCCTCAATATTTAGAACGCTTGTCACAAATTATGTCACTGGATTAGCTAAAAATATGGAGCGTCTCTCCGTCTTTCCGTGCACACCCTGGGGTTAAAGTGGGACCATACACTTTAGTTTAGATTAGTACTGAGCTCTTATAAAGATGGACAGATCTAAAGCATTAATATGAACGTTTTATTAGGAAACAAGACATGAAGAATAAAACTTGTAATAGAAATGTAATAGTCATACTTTCTTTTAGCAATAGCTTCTAAATGAATCAAGGCAGTGCATTTCTACAATGCATCAGTAGATAAAAACTGTAAAATGACAGCCTCTTCGCTTAGTGCTTTGAAAATCAACAATTACTGAACATTTAAAGGTGAATACAGTTTTAAGAGAAAGGGAAGCATGCATTCTCAAAATCACAACAATGTGGATAATAATGCATTTAGAATATATAATAATATTCACTCATCCATTTTCTTAAACAATGTTTTAAAGGGTTGAAATGTGATGTTTACAATTTTATAATTTTTGTTTGTTTGCTTTGAGGACTACTGATTCTATTTTTTTGTTTAATGATATGAGATTATGGTGCTATTTTTACTCAATGAGCTGCACAATTCTGAGAAAACTGAGAATTACACGTTTTTGTTTATTTAAAACAGAGATCACAATTCGTCCGTAATTCTGACGACGCACCTTCACTCTCTTCCATTGAAGTATGTGAAGCCACCAGGCACTGACATCTTGGGTCTAGAGTCCGAGCAGTAGTGAGCGCGAAGTGAAGCCCTTATATCAAGGTCCTAATCAAGGCGCCTAATCAATCGCACACCCCAGAACTTTTTTTGTGAAATAAACAGTTATGGAAATGTAGAAATTAAAGTTAAAGCTCCAATCTCAGTTCCCGAAAAAGTCTGTTGGTGCCTCCGTGACTACTTCACTCAGGGAAGCTGTCAATCTCAGCTGTCAATCATAACGTCACACACACCCCTGTTTTTATAGCATAAAACAAAACCAAACTTAGGGTGCTTTCACATCTCTAGTTCGGTTCATTTGGTCCGAACAAAGGGCAAACAATTATACATTGTAGCATTTTTCAGCTTTTTTGGTTCCTTTTCACACCACACTGGTTGCTTTGGTCCGAACCAGTTGAAACTAACCAAAATGCAGTCACATGACAACATCCACATCACTCATTGGCCATGGCGTATTTCCTAAACTGCAACTGCGCAGGCTGGTTTTGTCCCTGGCCATAATCTATTATATTGTTTGTATACACCACAATATGCAAACAATACATTTCTATAATGAAGCACCGAATGCGGCTTGAAAACAACGTTCTTAATGCACTGCAAACGGCGAGCGTGCATCGCTCGTCACTTCAAGCGAAGACCGCGCTGTTCTTGTGAGTTTTCCAAAGTTGGGACCTAATATGGTCATCAGACCAAATATCTATGAGGCTCCGCACCTCCTCACTACTCTAAGTTTGTCCGCGAGCTGCCATGCTAAAGTGCAAACTGTCAACAGACACTTCCTCATCACATAATGCACAGCGCAGCTGACTACTGCAGCTAGTTTAGTCCAAAAATGATCAGTACTTTTTGCAGTTGGGTCTGTTCTTAGTCGGATTACGTTCTCACCACAAACGAACCGCTCCAGAGTTCGATACGATACGCGTGTTTGGTCCTCTTTTGGTGCCCACCCGAGTGCGATTGCTGCTTTCACACCTGACCAAACGAACCGCACCAAAGGGGAAAACGAACTCTAGGAGGCTACGATTCAACCGAACTAAATGAGGCAGGTGTGAAAGCACCCTTATTTAAAGAACGAACACTTGAACTAACATCAGCGTGATAAAAACTGCCTTAAAAAAAACATCTTTGGATTTTTTTTATTTGAGGTGTAATTTGTTTAATTTGTCTATGTCCCATTACATTACATGGCGGGGGCGGGGTTTATGTCCTTTACTGCATCCAACCACCTGGGGGTGATCGACTTTGCCTTCACTTTTTAGGACTCCACACTTGAAAGGTCACCAACCACCAATACCCACCTCTGCAGTGAATATTTTACACCGGATAGTTTTACAAACTTTCATCAGAGACAACTGGGATTCACTGATAATCCGCTGTTACAAGTGAATGGGGTCGAACCAACTACCTCCCGCCCCGGCCTTCATCCTCCAGTCCCGCCGACATATGGTGCTAACGTCGGCAGTACGTGCCCACCAATGAGTGTAAGTTGCCTTGTGTGCAATAATTATGTTATAATTATAGTAGGTAGTCCACTGTAACTACTACATTTTGCAACCCTCTAACGTGATTCTTTTGTTTATATGCATCAGGATGTTTGACTCATTAGACAAGTAATTTCGACTCGCAGCTTTCCCGCGAGTGGGCGTGGTTTCAGCGCCAACTGTGTGAGAATACTACTTAGTTTTTCAAGATTTTGATTACTTGTTTTATTTACTTGCCGTTTTTTATCACTCAAATGTGACTCGCTGGTTGATAACACATTTTTCTGTGGTGTTACAAACTCAGAGCACATATTTAATATTGCTTTACACGGACTTTAATGAACGATTCAATGACAAATAACAGTCACTTGTCGCCACCTAACGGTCGTTGCGATGTAACTTAATTGATACAATCTTTATTTACTTTCAAAAGGCGATTTATTAGTGTTTATATCCGAACTAAGTTATAAGCAGTGCTTTAAGTGGAAAAAATAAAGTGCTTTGTTGGGGGCGTGGTTATGGGGGGATTGTTTAGTAAATAATTCAAGAAGGTCCGTATTTTAAAGCTCTTTCTAACTTGTTCTCAGCCTTAGAACTAACATATAGTTCTTGTAATTGTGTAAATATATAATTTGTTACAATAAGGGTTTATTTACAAAGCAAGACCATTGACGGCACCTCATTAGGCTACCATACAGGCCAATGTTAACTTTTTTCTTTCTTTTTTCTAATCAAATAGCAACACAGTTAGAAACTATAGCTGGGTCATTCCTGGTATGCGGTAACATTTTGGCTTCATAAATGTTTGAAAAAAAAGTACATGATTTTCATGTTGTTAGCATTTTACCAAAATGGTGACATGTTTAACTAGTCGGAATACATATTGGTCAAGCTCAGGGACTAAAAAAATAATAATTATGGGTAGATTCATTGTTCGGACACGGGCCGTGAAGGTGTTCCACCCTGTTAGGGACATATACATAGTTATCACAAAATGTTAATAATGTAAATGTTAAACAATAACAAGTTTTTCTTGGATAGTATATGTCCCTTATGCCATCATGGTATTTTTTTTAAATTCTTGAAACAATAACAAAACTATTATTGATGAATAGAATGTCTTGATTATTAAGAACAGGTACTTTTTGTACCCATTTTTGCCAACAGGATGGTAAATAATAAAAAAAATGTGTTTAAAAACATATATTGTATATGCTTTTAATGATCCTCACCTCCCAAAATGAAACATAACTATGCAAAACATTTAACGTTGCTGTCAAATTATTATTTAAAAATGACTCGCCTAACAGGGTGGAAGACCATACCAGTGGATGAGTTTTCCGTCATTGTCCTGCATGATTTGCCATCAGTAATGTGTGGCACTGCACCTATATAACATGGTTTTATATATAATATTTATATATGCATATATGTGTTTATATAATTTGCAATATACACAAAATACGATTTATTCTATTAGAATTTCCACCCTATTAGGTTTATAGATCTAACAGGGCGGAATCAACAGGGTGGAAAATTTTAAGATAAGTTAGCCGTAGCTCTTTGAGGGATCAACGTTTAGCTAACTAACCTTTTACAGATAAACTTTTATAACTATGTCAGATATGTTTTAACATTTTTTTGACCGGACAAACATTCTTCATAACAGAGCCTAACAGGGTGGAACTTTAAGATTGGGACAAGCAGGATAACATTTCAAAAACTAAAAAAAAGGTAGAGGTGAGTTTGAAGCTTACTTAATTTTGTACGGTTGAATTCCAGCAGGAAAAACTTATTATGTAATTTCCTGAAAATTGTCTCAATGAAATTGTGGTATTTTTTGGAAGTCGAGAAATACATACTAACAGGGTGGAAGATGACTTCAGGGACACAGTAAATGAAGACAATTGTAAAAAAAATAAAAAATAAAAATAACTATAGTTTCACATGATTTATATGTATAACTAGAGGTAGTTTAGCCTATTCTATAACATCATCTAAAAATATTTTGAGATTTTCATCATTTCATGGTTTATAGTTCTTGTGGAAGTTGATTACTTTGCACTGAGGACATGATAAAATTGAATGCATATATCAATAAAAAGGTGTGCAAAATACGAAATAGTATTTTTAATACCTATTATATCTGTTTAAGTGATAAAGAAGACCTACATTTATAATTTAAGCCATTTCTTATGTGACTCATTTTATAGAAAATATGAGTAAGTAAATCATAAAGACAGAAAAGTCACTGTATACAGGAACGACCCAGCTACAACATGCGGCTGTTGTCATCGGTAGAAGTGGTGCCACTCTTGTCCTCGTCACCGCGGAACAAGTGCTTTGTATTTTAACCATTGATTTTAAACGAGCAGCTATGGTTGCGCGTTTCCAACCCAGTCTCACGTGGCGTTTCACACACCCTCTCCGGACCACTTTAAGTTGTTGACACTGACAGGGGCAAAAGCGACGCATGTGCTTTTCACTTGTAAAACTCAAGGGTGTATGGGTAATGTAGTCTCTGCTCGCAAATGAGCGTACCGGTACGATAAAAGCACGTTCTGGGCGCACGGAGAGGTGGCGGTACGCTCAAGAGCTATATTTGGAAGTGGCGGTACTGAGTACCGGCGCGTACCGGCCCACTTAAAGCACTGAGTTATAAGCTTTTATTACAGTACTTCTGTGATAATTTGAATTATTGTAAAACAGTTATCAATTATTGTTTCATACGGTCTAACTTTACATGACTCTGGATCAGCCAAGCACAAACGCAGATTTGAATGTTTGCTGCCTGTGACCGTTAGGCTATAGTTAGTAGGCCTATACAAAATATATTAGGCTAACTTACTTGTCAAATGTTTAATAGACACATATGAATCGTTGTAATTTAAAAGCGAGGTCGCGTGGGTGTTTGAATAGAGATCAAGATCTTTTAGTGATTAATGAGAAAGTTTTACATTCCGAGTTTACAGAGTTTAATCAGATAGGCTATGTAAACAGTTTTTTCCACATCAATTTATTTGTTATCACATCTATTAAAGTAACGGTTTCTGTTGAGAGTTCGGCCAAAATCTAATTTTATCCCATTTAATTTACCCGAAGTGGTTTGTTTGCTCGGATGATGATCGGTGTGCGGAGAATAAGTTGAGTTGAGCCTGCGCAGAAGCCCCGCCCACACCAATCATTGGAATGCAATTTAGAACGTGATGTCACAGTGCAGAATGTGCAAGTGTGTGCTTCAATAAATCCATTCTCATTCCTACTTTGCTTACTGACACTTTTCTACTTGTATTTCTCGCGGCATATTTAGCATTTTAAAATGGGTTCATACTTTTCCTGTATTAAAAGTGTAGATGTTTCTGACAGTGTGTACAGTTTACACGAAGAGGAGAAAGGCAAGAGAAAGGGAAAAAACGATAAGACCAGCTCAAGTCAAGGTGAGAAAAAGGACCAGACATGTCCATGTTATTGGAATTTTGAAATAGGGCTGCGCAATATATCGAAATTATCGAAATATCGCAAATGTACATATCGCAATATGCATATCGCAAGGGTACGCAATATCTGAATTAATTTAATAGCCTATGCTACTTCAACATTGTGAAAAGTGTACGTTTTAGGATGACGCATATAGCAGAGAATAGACTGGGCACACGACTGTTACTTATGTGACTTGCTTGACGTTAAAAAGTGTTATTAAAGAAATAACTTGCAAAAAACAACTCCTTGCAGTCTCGTGTTGTCTGCTGTCTGACACACAGACCGAAACGTGCGCACAAGCCGTTCTTTTTTCGTGTCTTGTTTCACACTCGAACTGTCAAATACATACACAGTTGTGTCTTGAGTAACTCATGTAACGTTAAACACAGTCGGTTATGCTTTAAGTGAAAGATATCAGTTGGGAAAGAAATAGATTTTACACACTTAAAGCAATATCGTATCGCATATCGAATATCGCATTATTTAACAAGGATATCATATCGCATTTTTCTTCAATATCGCACCGCCCTATTTTGAAATATTTTTTATCTTAAGTTTTCTGGTGGAAACCGTCAAAGTTCCGTTTTTTAAAGTCCAATAAATAAAAAATAATGCTCAACTATGAATTGAAAAACTTTACTACAGAATTCGGAAACATACACTTGACAACATTTGACATATAATGAAGATGTTGTTAATTGTGCTAAGCAAATTAATGAATTCTACATTTGAGCAAAAAACCTGAGACTGTGTAATGCTGAACAACCAAACGTTTTATTAACAAATTATTATGTAAGTTACAGTAGTATTTACGCTAACACAAAATACTGTTTTTGCCCCATTGACTTACATTATAACAACATTTTTCGATTGCAAAGCCATGACACCATATAATCATGCATTCTGATTGTTTTACCTTTTGGGAAGAGGTAAAATTTGTAGCTTAGTTTCTGGCTTTATAACAGCATATAAAAAATGAGGGAGAAAAAATTAAAATCTGATGCTGCACAAAAACTAACAATGCATCAAAGCCAATGTTGTTAATCTTTCACATGTCCAAGACTGTGATAAAAGGTAAAAAAAATCACTATATATTGAAAATAAGTCATTTTGTGTGTTTTTTCCCCAAATCAGTGATATCATTTATGAACTTGGCAATCAAAGAGTAAAAATCCTGTATTTTAGTAGTTTTGATCAGGACTGAGGTTGATTAACAAATTTATGCAAAAAATATTGCAAAAAAATATTTATCTGATAAATCTTTATAGCAGTTTAATTTAGTGGATGTTTTCATCCCGAATATAACGAAAGGGTTGTGAATTTGAACAATACACAAGGTAGGCTAATTAATATTCAGTGACTTGGTAACGTTGCATTCTATCACGATAGCGCGACTTCTATACTGCTCACCCCTAATCAAAACTCCTAACCTTGGTTGAAAGATTACAGAAGCTAGGTTTAGCTGTAACAATATCCTGGGTAACATATACTATCAACAGTTAATACTATTTTCCACTGTAGAATATGCACTACGCTGCTAGTTTGTGTGGCTGACGTTAGTTATTTTGCCCCTACTTAAGTTACACTCTGCTTTATGAAAAAGCTTCGTATGTCCCCTTTCTTCTTCTTGGGTGGCATAGCTGATCTACAAAGCAGAAAAAGTGGCAAACATGTGGGCAAAGGGAATATTAAAATGTTTTACTCTGGCCTTTTATGGGGTATGCAGACAGCCCTGGTAACTTATCGTTGTCGTCGACACACCAGCTCGCTTGTCTGCCAGTGTAAGCTTTGACACTCTCCCGTGGGCGTAGCCTGTCCGATACACGCTCCCTCACCCCTCGGGTTTTCAGCCAATCAAATGACGGCGTTTCTTGTACTGTCGTCCTGGCCGTCGGAATTGATCCCTATAGCAGCACAAATGAGTTCGCTAAAATATTGGTGGGGACAATCTTGTCATCTTAAAATATTGATTGGGACTAGTACCTAGCGTCAACCCCTAAACCTACGCCCATGAACAGAGAACAGAGCATTCCTGCATGTGCACACTGAACGACAACTGAGAAAGCGGAATGCACAAATTAGAATGCACCAAAAACTTACTTCATAATTTACAGCAAGCTTAGTTGTAATATGAGTATCCAGTAATAAAAATGGTTATGCAATCTTTTATTAATAGTATTTAATTAAAACCATATTTTTTCTTGATATGATTTCCCTCTTTAGATCAGACTTCTCAGCATGTCACCAGTACCAGTGAGCCTGAAGTCCTCCCCATTGCAGAGGAACCTGGTGATGCTGAAGTCAATGACGAGTGGAGTGATGACGTCTTCCAGGATTTAGTCGGAGATTTGTCCGAATGGAGTGCCGATGTCCTTTACTCTTTCAGCTGTGTCTTATCGGACTTTAATGACAATACCCTCCAAACTCGTGTTGCGACTGACTTGAGTGTTGACATCCCCCAAGCTACAGTCTGTGCCACATCCGACTACCGAGTTCCAATCCGTGATGTGGCCGACTATAGAGCCAATGTCCCTCGAGTTCCAATCCGTGATGTGGCCGACTATAGAGCCAATGTCCCTCGAGTTCCAGTCTGTGTAGTGGCTGACTGCAGCGTGGACTTCCCCCAAGTCCCAGTCCGTGCCATTTCAGACTGTAGAGTCGATGCCTCCCATGCATCAGTCGGACCAACAGAGGACACTGTATCACCTCAGTTGAGTCAACCAGAGGATTTTGAGATTTTTGGTAAGTTGACTGTCATGACTCAAAACCCAATACAGATAAACTTTTGATATAATATCTGTCTTTACTCATGTCAACTCCTATTTTTCTTTTAACAGACGTCAATTCATCCAGCTATGAAATCGTCAGGAAGCTCAGTGAAGGACGCTTTGGATGTGTTTATGCAGGGATTCGCTTGACAGATGGCCTTAAGGTATCACTTTTTTGACTTGCAATATCTTTTTAACAAATTTTTTCTCACTCTCCTTAGTGTATCTTATGTTCATTACTTTGTAATACTTATGTTCATACTTACTTTTTTAAATTGTTAGACATGCTTTACATGCTTAGAGTTTAAATTCATGAAACTGATCATGTCTGTTCAAGGTTAATGACTGAAATAATATGAACTCTGCTCACTTATTAATTGTAAATAATTCTAACAGAATTCCATTTTTTGTTTTGTTGATCAGGTGGCACTGAAATTCGTTGAAAACATGGATATAGAATGGATCGACATTGTAAGTACTCTGTTTCTCTCAGTCAATTTTTCAATAGACAAACTGATAATTGTCAGTAGTTGAGGACTGGTCTACATCCGTTCTCCATATAAGCTCATAAGAATTGTCTTTCTTCTAGGAGGGTTATCCTGAACCAGTTCCACAAGAGATCGGTCTGCTAATTCTTGCCAACAAAGGCCCCAGGGTGCCCCAGATCATCCAGCTTGTGGACTGGGATGAGCAGCCTGAACAATACATTGTGGTTCTAGAGAGGCCTGCACCTTGTGAGGATTTGATTGAATTTCTAGAACGCCACGGAGGCACCATCGAAGAGGACATGGCATCATTTATCATGAATCAGGCAGTACTTGCTGCCCAGACTTGCTGCCAACGTGGTGTGCTGCACCGCAGTATAACACTGGAAAACTTGCTGATTATCCCGGACACCCTGGAAGTCAAACTAATTGACTTTGGGTGCGGCGAAATCCTGACCGACGCGGGATACACGTCCTTTGCTGGTATGTATTATCCCTTAGAGCTGTCTTAATCTTTGGTGGAGAGTTAGAGGCTGTTTGACTTGAATGATTCAAGGTCTTAAAAAAGCACCATGTAATGGGATCCACCATTGTGAATCAATAGCATCAAATAATCTCTTGCATGCTAATGACTACCTAGTCAAAATGTTGCTTTAATACAAACTTACACATCAGACATAATCTCTTTCTTTCAGGCTCAAAACAATACTGCCCCCCAGAGTATGATATAAACGGCGAGTATCACGGGGAACCGGCGACAGTTTGGTCGCTTGGGATACTTCTGTTTGGACTGCTGTGTGGGAAATTTCCGGAGTCAGACGACTTGGAGGAGCTCAATGATACGATATGGTCCAAAGATGGTTTCTCACAAGGTAAGATCTTCATTCAGGACACTTGTAATTCTAATTCATACAAAATAGAACAAAGTAATAAAAAAATAGTCGTGTGAGTAATGCAGTAACATTTGGATCTTTCAGCTTAGACTCTTAATCAAAGAGAGCAGATGCGAAGTTTAAGGCAATAATAGGACTTCTCTTATCTTTCTTCACAGAATGCTGCGAATTACTTTGCTCACTCCTGCAAAGAAACCCAGAGAAACGGCTTGAATTGGTCGATGTCTGTCTCCACGACTGGTTTAAGTATTTTTATTGTCAGCCTCAGGATAAGGAGATTATTGGTAAGTTTACTGTCAAAACTCCAACATGATACAAGACAAACAAAAGTTTGATACAATATCTGCCTCAACTCAGGCACAAAGCAGTTTTCATTTCAATCATCTTGTTTTTCTTTAAACAGACATCAATTTGTGCAGCTATGAGATCGTCAGGAAGCTCGGCGAAGGAGGCTTTGGAAGGGTTTATGCGGGCATTCGCTTGACAGATGGCCTTGAGGTATGACTTATTTTACTTGCATTACTTATCTATCAATGTGCTCTTGCCCTGTCTTATACTCAAATCACTGTCTTCTTTTCAAGCATTCTTAGTGTATCTTATGTTTACTACTTAGAGCACTTGACCTCTCAGACCTGTTTAAATTGTTAGACATGCTCTACATGCTTAGAATTTAAATTCATGAAACTGATCATGTCTGTTCAAGGTTAATGACTGAAATTATGTGAACTCTGCACACATATTGTAATTAATATTAACACAAATCTATTTTTTGTTTTGTTGATCAGGTGGCACTGAAATTCGTTGACAAGGTGGATATAGAATGGATCGACATTGTAAGTTCTCTGTTTCTCTCAGTTAATTTTTCAATAGACAAACTGATAATTGTCAGTAGTTGAGGACTGGTCTACATCCGTTCTCCATATAAGCTCATAAGAATTGTCTTTCTTCTAGGAGGGTTATCCTGAACCAGTTCCACAGGAGATCGGTCTGCTAATTCTTGCCAACAAAGGCCCCAGGGTGCCCCAGATCATCCAGCTTCTGGACTGGGATGAGCAGCCTGAACAATGCATTATGGTTCTAGAGAAGCCTGCACCCTGTGAGGACTTGTTTGAATTTCTAGAACGCCACGGAGGCACCATCGAAGAGGACATGGCATCAGTTATCATGTATCAGGCAGTACTTGCTGCCCAGACTTGCTGTCAACGTGGTGTGCTGCACCGCGATATAAAACTGGAAAACTTGTTGATTAACCCAAACACCCAGGAAGTCAAACTGATAGACTTTGGGTGCGGCGAAATCCTGACCAAGGCGGGATACACATCCTTTTCTGGTATGTATTATCCCTCAAATCTATAAGGTTTGTCTGAAACTTTGATGACGAGTTAGGGGCCATTAACAGGACAAAATCTCTTTCTTCCAGGCACAAAACAGTACTGTCCCCCAGAGTATGATAGAAACGGCG
This sequence comes from Gobio gobio, assembly GCF_949357685.1. Taxonomy (NCBI): domain Eukaryota; kingdom Metazoa; phylum Chordata; class Actinopteri; order Cypriniformes; family Gobionidae; genus Gobio; species Gobio gobio. The sequence goes on from NC_137099.1 coordinate 22,580,670, forward strand.
AGTATCACGGGGAACCGGCGACAGTTTGGTCACTTGGGGTACTCCTGTTTGGACTGCTGTGTCAGGAATTTCCAGAGTCAGAAGATTTGGAGGAGCTCAATGATATGATATGGTCCAAACATGGCTTATCACAAGGTGAGATCTTCATTTCAGCAATGGACACTTGTAATTCTAAATCATACAAAATATTTTAATAATAAGACAATAATAATCTTCTTATTATTATTATTATATTTAATAATCATAAATCTCTCCTGTCTTTCTGCACAGAATGCTGTGAACTTCTTTGCTCTTGTCTGCAAATTGACCCAGAGAAGCGGATTGAATTGAAAAATGTCAGTCTCCACAACTGGTTTAAGTACTATATTTATTAATTTCATTAAGCAAAAATCAGCACCAAAGGACCGGACAGGCCGCCCCAGCTCCAGAACTTCCTGTCCCCACACACCAATGCGTAACCCGCATTGATGTACGGGTACTATCCAGGCAGACACAACATGTTCATGCCAAAGAAGAACCTCAAAGAGGAACAAAGATGGCTTGTCACAAGGTGCGATCTACATTTCTACAAAGATTACTTGTAATTATGTATCTGACAAAATAGAGAAAAGAAGAAAAAAAAGACAGTCATGTGGAAAATGCAGTAATTTGACTCTCGAGAGCAGGTATAAAGTTTAAGGTGGTAATCAGACGTCTCTCCCATCTGTCTCCACAGAATGCTGCCAGTTCATTAGCTTCTGTCCCCATACACCAATGCACACCCTGCATTGATGTACGGGTACTATCCAGGCAGACACGACCTGTTCATGCCAAAGAAGAACCTCAAAGAGGAACAAAGATGGCTTGTCACAAGGTGCGATCTACATTTCTACAAAGATTACTTGTAATTATGTATCTGACAAAATAGAGAAAAGAAGAAAAAAAAGACAGTCATGTGGAAAATGCAGTAATTTGACTCTCGAGAGCAGGTATAAAGTTTAAGGTGGTAATCAGACGTCTCTCCCATCTGTCTCCACAGAATGCTGCCAGTTCATTAGCTTCTGTCCCCATACACCAATGCACACCCTGCATTGATGTACGGGTACTATCCAGGCAGACACGACCTGTTCATGCCAAAGAAGAACCTCAAAGAGGAACAAAGATGGCTTCTCACAAGGTGAGATCTACATTTCTACAAAGATTACTTGTAATTATGTATCTGACAAAATAGAGAGAAGAAAAAAAAAAGACAGTCATGTGGAAAATGCAGTAATTTGACTCTCGAGTGCAGGTATAGACCTGTTTAGACCAAGTTTAAGGTGGTAATCAGACGTCTCTCCCATCTGTCTCCACAGAATGCTGCCAGTTCATTAGCTTCTGTCCCCATATTCCAGGGGTGTCCAAACTTTTTTCTTTTTTAAAGAGGGCCAGATTCGATGTTGTGGACACACCCGGGGGCCGGTTCTTTTTCATATATATATATCTGTCTCTGATGCAGAAAAGTTAGTTCATGCATTTATGACCTCTAGACTAGAATACAGTAATGCACTACTAGCTGGCTGTCCTGCCTCCTCAATAAACAAGCTACAATCAGTCCAAAATGCAGCTGCTAGAGTTCTTACTAGGTCAAGAAAATATGATCACATAACACCAATTCTAACATCTCTGGTTACCTGTTAAGTTTCGTATCAATTATAAAGTATTGCTACTGACCTATAAGGCCCTAAATGGTTTAGCTCCTGTGTATTTAACTGATCTTCCTTCCTAAAGGAGGAAGAACATTTTCATATTTGGCACCTAAACTATGGAATAGCCTTCCTAATAATGTTTGGGGCTCAGACTCACTCCTCCAGTTTAAATCTAGATTAAAGACGCATCTCTTTAGCCAGGCATTCACATGATGCATCTCCTAACCTTGTACTCTATAGTTATATCAATGCACATGATCGTCTTTGCTTAATGCCTTGAACAGCAGCTACGCTAATTATTTTTCTGTTCTGTTTTATCTCGTGACGCCCATCTCGAGGTAACTAGAGAGTCCGTGAGCTCCAGTCTGAATCCAGCTTCTCGTAAAGACTTCAGATGACCAACATCTGTGAAGAGACGACTCAACTCCTGCAAGGACTGCAGATGACGCAGCTCTGCATCAACACGCACTCATGCTCATCTCTATATACCCTATTCATTAAAAACATGTATTCTTATTTCTGTGCCATAGTTATTATATTGATTAATAAGAGCTAATCTGTGTCCTTTGTATATGTGCATTTCTAAAATTGCATAACATGTACAAATCAATTTAAATTGTAATGTAGATGCATTTTCTGTGAAGCTGCTTTGAAACGATATGTATCGTGAAAAGCGCTATACAAATAAATTTGAATTGAATTGAATAATAATCAAGCAGTGAAATCACCATTTCCATAACAGCCTCATTTGTAAAACCAAAAAATAATATACTCATGGCAAAGTTCTTTTCTGTTCTTCACATAGGGGTAAAAAGACGTTCAAAATACAAAAATCCTTGCACATTTACATGAATATAAATATGTGCTGCGTGCTTTTCTCTCAATTACAAAAACACAACAAAAATTACAGTGGTGTGAAAACAACAGTTAAGAAAGCATCTGATCACAGCGACGAGGATATGTTTGCACCAGTTCTGCAATTCAGCACTCCAGTCAAATCATGTCACGTTTAATATAGCATTTTATTCAAAAAAAGTTCATGTTTTAACTCAACAGACTGAACAGAAGAACCGGAGAAGATTCCACGTAAAAAAAAAGGCAGAGCCACAGATCACACCTACCTATTATGTAATTGCCAGGGACTATTAGTTCAAAGGTGTGAGCTGGAGTGAATCTTCCCTAAAAGTTAGCTTTGGCAAGCTATTTCAAATTCCCAAAACGAACTCCAAACAAACTTGTTTTAGCCTGATTTTGTTCTAAATGACGTCAATCGCTTTTTTCACAGTTTTCAAGAAAAGTTTAACTCGATGAAGTTTAAAAGCTCCAAGGTAAAACTTTTAAAGCCAGAGCGGCAGTGGTTCATGTGGTTCATGTAGGTTGTCTACAAACCGGAAGGTTTCACCGCACGTTTACATGTTACCACTGTTCCACAGAAGACACTACTAAAGTGTCTTAAATCATCTGTATATCACTCAAGCTGATGGTTCCATGGGGGTTAATGCAAAGCTCTTGTATGTTCTATTAATCATGAATTAATCAACCCCGCCAAAGATAAACTAAAGTTTTTTGCCAAAGTGGTCCTGTCTGAACTAGGAATTTGTGCTCTTCATTTAACCCATCCAAGTGCACACACACAGTAGTGAACACACACCCAGAGCAGTGGGCGGCCATATTGCTGCGGTGCCCGGGGAGCAGTTGAGGGTTCGGTGCCTTGCTCAAGAGTCTCACCTCAGTCATGGTATTGAGGGTAGAGGAGAGCACTGGTTATTCACTCTCCCCACGACAATTCCTGCCGGACCTGAGACTCAACCTTTGGGTTACAAGGCCGACTCTCTAACCATTAGGCCACGACTGCCCCATGTTATATATAAAGGAAAAATGATCAGATATTTGACAAACAGAGATGAGGATTATAAAGGGGATATAATATAATTTCCTGTTTTTGTTATGTTCTCTTCATGAATTTCAGTTGACTGAAATTTTACTTCCTGGAAGTAGCTACACCAATGCAGCTTAGACATCAGCACAATAATAGATTATAGATACAGTATTTTAACATTGAACATGTTGACACTAAATCATGTAATAGGAGGAAATGTATTTATTTTCATGTTAGATATAGCCTAAAGGGTTTGTGAAAAGAATAGTTAATAAAATGTATTCAGACAACTTCAGCTTTGATCCTGCTCTGTAGACATCAGACTCTTGAATATTACACATGGTTTCACAGACAGGGCTCAGATTAAGCCAGGATTAGGCCTTAGTTAAATTAGGACATTTAAGTAGTTTTTTTTAAACGTGCCTTAGAAAAAAAAAACATTCCTGATGTGCATCTTGAGACAAAACAATGACACTGGCATATTTTAAGATATGTCTGTGCAAGTTGTTTTCAGTGAAGAGAGCTCAAACATACATTTTATTCTGTGACTAGCCTTTAAACCTTGTCTGTGAAACCAGTAATTTTAAGCATCATCAATAATATGTAAAGCATAAAAAGCACGACGGTCCACACCAGTTTTAAGACAAAATTATGCCAATGCTTACTAGACGGAGTGTCCAATCCTGCTCCTCGAGGGGCACAGTAATACAGATGTATTTTATGTCGTAGAATAAAGCGTGAAAGTCTCTTGAGCTCGTGTTCACCACAGACTTCATTTCAGCCATTTAACCAAAACCCCATTCAAAAAACCCATTGACTTAGAAAATGCTAACTCATTTCCACATTTTGGCCTAGAAAGTGATGTCATACCTGTCCCACTCCTCGGCAGATAGCAAATATTCTTTCAAAAGCTACACTCAATGCTGCGCTGCTTAGCGCTCTTGGGAACGTCTTTTAACGTGACCAGCAGTGAATATAGTGTGTAAACACGTCAATGGAATTGACCCGGAGGTATTATAGCCTCGGTTGGTGACGTCAGCCGAGCGCACCTGCTACACAAGGCTATACATAGATGAGCCCCAGCTGCTTCACTTCAGGTCTTTTGTTTTCAGACCACTCTGTGTATGTGTGCGTCAAAAAATCTCTCTCTCTTTATCTGACTACAGATCTTTGTTTGGAGTTAGATTTCAACTGGCAGTGTGCAGATTTTCTCTTTCTCATCTCACAAGTGAAAGGAGTTCAAATCTAAGAAAAATGAGTCAACAACAAAGTAAACGATGTGTCCCTCCATGTTCTTTTCCTATGCAGAAATGGATACACACACTTACTGCTTTGTTTGTTTGGGAGAAGAGCACACGGCTGCTGCATTGGAGCAGGCCGAGTGCGAGCACTGCTAGTTATTCACAGTTAAAATGCTTTGTGCTTGTCTGCTTTGGCTGACGAACAAGATACGGTCCGTCCCTTTCGCTTGCTCATTCACCAGATCTATATGTTCTTTCGTGTGATTCCGAAGCGCGCCCCGGTGCTTCTTCGGGTCATGCAGGGGATGATGAGGAATCTCTTGTAGTCAAGACCACCTGATCCGAGATCAAGTCGAGACCAAGACCAATGTGTGTTGAGACCTAGACAAGACCAAGGCAGGATGAGACAGAGTCAAGACCAGACCAGCACATTACCACCTGAGAAATGACTTATAACTTATAGTAAATTACTTATAATAAATATAATTAGAATAATACACTGTCCCAGCAGTTGTGGTCTTGACCGGTCTTGAAACAAAATCCTGAGTCCACTTAGTCTGAGACCAAGACAAGACAGAGAACAAATGTGGTTGAGACCGAGACAAGACCAAGACCGGTCTCGAGTACTACAACACTATCTCTTGGGTCTGTGGACTTCGAGCAGCCAACCCCTGAGCGTTCCTTGCACGACAATGAATCCGTCGAGGAATTAATCGAGGTGGTTACTCGCATGGTGGCTAGATTACAGCTTGACTGGCCTTGCGAAAAAGAGACCCCCAAACGTAGTAAGCTAGAGGATAGGTTTCTATCAAAGTCATGGAGAAAACTTTAGGTTACTTACGTAACCCCGGTTCTCTGATAACATGAGTGAAGTATCTCACTATGGGAACGCCTCTGGGCGTGACAGATCTGGAAGCACCAATTACACCACATCTGTCAGCTGACAGACCAATCACGACAGTGATGTGGGAGTCCCTCCTCCCTATATATAGCACTGTCATTGGTCCCTACTTCATTCTTAGCAAATCTCTTCTCCGTGCACTGCAAGGAGGGAAGTGCGGTGAGATACTTCACTCATGTTATCAGAGAACCGGGGTTACGTAAGTAACCTAAAGTTCTCTTTCAAACATTCGCTGGGATATGGACAACTCCCATATTGCAGATATGCTGTCCGAAGCAGGCATGTCTACCAACTCAGTGATGTAGGCTTTAACATAACACAACACCTGTACTTTTCACGAATAGAACAGGAATGTATGTGTACAAAATCAAACACCTCAAAGAGTGTTATACACTTAGGACGGAATGAGCCAACGATGGCTCAGAGACATCCAGTCTATAAAATCGGACAAATGTGTGAGGCGATGCCCAACTCGCAGCTGCGCAAACGTCCTGAACTGAAACGCCCTTAAACAGTGCCCATGAGGTGGCCAAACCTCTGGTAGAATGAGCCTTCAGCCCCTCTGGAGGACAAAGACCCTTGCTATTATAACTTGTTATAATAGCTTCCACTACCCAGTGGGACAGGCGCTGTCATGAAATAGGTTTACCCTTATGAGAATCAGCCCAAGAAACAAATAACTGATCACTGTTCCTTAGTGCTTTCGTTCTGTTCACATAGTGACGCAATGCACGGACAGGGCACAGGCAATGAAGCCTTTCATCCTCTAACGAGGAAAAAGGCTGTGGATGGAAAGCCAGTAAATCCACCTGTTTACAAGCGAGAGCTGATTCGCTCACCTTAGGCACGGACGCTGGATTCGTTTTCAAAGTTACCCTTGAGTAATCCATAGCGAACTGCATACAGGAGTTATGAACCGATAAAGCGTGAAGTTCACTAATCCGCTTCACAGTCGAAAGAGCCAATAATAAAGCAGGCTTTGAAACCTTGTGCAGACGCCGCGCACCCCTCATAAACCTGCACACAAGCGGGTGTTGACCTATAGTATTTTTGTCAATTCCCACATGACATGCAGAAATTGCAGCAAGATAAACCTTAACGGTTGAAAATGCTCTGTCCTTATCCAAAAGTTCCTGCAGAAAACATATGTCCATGACAGAACAGAGAAAAGGGACGATGTGTCTGCTAGTGCACCATTGTTCAAACACTCTCCACTTCTTATCATATACAGAGCGCGTTGAAGCTGCACGAGCATTCTGAATAGTCCCAATCACCCTCGCAGGCAAACCCGTAACACTTAAGTTTAACCTCTCACGGGCTAGGCCCAGAGTGTCACGGCGTGAAAGTTCTAGATAGCACAGATATGAGTGTACAGTATCAAAATCTAAACTAATTGATTGTACATTTATTTTCCAGTTTATTTTCTATATACATCTAGTGCAGTGGTTGAGTGGCCCTCGACCCCCATCACTCCATGTCAAAATCTCTATTTCATATATTTAGAATGTATTAAACACACAGTAAATGGACAAAGCTTATAATAAAATAAGAAATAATACAATTTCTTCTAGAATACAACATATTGTTTTTTCACTTTCAGTGCCAATTATTTTTTCAATAAAACTTAAACATGCTTAATTAAAACACTTCAATTAGTCCAAGCAAGGATGATTCTAAGTAAATAAAATTAAACGAAACAATATCACATGTTGATGCCTTTGTTACTCGTGTTGATATGATTATTTAAAATATTTAATATAAGATGTTGACACATAACTGACTAGATTTTATTTCCACATGTGAAAGTAACACGTGCATGCGGAGCTCGAAAGAGAATTAGGTCCGGACCTCAGGAATCTCAATGCTGGGTACGGCCTTGTGAGGGATGATGTATAGTTAATCCTTAAATGCATTAATGTTTGGCCAATCATTATTACATATTCGGGTCTTTAGCAACCCAGATCTATAACACGGATAGATCTGTCACAATAATATAAAACTTTTAATATAAAAGCAATTACGGAAGAATAAAAGTGTATTTTGTTCCCTTTTGTAGCTTGGAATGGTTCAGTTTGAGCAGATGTTTTATACCATCATCACTGTCCTCAAGCTCATGTCCCAGTAGTTTCAGCATCTGGCTTATATTCGCCATCTCAAGCATATTCTCAAAACTACAATTTTCAACATCTTCAAAATTAATATTTTGATCACTGACAGCTTCTTCAGCAGATCCAACATCAAGTGACAGTGACACTAATATTTGATTGCGTTCGGTACTTGCTGGTAATCGCTGAGCCATTTCAAGTTCAATGATACTTCCTGTTATTTTATTTTCTGCTGACGGAAACTATGGCTGTGTCCGAAAACCTAGGCAGCTGACTCGTTGCCTCGCTGCCTTATCAGGCAATGACTTGTAAGCGTTTGTGCATGAAGGCACCTCACAAAACTAATTACTTCTTAGGCAGTATAACCGTTTAATGATCAACAGCAAAATAGAGAGAGCTTTGGTGAGAACTAAACAAATATTTAATTACTACATTAGCAATCTCTCACTAGAAATGACATCAGAAGTAGAAAATCTTGGTAAAAATCGTACATCTACACACAAACTGACCAGCAAACGCAACTTTCGGACGCCATCTTTTTTCCCCCAGCTCAACTGTCACAAGAATGGAAAGCACAGGATTATGGGATATCAAAGGCAAAGATACAAATATGCTGCCTTCAAAAATCGATCAGATGAAGCAGGGCCGGCTCTAGCTCTTTGGTTGCCCTAGGCGAGATTGAGTTTTGTGCCCCCCTCCCCTTAATTGTTAAGCCCACCGGCAACTATAGTTGCCAGTGTATAGTTGTCATTTTCCTTCTGTAAGTATTTTTCTAGATATTATCCATGTTTTATATCTTAATGACACACAAGCAGACAACCAAATAAAGGATTTCAAGAAAAAATATATTAACTTCCTTCCTGTCACATGAGACTGCCAACTTCCTACCCCTACTTCCAGGGAGCACAACGAAGGCAAACCCTCCCAAAGAAAGGTCATTTTCATGTAATAGTATTTTTTGTTGACATATATATATCAACATAATCATGAAGGTCTCGAGAATCATCCAAACAAAACACATCTTACAACAGATCTATAGTTTTTAGTATACTTAGTCAAACATAATAAATTTGATTATGAATAAAGATTGATCTGTTGAAAGCAGTTATTTTGAGTTAGATGCTAAATGTTCTCCTCTTATTCATATTTGACATTGAAGGGGTGCATACGACATATTTGCCCACCGGCAACTATAGTTGCCACAGATTCAAATACGATTTTCAAGAAAAAATACAAAAACCTGGGGAAAATAAATGCAGAACATGCCATTCAGAAAAAATTGGGCACAAATGGGTTAAGTATTTATAAAAACTATATAAACAAAAATGCTCCTATTGTTACTCCAAGACTTAAAAAGCTAATTATGACTTAAATGATACACTCTAATAAATTGCACATACAAAAATGCTACAAAGAAAGTTGGAGGATATTTAACAAATTATGACTCAAACTATGGATGAACAAACAAAAATGCTTTTATAGTCACTCCAACACTTAATCAAGAAAGTTAAGACTTGAAGGATCAACTGCAATAAATTGGTCATACACAAATGCTAGAAAGAATGTTCAAGGATATTTACCAAATATTAACTCCATAAACTGTGCAAAAACTCTTAAGCACCTGTAAAGACACTTAAGCAAATTATGACCCATAAACTGGATTAACTATACCCTCTACAAACAAAAGTGCTATTATGGATACACTGTACTTACCACTACAAAATTAAAATATATAAGTTCTTGTAGCTCTATCCCTATCTTAAATAATAAAAGATGAACAGTTGTTTCTGGCATTTCTATTCACCTTCAAAATTGACGCAGCATTAAAATTTGGCTCGTCTGGATTTCCTTATTGTCAGTGAAATGCGTAGTAATATGTAGATAACTAGCTAGCTATGATAGCTTAGTGACAGCAATAAAACGTCCAATGCCGTCCAATATTAGTTGATAATATCGATAATACGAAGTAAATTTATTTCGTTTGACACCTTTATGGCTGAGATGAGAAGACTTACCTCTATACTGGGCTTTCTTGTGATCGTCTGCCTTTCTCTTTTTCCGTCCCTGTGTACTCGAGGGTTTAGACCGCTTCATTTTTGAAGAACGCGCCAGTGCTGAGCACTTGCCTGACATAACGCCTGACAATATTCACTTTCAATTCAATCTAATAATCAGGTTAAGTAATTAAACGTGCGGCTGAGGGGGCGCCCAAGGATGATCATGTTTAATAAACAGTATGTTTTATTTCGCTTGTTTTAATTCTATGCTTAATGGGAAGTAAGTTTAAGGGCGCCACTAGAGGGCGCCTGGCTGCGCCCCCAACACATTTGTCGCCCTAGGCAACCGCCTAGCTCGCCTATAGCAAACGCCGGCCCTGAGATGAAGGCATCTCAGGAGACAAGAAGTGAAGCCAACATTAGATTCGGGACGTGCCTTGGTGCCTTCCTGCCTTGAAATGTGTCCTCCGAAGGCAGCATTTTCCAGGTTTCAGACGCAGCCTATGCGTGAAACGTCACTTCATCATTGTGTATCAGACATTGGCACCTTGTGGAATAAAGGTGAATTTCTCTTAATTTAGTAATCAAAGATTCAATTATTGTTGTGCAGAAAAAAATATACTTACACTGTTACACACCTCAGGTCTTCTTTAGTTTCCGCTGCTAGAGGTCGCTTATTCAAAACAAAGGCGTTCCTTGATGACGCCTTGATTTCACAGAATCATTGGAGTTGCTCTCTTCACCTCTTTAGCTGGTGGAAAAGAAACCGACGGGACTCAGGGCAGAAATCATATTCATGGATGAGCTAATGTATTAAAGATTTTTTAACATTACTGTAGTATGAAGCAGGGTGGGGCTAAAGCCGCTGGAGCGATTACTAATGAGTGACGCACGTGTCGAGAGCAGCGGAGCTTTTATTATGCCACAGACGACCGCTTCCGCATCTTCCGGTCATGCGTATGTGGGATAATGCAGTGCTGTTTTATCATATTAGATACAGTTATTTGAGTGTGTTCAAACTAAAGTTGTTTTAATGCTACTGTGTGCGTTTGCTCGGTGGCTACTATGAGACACTTGTTGCACACTGCAGTAAGCCAGATCGGTATTAGGCATGGCAAATGTGTCCAAACAGTTGCTCACCTGTCTATTAAAACAAATAATATAATAAAGCTGCTTTGGTGTTTCCATGGTTTCTACAAAATAAAATACAAAATCGTGGGGGAGGCAGGTATGATGTCATTGATGTGACGCACGGACATGGTTTTTGTTTCCAAGAATTTAAACATTCTTGGAAACATTTGGGATAATGTAAGTACACAAGTCAACAAAATATATTGCATTAAAAAATATATATATTGCAACAAAAAAACATTGTTCTAGTGTTTTTTGGATTTTTATTCCAAAAATCTTACATATTGTGCCTTTAACAGGTGAGAGGATTCCACCACTTAGGACTGCAGCTGACGTCCTCAATATTTAGAACGCTTGTCACAAATTATGTCACTGGATTAGCTAAAAATATGGAGCGTCTCTCCGTCTTTCCGTGCACACCCTGGGGTTAAAGTGGGACCATACACTTTAGTTTAGATTAGTACTGAGCTCTTATAAAGATGGACAGATCTAAAGCATTAATATGAACGTTTTATTAGGAAACAAGACATGAAGAATAAAACTTGTAATAGAAATGTAATAGTCATACTTTCTTTTAGCAATAGCTTCTAAATGAATCAAGGCAGTGCATTTCTACAATGCATCAGTAGATAAAAACTGTAAAATGACAGCCTCTTCGCTTAGTGCTTTGAAAATCAACAATTACTGAACATTTAAAGGTGAATACAGTTTTAAGAGAAAGGGAAGCATGCATTCTCAAAATCACAACAATGTGGATAATAATGCATTTAGAATATATAATAATATTCACTCATCCATTTTCTTAAACAATGTTTTAAAGGGTTGAAATGTGATGTTTACAATTTTATAATTTTTGTTTGTTTGCTTTGAGGACTACTGATTCTATTTTTTTGTTTAATGATATGAGATTATGGTGCTATTTTTACTCAATGAGCTGCACAATTCTGAGAAAACTGAGAATTACACGTTTTTGTTTATTTAAAACAGAGATCACAATTCGTCCGTAATTCTGACGACGCACCTTCACTCTCTTCCATTGAAGTATGTGAAGCCACCAGGCACTGACATCTTGGGTCTAGAGTCCGAGCAGTAGTGAGCGCGAAGTGAAGCCCTTATATCAAGGTCCTAATCAAGGCGCCTAATCAATCGCACACCCCAGAACTTTTTTTGTGAAATAAACAGTTATGGAAATGTAGAAATTAAAGTTAAAGCTCCAATCTCAGTTCCCGAAAAAGTCTGTTGGTGCCTCCGTGACTACTTCACTCAGGGAAGCTGTCAATCTCAGCTGTCAATCATAACGTCACACACACCCCTGTTTTTATAGCATAAAACAAAACCAAACTTAGGGTGCTTTCACATCTCTAGTTCGGTTCATTTGGTCCGAACAAAGGGCAAACAATTATACATTGTAGCATTTTTCAGCTTTTTTGGTTCCTTTTCACACCACACTGGTTGCTTTGGTCCGAACCAGTTGAAACTAACCAAAATGCAGTCACATGACAACATCCACATCACTCATTGGCCATGGCGTATTTCCTAAACTGCAACTGCGCAGGCTGGTTTTGTCCCTGGCCATAATCTATTACATTGTTTGTATACACCACAATATGCAAACAATACATTTCTATAATGAAGCACCGAATGCGGCTTGAAAACAACGTTCTTAATGCACTGCAAACGGCGAGCGTGCATCGCTCGTCACTTCAAGCGAAGACCGCGCTGTTCTTGTGAGTTTTCCAAAGTTGGGACCTAATATGGTCATCAGACCAAATATCTATGAGGCTCCGCACCTCCTCACTACTCTAAGTTTGTCCGCGAGCTGCCATGCTAAAGTGCAAACTGTCAACAGACACTTCCTCATCACATAATGCACAGCGCAGCTGACTACTGCAGCTGGTTTAGTCCAAAAATGATCAGTACTTTTTGCAGTTGGGTCTGTTCTTAGTCGGATTACGTTCTCACCACAAACGAACCGCTCCAGAGTTCGATACGATACGCGTGTTTGGTCCTCTTTTGGTGCCCACCCGAGTGCGATTGCTGCTTTCACACCTGACCAAACGAACCGCACCAAAGGGGAAAACGAACTCTAGGAGGCTACGATTCAACCGAACTAAATGAGGCAGGTGTGAAAGCACCCTTATTTAAAGAACGAACACTTGAACTAACATCAGCGTGATAAAAACTGCCTTAAAAAAAACATCTTTGGATTTTTTTTATTTGAGGTGTAATTTGTTTAATTTGTCTATGTCCCATTACATTACATGGTGGGGGCGGGGTTTATGACCTTTACTGCATCCAACCACCTGGGGGCGATCGACTTTGCCTTCACTTTTTAGGACTCCACACTTGAAAGGTCACCAACCACCAATACCCACCTCTGCAGTGAATATTTTACACCGGATAGTTTTACAAACTTTCATCAGAGACAACTGGGATTCACTGATAATCCGCTGTTACAAGTGAATGGGGTCGAACCAACTACCTCCCGCCCCGGCCTTCATCCTCCAGTCCCGCCGACATATGGTGCTAACGTCGGCAGTACGTGCCCACCAATGAGTGTAAGTTGCCTTGTGTGCAATAATTATGTTATAATTATAGTAGGTAGTCCACTGTAACTACTACATTTTGCAACCCTCTAACGTGATTCTTTTGTTTATATGCATCAGGATGTTTGACTCATTAGACAAGTAATTTCGATTTGCAGCTTTCCCGCGAGTGGGCGTGGTTTCAGCGCCAACTGTGTGAGAATACTACTTAGTTTTTCAAGATTTTGATTACTTGTTTTATTTACTTGGCGTTTTTTATCACTCAAATGTGACTCGCTGGTTGATAACACATTTTTCTGTGGTGTTACAAACTCAGAGCACATATTTAATATTGCTTTACACGGACTTTAATGAACGATTCAATGATAACAGTCACTTGTCGCCACCTAACGGTCGTTGCGATGTAACTTAATTGATACAATCTTTATTTACTTTCAAAAGGCGATTTATTAGTGTTTATATCCGAACTAAGTTATAAGTAGTGCTTTAAGTGGAAAAAATAAAGTGCCGGTACTCACCAAAGGGGGCGGGGCTTTGTTGGGGGCGTGGTTATGGGGGGATTGTTTAGTCAATAATTCAAGAAGGTCCGTATTTTAAAGCTCTTTCTAACTTGTTCTCAGCCTTAGAACTAACATATAGTTCTTGTAATTGTGTAAATATATAATTTGTTACAATAAGGGTTTATTTACAAAGCAAGACCATTGACGGCACCTCATTAGGCTACCATACAGGCCAATGTTCACTTTTGTCTTTCTTTTTTCTAATCAAATAGCAACACAGTTAGAAACTATAGCTGGGTCATTCCTGGTATACGGTAACATTTTGGCTTCATAAATGTTTGAAAAAAAAGTACATGATTTTCATGTTTTTAGCATTTTACCAAAATGGTGACATGTTTAACTAGTCGGAATACATATTGGTCAAGCTCAGGGACTAAAAAAATAATAATTATGGGTAGATTCATTGTTCGGACACGGGCCGTGAAGGTGTTCCACCCTGTTAGGGACATATACATAGTTATCACAAAATGTTAATAATGTAAATGTTAAACAATAACAAGTTTTTCTTGGATAGTATATGTCCCTTATGCCATCATGGTATTTTTTTTTAATTCTTGAAACAATAACAAAACTATTATTGATGAATAGAATGTCTTGATTATTAAGAACAGGTACTTTTTGTACCCATTTTTGCCAACAGGATGGTAAATAATAAAAAAAATGTGTTTAAAAACATATATTGTATATGCTTTTAATGATCCTCACCTCCCAAAATGAAACATAAGTATGCAAAACATTTAACGTTGCTGTCAAATTATTATTTAAAAATGACTCGCCTAACAGGGTGGAAGACCATAACAGTGGATGAGTTTTCCGTCATTGTCCTGCATGATTTGCCATCAGTAATGTGTGGCACTGCACCTATATAACATGGTTTTATATATAATATTTATATATGCATATATGTGTTTATATAATTTGCAATATACACAAAATACGATTTATTCTATTAGAATTTCCACCCTATTAGGTTTATAGATCTAACAGGGCGGAATCAACAGGGTGGAAAATTTTAAGATAAGTTAGCCGTAGCTCTTTGAGGGATCAACGTTTAGCTAACTAACCTTTTACAGATAAACTTTTATAACTATGTCAGATATGTTTTAACATTTTTTTGACCGGACAAACATTCTTCATAACAGAGCCTAACAGGGTGGAACTTTAAGATTGGGACAAGCAGGATAACATTTCAAAAACTAAAAAAAAGGTAGAGGTGAGTTGAAGCTTACTTAATTTTGTACGGTTGAATTCCAGCAGGAAAAACTAATTATGTAATTTCCTGAAAATTGTCTCAATGAAATTGTGGTATTTTTTGGAAGTCGAGAAATACATACTAACAGGGTGGAAGATGACTTCAGGGACACAGTAAATGAAGACAATTGTAAAATAAATAAATAAATAAATAACTATAGTTTCACATGATTTATATGTATAACTAGAGGTAGTTTAGCCTATTCTATAACATCATCTAAAAATATTTTGAGATTTTCATCATTTCATGGTTTATAGTTCTTGTGGAAGTTGATTACTTTGCACTGAGGACATGATAAAATTGAATGCATATATCAATAAAAAGGTGTGCAAAATACGAAATAGTATTTTAATACCTATTATATCTGTTTAAGTGATAAAGAAGACCTACATTTATAATTTAAGCCATTTCTTATGTGACTCATTTTATAGAAAATATGAGTAAGTAAATCATAAAGACAGAAAAGTCACTGTATAACAGGAACGACCCAGCTACAACATGCGGCTGTTGTCATCGGTAGAAGTGGTGCCACTCTCGTCCTCGTCCGCGGCACAAGTGCTTTGTATTTTAACCATTGATTTTAAACGAGCAGCTATGGTTGCGCGTTTCCAACCCAGTCTCACGTGGCGTTTCAAACACACTCTCCGGACCACTTTAAGTTGTTGACACTGACAGGGGCAAAAGCGACGCATGTGCTTTTCACTTGTAAAACTCAAGGGTGTATGGGTAATGTAGTCTCTGCTCGCAAATGAGCGTACCGGTACGCTAAAAGCACGTTCTGGGCGCACGGAGAGGTGGCGGTACGCTCAAGAGCTATATTTGGAAGTGGCGGTACCGGCGCGTACCGGCCCACTTAAAGCACTGAGTTATAAGCTTTTATTACAGTACTTCTGTGATAATTTGAATTATTGTAAAACAGTTATCAATTATTGTTTCATACGGTAACTTTACATGACTCTGGATCAGCCAAGCACAAACGCAGATTTGAATGTTTGCTGCCTGTGACCGTTAGGCTATATAGTTAGTAGGCCTATATAAAATATATTAGGCTAACTTACTTGTCAAATGTTTAATAGACACATATGAATCGTTGTAATTTAAAAGCGAGGTCGCGTGGGTGTTTGAATAGAGATCAAGATCTTTTAGTGATTAATGAGAAAGTTTTACATTCCGAGTTTACAGAGTTTAATCAGATAGGCTATGTAAACAGTTTTTTCCACATCAATTTTTTTGTTATCACATCTATTAAAGTAACGGTTTCTGTTGAGAGTTCGGCCAAAATCTAATTTTATCCCATTTAATTTACCCGAAGTGGTTTGTTTGCTCGGATGATGATCGGTGTGCGGAGAATAAGTTGAGTTGAGCCTGCGCAGAAGCCCCGCCCACACCAATCATTGGAATGCAATTTAGAACGTGATGTCACAGTGCAGAATGTGCAAGTGTGTGCTTCAATAAATCCATTCTCATTCCTACTTTGCTTACTGACACTTTTCTACTTGTATTTCTCGCGGCATATTTAGCATTTTAAAATGGGTTCATACTTTTCCTGTATTAAAAGTGTAGATGTTTCTGACAGTGTGTACAGTTTACACGAAGAGGAGAAAGGCAAGAGAAAGGGAAAAAACGATAAGACCAGCTCAAGTCAAGGTGAGAAAAAGGACCAGACATGTCCATGTTATTGGAATTTTGAAATAGGGCTGCGCAATATATCGAAATTATCGAAATATCGCAAATGTACATATCGCAATATGCATATCGCAAGGGTACGCAATATCTGAATTAATTTAATAGCCTATGCTACTTCAACATTGTGAAAAGTGTACGTTTTAGGATGACGCATATAGCAGAGAATAGACTGGGCACACGACTGTTACTTATGTGACTTGCTTGACGTTAAAAAGTGTTATTAAAGAAATAACTTGCAAAAAACAACTCCTTGCAGTCTCGTGTTGTCTGCTGTCTGACACACAGACCGAAACGTGCGCACAAGCCGTTCTTTTTTCGTGTCTTGTTTCACACTCGAACTGTCAAATACATACACAGTTGTGTCTTGATGAGTATTCATGTAACGTTAAACACAGTCGGTTATGCTTTAAGTGAAAGATATCAGTTGGGAAAGAAATAGATTTTACACACTTAAAGCAATATCGTATCGCATATCGAATATCGCATTATTTAACAAGGATATCATATCGCATTTTTCTTCAATATCGCACCGCCCTATTTTGAAATATTTTTTATCTTAAGTTTTCTGGTGGAAACCGTCAAAGTTCCGTTTTTTAAAGTCCAATAAATAAAAAATAATGCACAACTATGAATTGAAAAACTTTACTACAGAATTCGGAAACATACACTTGACAACATTTGACATATAATGAAGATGTTGTTAATTGTGCTAAGCAAATTAATGAATTCTACATTTGAGCAAAAAACCTGAGACTGTGTAATGCTGAACAACCAAACGTTTTATTAACAAATTATTATGTAAGTTACAGTAGTATTTACGCTTACACAAAATACTGTTTTTGCCCCATTGACTTACATTATAACAACATTTTTCGATTGCAAAGCCATGACACCATATAATCATGCATTCTGATTGTTTTACCTTTTGGGAAGAGGTAAAATTTGTAGC